>NC_137460.1:98392118-98992118 GCF_964235325.1 Thermobia domestica
GTCATACCGGGATTTTTCGTACTTTAAAGAAAATAATGCGACGCTTCACGTGGGACTCAATGGTAAATGACTTTAAGGACTATGTTAGAACTTGTAAAACCTGTCAACTAGTTAAAGAGAATAATAAAAAGAAAATGGGTCCATTAATTTCGAAATTTCCAACAAGAGTTGGACAGAATGTAATGGTCGATATTATAGGGCCTTTGCCGACCTCTAATGCCTTTAAATTTATATTAATTGTGGTGGATAATGCTTCGAGATTTGTTTTTCTCGAAAAATTAAGAACTTTGAATTCTACTGTTATTTGTAACAGGTTAATGAATGTTTTTAGTAGGCTAGGAATTCCGGAATCCTTGACAACTGATAATGCATCAGTCTTTGTGTCTGCCCATTTGGATCTTTTTTATTTGGACTCGGAATAGAACATATTAGTATTAGTCAATACCATGCTGAGGCTAACTTAGCTGAAAGATTTATAAAAATTTTGAAATCGTCATTAAGAACTTATTGTTCGGAAAAACAGCAACAGCGGTCTAAATTTATACCTGTATTACAGTATACATTGAATATATGCTAACATTCAGGACTCAAATCGATTCCATACGAATTATATTTTGGACATCCCTTGAACACCCCATTAGAATTGAAATGAAAGATTTGTGACCAAGAATTGTTTACACATAAGAATGCTGATTTATGGCACAATGCTCTTGAGAACCTGGAAAAAGCATGGTTAAAGAGGAGATCTTTATTATCCAAAATTAGATGTCCAATTGTGGTTTCTGTTAAAGACCGAGTATTAATAAAATCTCATGTTAAGTCCTCTCTTGCCGATAGAGTGACAAAATCTTTGAGTTTTAAGTGGAATGGACCTTTTATTATTCGGAGGTTTTTGACTCCTAATACCCTATTGATATCTGATGCTGACGATTCTCGAGACTCATATAAGCGAGTTCATGTGTCGGATGTTAAGAAGTTTTTCCCTAGAAGAAATGTTTAAATACTGTTTCGAAAAATTCAATCAGAAGGTTTTCTCTCGTCCCTTTCTGGAAAATGATTGACAGTAAAGGTAAGAATAAATGTAAAAGGAGTAAGATGACTCAGTCAAATAAATTATTTTAATTTGTTGTGATTTTATATAATTTGTATAAGTTTGATTAAAAATTTTTTTAATGTGTGGAATATAAATTTTAATTTGTAAAATAGATCATAATCTAAATGCTTTGCAATTTTAAAGAGTTTAAAAATTAACTTTTTGGAAAGAATTTTAATATTTGAGATTATATAATGAAATAATTTAAATTTTGAAATTAAATTTGAGAATGGTTTATATTTAAAGTTATATTAAATGTATTGTGAAGTGTTTAAATGTAATTGTGCGAGAATGTTTCATTTTATTAATGCCTGTGTTTGTTATACATTTTTTATGAGTTATTCCAGCTGAGATCTTAATGTGGAGGATTCTTGGTGGCCATGCAAAAAATATCCTTCTCGGTTTTTTTTCTCCGGAGGGGGAGAAATGTAGCATGCCCAGCTACATTGAGTTGGAGCTGCCTTTGATTTTTGGAACAACCTGTATATCCTGATGTTTTGGAGTGAATCGGAAAAAATGGACTAATATCAAGAATATAGAAGAATATGAATAAAAGAAAGAAAAATGTATAACTTCTGATTGTATAAGTTATTTCAAAATTTTGTAAAAAAAATAAAAGGTAAAATCTTATGTAATGAGAAAATGAACGAAGGACATAGAACCGAGTTTGTTTGTGACATTTTCAAGGTTAAAAATTATGACGTTATGTCTGCTCGATTGCGCGTGGGTAGCTGCCTCGCTCGTGTGCGGGAGCCGTGAGCGAGTCAGTTGCTGCGTGGAATGTCTGGCTGGGAGTACCTAGTGGAATACATCTGATCGCTTTTGACGAAAGTATGTGATCGATACAATAAGAATTTAATAGCAACCGTTGGGCATTGCGTTCGTTATTTGATTTTGCGTTCGCTAGTTATATCGAATTTTCAGCCAAGAGTCGTATTATTAACAAAACTAATTTGGAAGGGTAGAGGCTAGTAGTGGAGAATTTTGACCGACTATACCAGGGGTGGAATGGAGCACTCTTGAATTGGTGAGTATAAACCTGAGTGTAGATATTAGAACATTAATTCCTGTAAACCCTGGTTATTAATTCAGCTAATAATTTTTCCTACTAACCCAAGTAGCTAGATTAGTTAGATTATTATATTACTAGACTTTAAATCTTGGTAAGAAAATTCTATTGACGTTGATATTTAGCGTCCCATTTATCATTTACTTTTTTCTTTTTCGAGAATTTATCTTGGAAGAAATAGTACTTCGACGTCGAATTATTTCTACTTTTTGCTTCACGCGTTTGTTAGTATGTTAAATTTTCGTGATATTTAGATTTGCAGTTAAAGTCGTGATTATTTGATTTAGTTCTTGCGACTTACTATTCTGGTTGTTTTCCGGCAACCTTTAAAATTGTTAAGGGAGATCAGATTATTCTCATATTGAATTATAAAACGAAAAAGTAATTTATTGTATTTGACTACTATTTTTCAATCAATATAAACTTCTTGTTCAATTATATTTAATCGCATTTAAAGCTTTATATTAGTTAAATCATTCATAGATTTCAAGTTATTATTATTGTTGGTTTGTTAATTTTTTTAAATATTTAAATTTTTGTAATAATGTTCAGATTGAATATTCTCTTTTATTTTATACTGCATTTTATAATTGGTATATTACGAATACTACTGATTCAGGTAAATTTGCGAGTCATTTTTAGAGAGATTGAAGCCTTCATATTTAGAGGTATTTTTCTAACAGCAGAAGTTTTTTTCCAGCAACTAGAACCGTGTCATATGATAGTTTGACTAATATTAATCAGTATTTCTTTATTTTGCTTTATACTAAGAAAAGTGTCAAACAATCACCGGCACAAGGTTCGTTAGAAGCATTAACAATTGCTTAACGACTCGTTAATTTTGTTGTAAGTAAATGATAAAGTTCAAGATACGCTTTTTGTTGATTTTCTTGGTAACTAGTATCCTAAAAAATAGGTTAAAAGAGCAACATATTATTTAAGTGACTACTGCTCAGTTAATAATTACCCACAAAATATTTTAAAAAGGGTTGTTTTAACCGAGACTTGCTTACTTTAGCCTTCTTTTGTTAAGTCGGATATTTCTATCGCTTTTTCTGTTTTTTTACTTAATTAATTTTTCTTTTCCTTCTTTTGCATGTTTACCTGTCAGTTGCTAGAAGAGCCCTAGTGTAAAAACGGTCGACGTGTTATAGAAAAAATACTAATAATCCTGAAGTATTCAGTTTAAATCCTCTATACTTCAGAATAATATTTTACATTAATTTGCTCTTAGATGGTGAATGTTATGTTATCTTTGCTCACATTTCTTAACCTAGAAATCAGATGTAAGAGTCATTCACGTGCCAACCGATGAAGATAGAGATGGCAAATAGATGTTGTTAATATATTAAAACGAATTATCATCCATACTCAAATTTGTTTACGTTTTAGTTTATTTTATTATTTTTCTTTGTTACAGTTCTCGACCTTTTAGAGTACTGCATGGGATTTCAATTATATATAGTTCATATTTGAAACATATGAAACACACTATATTGATTGAATTAATTAACTAACTAACTAACTCTACGGCCTATGAAACCCGGAGGTTCAATGCTGTGTACACAAAAGCTCTCCACTGACTTCTATCCTTAGCTAACTGCACCCAGTTTCTACTTTGTATTCCAATCTCTGCGAGATCCATCTTAATATTGTCCTTCCATCTGCGCCTAAGTCTTCCTAATGGTCGTTTTCCGATTGGTCTTCCTGTCAAGACTTTGAAAGTGTTTCTACTTTCTACCATTCTACCTACATCACCCGCCCACTTAAGCCCCCTAGACTTGACGACCCTAACAATGTTGGGTAGACCATATAAATTATGTAGTTCCTCGTTATGAAGTTTCCGCCATTCACCATTTCCGTTCCTCTTGTGTCGGAATATTCGTATCAGAATCTTGTTCTCAAATACTTTAAATCTATATTCTTCTCTCAGAGTAAGTGACGATGTTTCGCAGCCATACAGAACAACAGGTATTTTGTATATTTTAAGCTTCAAATTCCTCGACAGAATTCGTGACGACAAGAGATTTTGAACCGAATAGTAACACGAATTGCCAGCTTTTAGTCGACATTTAATTTCTTCGTGAATATGATTATCCTCTGTTAATATTGATCCTAGATATTTGAAAGTATCCACTTTATCAAAAGTATTATTTAATATTTTAACGCATCTATAATTTGCTGTATTCCGGTCCCGACGCACTTCCTCGTATTTAGTTTTCTCTGTATTTACGTCTAAACCCATGTCCCTGCAAGCGTTTAATAAGATCTCTGCATTTATTTCTGTTGTTCTCCTATCATCCCCTATTAAATTTACATCATCAGCGTATGTCATAACCTGATGAATACCGTTCAACTGTAGCCCCTGGTTGCTATCCTTGATTTTCCTTATAGCGTATTCCAGAACGAAGTTAAATAATAATGGCGACAACGCATCTCCTTGTTGCAGGCCATTTTCGACGTGAAACCTCGTGGACAAAAATTTTCCTACCCGGACTTTACTTTGGGATTCATTTAAACATATCTTAATTAATCTTATTAGCTTTCTCGGTATACCAAATTCTGTAAAAACTTTGTATAATGTTTCTCTCCTATCCGAGTCGCACGCCTTTCTAAAATCAATAAACAGTTGATGTACCGGGGTATTGTATTACCACTTTTTTTCTAGTATTTGGCGAATGGTAAATAGTTGTACTATAGCTGATCGATTTCGTCTAAATCCGCACTGATAATCTCCAATAACTTCATCTGCGTATGGTGTCAGTCTTGCTAACAGAATATTTGAAAGGATTTTATAGGAAGTTGACAGAAGAGAAATGCCTCGATAATTATTACAGTCAGTTTTGTCGCCTTTTTGTGAATTGGAACAATGATTGATTCTTTCCGCTGTTGTGGCAATTCTTCCTTGTTCCAGATAAGGAGAATGAGTTTTTGTATTTCCACAATTTTTTGCCTCCAGCTAAAATTAACTCAGCCGGAATATTATCTACACCTGTAGATTTGTGTTTCTTTAATTTCTTAATATCGGTTTTTACTTCTATTCGGTTGGGTTCTGGAATATACGGTTCTGCGGTGTGTATCACCTTTTCTCCGCGCACACTAGTTTTTGGTTGCGTGTTAAGCAAATCGTCAAAGAAATATTTCCATCTATTTAAGATGCTATCCGTGTCAGTGAGATCTGTACCGTCAGATTTCTTTAATATATAAGCACGAGGTTGATAGCCTTCCTTTAATTCGTTAATTCCCTTATAAATGTCCCGAATGTTTTTATTTTTGCTATTATCTTCAAGTTCCTTAATTTTAGCTTTCAGAAAATCGCGTTTCTTTGTTCTAAAAGTTTTGGAAGTTTCCCGCCAGATATCTGCGACATTTTGTGTAGTTATTTCATTCGGATATTGTAGCCAGCATAATTTTGCCTGTTTTCTCTTCTCTGCTAGTTTTATGCATTCCTGGTCGAACCATGGTTTGTTCCTACGTGTCCCAATTTTTCTTTTGCTGAAACTTTAATGCTATCTCTAATTTCAATCCAGGTATCTTCGACACTAGTGCACTCCAAATCTTCTAAAGCCGAGAATCTATTCGAAACTTCAATCTGGTATTTCTCTGTTACCTGGATCTCTTCTAATTTCTTTAAATTGAATCTCTCTGTTTTCGGACAATAATCATTACCTTTATTCAACGATAACCTCTCTCGTATTATCGCTGCTACCAGGTAGTGGTCAGTGTCACAAGTATTGATAGAATAGTTCTCACAAATTATTCTTCAGATATTAGACATGCTTTTTTCACTTATTTAAATTGTTCTTTTCTTCGGCTGCATTTTCCGAAAACACTGGAAATCAATAATGTAAGTTCGCAAAATATTCGTGTTACCTATAATGTTGCCAATGTCTCATAATAATAATAATAATAATAATAATAATAATAATAATAATAATAATAATAATAATAATAATAATAATAATAATAATAATAATAATAATAATTACACATTTGTTTCTTTGTGCTTTGATGGTATCTGGAATAAAATAAATTATCGATAAACAAAGATGAGTATCAAATAATCCAGCATGTCATCATACTTTTTCATAAATTTTGAATAGATATATTAAAACGGAAAGCTAACAAAAGTGAGGGTAACTTTGAAATAACTAATGTAAAACATCCATATATTGGAACAAAAATACTGTAACCTGTGAAATAGTTTCAATGTTTCTTCAAAATTCTTTTTTCCTTGATATGTCTAAGGCTAAATGTGATCTCGTTGTGACTTTCACATATCAATTGCTCTGTAGATAGTAAACAGTATCTTCTACCCGAATTTTTATTAGCTGCATGCCATGGATATTTTTCAAGTTTTTTTGCTGTTTCCTAAATTGGCATGTTTTGAAGAAAGTATAACAAACGTAGAACGCATAAATATGTCCTCAACCAACCAACCTTATCTGCATTGTAGGTAGTCTAAGATTCAGTTGTGAAAAACTGGAAGTATGAATGCATATTTCGTTGCAGTGATACCGCCAGTTCGATTGGAAGATACTTTTTTACGATTTTAGAAGTTTTCTTAATTAAGAAATCGATGTTCACCAATTTATTTTGTTGTAAAATTCAATGTTGTTCTTGCGCCAACCCTTTCGTAGATTGCATATTCAGAATGATATATTTATGATAAGCACGTAAAATTAATAAACTGATCACCAACACCATTTAAGAATGAGTGAAAGTTAAGACACAATTTATCTGTTTCTTATGTGTACATCTTTTTACAAAATACAAGGGTTGGATTTTTAGTATGGGAACAAAAGTATATCTTGAGAACTAGCGTACTTACGAAGTTTAAAATTTTGCAGGCCATGTATGTAATCATCAGCATTGTGAATCAAGCATTTCCAGCAATGAGGAAGCCGCTGGATGCTTTTGGCTGTGTCTAATCTTTGGAGAGTGCGGGTGAAGCAGCACTTCCTAGCCCCAACGATGCAACAAATCAGTGACCTTAATGTGCCCTTTGCATTGTCATGCAGAGTGATGGGTGTGTTTGTCAGGAAGTGCCTTCAATTTCGTCTTACGGCTGCTCGCAGATTATTTTGCAAAAAAAGTGCAGTAGTACCCTGCACTAGCGGTCTGTCCTTGGAGGATGGTATTGTTTATGATTATACCATCTCAGTCATATGCAATGATGAGCATAGCTTTTACATTGCACTATTTGCTTGCCGTTTCAGCTCTGGTTCATACGCACTGGCCCAGATTTATCAATAAGATTGATCCGCGTAAGAAGGCCTCACCTTCAAGTTGATTGCGCTCCAAGTGTGTTCGAGAGGCATCACATTGCAGCTACGTTTGTTATTCAGTCTGATAATGTGGAACCCACCTTGAGGCGATTTTACACTATCCCAGGTTCTTCTTCAGAATTTTCAGCAGAATTGAATGCGCTAGTCTTGTATGGTTGGCCATTTGGCGGATAATGGCGTTTCGATTTGCTAGCACTAACGCGTTTATATTATTCACATCTTCTTCACTTACAGGAGGATAGTTGGAGTGAGCCATGGGTGTGACATTTTGTCGTCCGTCATTAAAGGCTTTGACTCACCTAGCTACTCTATAGTATCTTAATGCACTTGTACCGCAAAAATCTTGCAATACTTCTTAGCACTGTTTTGCATTCCTAACTCTAGCGTGTTTAATTTTCAACGCGCCCCTATGATCTTACTTGATAAACATGACTCTATTCCGCGAGAATTCACGCAACATGACTGCAGTCCCAAGCACTCACTCAGAACTGCCTTCTAACTGCTGGCGCTGCGCGTGCATGGAGGGGAGGGCAGGCGAGTACATGTGCTCTGTGCTCTGAGGGAGGGTCGGTATCTAACCTACCGCTGGTAAGAATTCTAATGGATTGCTATGCCCACGAGTATATGTATAGGAGTGCTGTCATTACTAAAATCCAACCTTTGTATTAATGACAAGAAATAATTTGGAATAACTGGCCAATTCAAGCAAATAATAATACACGCTCACAAAAAGTGATACAATGCAACAGGAGCAGAAGCATATCTACAATCCTACTATGTATTTACTTATTTATATCATTATATAAAGTACTTTTCTTTAAGGTACTTCCATCAGTGTCAGAAAATTAGTCCAACTTGTCCCCTTTTATTTCGCGTATTTTAGAGATGAACCTGTACTGTCATTGTCTTCCCTTCTTGAAATGTATCTTCCCTACCATACACGTCTCAATTACATTAAACTAAGTGCTTAGTTGTTTTACAACCCTATCTATTGGCATGTGCAAAGCCAGCAGTTAGAAGCAGAACCTTCACAAGTGTAGCAAGTCAAATCCCAACAATAAGTTAACTTGTCACAGTAATTACATTCTTCATTTCGCCATTGCATTTTATTTTATCTACCACATTTTCTACAAATACAAATTTCCTAAAGAACATTAAAATGCAGTAAGTTCATTTTAAATTTCTCGCAGCAAAAATATGTGAATAATATAAGATGCTAAGATTTGTTTCTTGAATGGAAACATATTCTAAGATTTTTTAAGAAATTTTCTACTAATATTCAAGCATAATCTTCTATAATGCAATGCTAATATTCTTTTTGTCAACTGCCAGTATCCTATATAATTATGTTGTAATATGACATTTCTAATATGATCTCTTTCAGACACACATTCCTTCAAATATTATTCATTTTCATTAAAAAGCGAGATTTAAAAGAACATGTCCAAATGGTGTAGTTCTAGCTTTAAGTTTTATAAGTAAAATCACCACACGTGTAATAACATCTTCAGAAAATATATTTAAAAACTACTTATAATTGTATGAAAGTAGTAGATGTAAATATCTTTAAAAATATGTTTAAGTTAATGAATAACATTTATATATTGCTATTGAATTTATGCTTTTCAGGCACGGAAAATGCCTAAAATGGTGTATATGGATGTTTTCACTAACGTGACTATGACTGGCGATATGCTTAACACAGCTTTAGGACCATGCATTGCGTACGACTCTGTTTTACCAGCAATAATCAAGTAAGTTACACTTGTACTTTCTAGCCTGACATGAACACATTCTAATTCAAAATGATTTCGTTGTTTAATTCAATATATTTGGTTAGAAACCCACACGCAAACGATTTAAATTTGTTAATCTCGTTGCTTGCGTTTTTTCTATCAACTTTTATAATCCTCTGATGTATCTAAATTTAATTTACAATTGAAACTGTCAAATGGTATTCTTACAGCCAATTAAATATTACAAATTACGATTGTGAATCTTTGAACGAAGATGTTTTTGCAATAATTTGATTTCTCCAGTTGTTTCAACTTTGTGTTTCAATTATTTTCTTAATAAATGCTTTTCGGCAAGATAAATGTTATTTGTTTCTCTTTCTGATATCTGCTTGTTATAGCTATATATCTATATATCTATATATCTATATATATATATATATATATATATATATATATATATATATATATATATATATATATATATATATATATATATATAAGACTCTCAAATTGAGTTTCTTGATTTTATTTCATTCGCTTGTGCTCTATTATATGCGTTTAACAATTTCAATGTATTGTGTTTAAGTTACGAAACTACTCCTGTTTCTTGTCGTACTGGCTATATTGCCTTCTCTAATGATGTCAATAAGCTCCTTATACATTAATCTAAATATATTATGCGATGGTCAAAATATAAAGAAATATGAACATTTTTTTTCTTTGAAACAGTATACAGGAAGATTAAGATTGTTTTAACACCATTTGAGTTTTCGGTTGAATTCATACTTGAGAAGCTCTATGTAATAGGGGTCAATAGTACCACAGGTGCTTTTCAGGGAGATTGCATTTTTAACTTCTTTGATAATAGTTGTATACATCTTCAAAATTTCATTCCGATATCTTAATTCTTGATGTTGCTATACTAGAGCAATAGAGGTCGTCGTGAGACGAAAGCGAATATCTGCTGCAGTTATGTCTGTAGCAAGGTTATTTGAAGAACGATTAACATGTCACAGGGTGCTAGCACGAGTTGGATTATAACCCGAAGAAACAGAAAAGACTGTCCAAAAGCGACCCTAATGCAAAGAAAAAAAAACTTAAAATGAGAGCTATACAACCATTAGTGGCAAAGATATTAGCGAAAAGCAATTTCCATTAGTGTATAGGAGCAAGAATTTAAACGCTGGGGAACAAGGAAAGTCATTTGCTCAATTTTACGGAAGTGGTTCAAAGGAACAACAAGATGCTCTGCTGTCAGAACTACTACAGAGTAGACATAACGGAGCCAAAGAACGATAGGTACAAAGTTTGATCTTTTTTCTTGTCCCGGATGCTGTTGATTGGTATGAGCAAGTGTTTTGTCAATTCCAAGCCAACAAACAAGAGCCAAACAGCGGGGATAGAGATGACCTTCACGAGTATGTTTTACCAGCCCTGCATAATGCATAAACAGTTTGTTGTGTCCAGTACTCATACATATCCAGTTTCTACATAATAAACTGACTATTTTAATTTATTATACTTACACATCTATCATTCTGTTTACTTTATACTGAGTTCCTTACTTTTCAATTACGTTTCTTTATTCAATTTCACAAAGTGTATCATACGACTGCTGCGATGCATATATGCGAGAATCCTGCAAGATCGTTCTCTGTAAGAAAGGGCCTATGTAAGCTTCTTAAAAAAAACATTCATATTTTTATGATAGTGAAACAAACTGTGAGTTTCTTTTTATTTTGTAGAGGAGAACGAATGAATAGAAATGTTTCTCTTGTAGGGTGGACATGTAAAATCGTTAAATATAAAATATATCTAATTTTAAAATTTTACACGCGGTTTTCTCAGAATATATCAGTTTTGCTGATATGAAAATTATGATAAAACATTATGATCACCAGAGCACGTATTATAAAATAGTCGCTGAATTTTCAGTTTTAGTGTTAACGAATTTCTTGGCCAAGGTGTTATATAAAATACAGACGTATACTAAAACTAAAATACAATTTCAATTGTTTCGTTTCGTATGTTGATACTGATTGCGCATGAACGTAACAAGTTTGCTCATGGAGTGCGAACCGACAGATATAAGTTATATAATACAATGGCTGCCATAGCGGCATGGGAAATCAGCTTTCTAACAAGTATTCTCTCATTTCTATGAAGTAGTATTTAATCTAGTACCTCCACAAGTGATATTGAGTAATAATTCAGCACCTGAAAGTCAACAGTAAAGAAGTACTTGTGCGAAGATATCGTGTTGAGCACAATGAATAATGTAGTATATATACTAATAAAAAACACTAACATGTTTTGTGCACATTATATTAAAAGAATAACAAACTTGATACCATGGTCTATGAATTTATATTATCAGATGAATGGTCAGATTACATTTATATTTTTGTTCATTTCATCTCAACTTATAACTCATTTAGACGTTTACCAAATGTAATTTCTACTTTGCGTTGACTCTTTCCTTTAGTATTTGTTAATGAATAAACATACAGATTGTCCATTTGTTTGCGTTTCTAAACCTCATCTATCTTAGGTTAAGGTACACATTTTACATTTCATCACCTGGCCTTCTATTCTTTGAAGTAAGAATTCAACGACCCTTACCTTAGGGGAAAACGACAGAGATAGCATTTCGTTAGACGGATTTGACCAACGATGATAATGTAGAACGAAACCCACCGCCACTCTTGAATTTGGAACATATACTTTACCCGTGCCGATAACGGAAACCTTTTAGTTAGGTATCGTTTCTTCAATGTCGGTGCCGCGGTAGCTCAGTGGTAGAGCGTTCACTTCTTGTCCATGGGTTACTTGGTACGATCTCAGTAAAAGCCAAGTAAACTTTGTCCTGGACAAAAACCGTGTACGTGAGTTTTTTCGCGTTCTCTCGTTTCCCCAATTAATCATTCTATCATTTCCTTTATTTCTTTCACTCACCGTCTCCTTTACTATAGTCTGCATAACTGTTGGACGTGAAACTTAAGGATTTAATTTCATTTCAAATATTTTCTATTTTAAGTGGCAAGATTATCTTCTTTTTAGAGACGGTTTATATTCCGAGCTATTCCAGGCTATAAGATTATAATGACTCTGTTGAGTTTCTATCAGAGCTAAGTAATCTTCGACAGCCGAGCTTCCATGCTCCTGAAGGGCGACTACAGACCACACAGGGAATCAGTGATAGAGGAACGTCCAAAACTGCACTCGAGTGCTGTATAGATGTTTAGCTGCATTTAATTCATACTTTCTCTTTCACTTTCTTACATCACAATTTCTTTCGAATTGAAAAGAGTTCAATTTTATTTCTTAACCATATACGGCCAACACTGATTCCAATGGACACATCGTGTATAATATTTATTAGGCTGGAATGATTTCTTGCTCAATACATGTATCTTTATAGATGTGTAGGTAATGCAAGCTTTGAGGACAATTCGAAATTCGAGAAATATAGGCTAGGATATATTTAGATAATGTTTTTTTTTAATTTCATAGCATTTGTCAAGGTGAGCTCAATGGACTAGTTACTAATTTGTGTTATATATTTGAGTGGTAAGAAAGGTTAAATGTTCTTTAAATGATTAATTATATGGTACGTTATTAATAGTTGATATTTGTGGTGCAGCTAGTGGAATTGTTAGTGTTACTGGAAGTCAGAAATGATAGCTTCTTCTAAGGTTGTGCTGTCTAATGAAGTAATTTGTTAGTTATTGGAGGATAGAGATGAGGATATTATGCGCAGTGAACTTGAAGATATCAAAAGTGATTGGGAAAGTGAGGCACCAGATGCTTCTGATATGATTAGTGATTCTGAGATTGAAGATGTTGGGAATCAGTTCAGAAATAATGAAAAGGTTTTCCATACAAAGGACAAAGCTACCTGGTATTCTGAACCTCCTCGACCACAGAATCATATGGTGATAGAGAGCAGATTCCGAAACATACTACCCGTCGTACGATATGCTTTATATTGGGATACAAAACAACACAACAACTAAAAACGTTAGACAAAATTTGGTTTTCCGTTTGACGGAGCCTTATTTTGTTATTAAAAGAAATATAACATGTGATAACTATTTCAAACATTTTGATCTCGCCAACATACTGCTTCGAAATTGCCTTAAACCAATGGAAAGAGCAAAAAACGAGACTTTCGTTCCACGGGAATTCTAACCAAACAGAAGGATGGAAGGGAAGACATCAACGTTTGATTTCCAAGAAGTTTTTACAATAGGTTTTAAGTAATACAAGGATTACCAATCTGGGTCGTAACAGGCCAATAAAGGTCCCACCTGATACGAAGTACTGGATAGTCTAATATCGCACGATACGCCATGACCCACGTACCATCCAACCATGGAAAATTAAACACACCGAAACGTCGTTCTCTTTTATGACCACTTCTTAGGGGTGTATTCGTTCTCTTTTATGACCACTTTATTCAACCCCTATTTTAACATAGCAGACGACGACCACGTAGCAGAGACAATAAAAGAGTATGTCATATTTTTAACCACTATTTAACATATCAGAGTTAATAAAAAAGAATGGCTTATTTTTCAACCCGTGTATAACAACTGAAATTACATAAGACAACGGACATCTTTTTTCAGCAACACTCCTATGTATAAAGAGTATGGCTTTCCTTTCAACCTGAACTTTAACAAGGCAAACATTACATAAGATCATGAGCACATTTTCAATCCCTATTTAATACAGCAGAGAATATGAACCAATAGCAGGAGTATACTCGTTACCTCTTATCAACCCCTATTTAACATAGCAGAAATTACACAAGCATTCATCTAGTACTACGTGTCCCAAAAGTACTGATCATCAAGGTCAAAAGACAAAATTTAAACACTAATAGCTTGTAAAGGAAGCCACATATTCAGATGGTGTTTCCTGATTTAATAATAGGTGATCAAATACTACATGTTCCAAAGGTATTGCCCATCGAGGAAAGATAAATAATCGAATAAATCGTAAACGGAGGAATGTATTGAGGTTGTGTTTCCACATTTACTAACAGGTCATCAAGTACTACATATCCCAAATTACTGACCATGAAAGTGAAAACTAAAAAATTTTAAACCGAATAATCGTAAACGGAGCCACATTTTGAGGTGGTATTTCCACCCTTAGTAACAGGTCATCAAGTACTACAATTCCCAAATGTACTGAACATGGAGGGCAAAGGTCAGATATTTAAACTCGAATAACTGGTAAACGCAGCACCGTATTGAGTTGCTGTTTCCACATGTATTAACAGATCAACTACATGTGCCAAAACTACTGACCGCCGGGATCAAAGGACAAATATTTATACTCGATTAACTCGTAAACGAAGCTACATATTTACAGAGTGTTACCACGTTTAGTAATAGGATATCTAGTACTATATATCCCAAAAGTACTGATCATCGAGGTAAAAGTCAAATATTTAAACTCGAATAACTCGTAAACGGAGCAACGTATTGAGGTGTTTCGACAATTAGTAACGGAACATAAACTAATATATGTCCAGAAATTGCTAAAAGCGGAGGTCGAAGGTCAAATATTTAAGCCTTAATAACTTCTAAGCGGAACGAAGGATAAATTTGTGTGACTTATTCAGTTTCGTAAAAGGAACAAAAAGCAGAGAATGAATAAATTTGGATATCATATATACTTCTGTACCAAAGTGGAAAAAGCAAATATGCCATTTCAACATGCTATTGTACTATTTAGTCGAACGAAGGGATAAATTTTAGTGATCCATTTTATTTTTTTTCCAACCAGAAATGCCATTTTAACTAGGTCAGAATCTGTTTTCCATTGGTACTACTAATATGATCGAAATAATAATTTGGTTGTACTACTATTTGTAGCAACCAGAAAAAGACCGAAGAAGTTCAATTTTAATTAGCTGAGTAAATTAAACAATTTTGTACTATTTAAATAAATAAAAAATACATTTGTAGTAACCAGAATAAATGCAAAATGACCATTTTAACTATCTTAGAATTTATGTGTTTTTGTACTATTCAAATAAACGAAGTATAAACTTGGGAGTTCAAATTTTTGCAAAAACGAGAAGAAAGCCAAATAAGGAACATTTTTAATAAGCTGAGTAGTTAAAAGCTGTTGCACTATTTAACACGTTGGCTAACAACCTCCCATATATGGGACACAGCGGATTTTACGAGGGACTGATTCATAAACATAAACAGCCACTATAGACCGGTCATAAGAAAATTACCTTACCCACAGACCATCTGCTAGAACGAGCCCGAGCGTCTCACATATCGAACGCTGGTCCAAATGAATGCGTCTCTAATATATTCTTTGTGTCGGTAGCGAACGTGTTAAAAGAAATACGGGATAAATTTGAGCGGTTTACTTTGATGTCAACAGGAAAAAATGACGGTCCATTTTAAGTAGCTCAGAATTTCTATACCAATTTGCACCAATCAAATAAACGAAGAAATAAATTTGGATGGAGTATATAGTTTTGTGTCAACCAGAAAAAAAGTGAAGAATTAATAAAATTTGTGTGGTCTATTTCATTTTTTACCATGTGGAAAAGGGAAGGGCCATTATAGTTTTTCTATTCTTGAAATAAACAAATGAATACATTTGAGTAGCCTATGAATACAATTTTAACCAAGTAGAAAAAGTGAGCAAGGATCATTTTAACTAACTCAGCATTTTACACCTTTTTGTACCAATTAAATAAACTGATGATAATTTGCTGATCTATTTAGTTTCGTACCAACCAGAAAAAAGCTAAGTAGGACCATATTAAATAACTTACAATTTTATAACGTTTTGTATTACTCAACAAACGAAGGAATAAATTTGATCGGGCCATTTAATTTGTTAGAACTAGGAAAAAAACGATGAATATCCACTTTATCTAGCTCAGAATTGTATACCTTCTTCACTCTTTAAACAAACGAAGGAATAAATATCTGCTAACGTAAAAAATGCGAAGAAGGACAATTTTAATTAGCTGAGAATTTTATACCATTTTGTACTATTCATATAAACAAAGGAATAAAGTTGTACTGCCAAGAAAAGGAGAAAAGGAATCATTTTTACTAGCTCAAAATTTATGTGCCTTCTTTATACTCAAAAAGCAAAGGAATATATTTGAATGCTCTGTTTTTTGTGTAAACTAGAAGAAGGTGTATTTTATCTAACACAGAATTTCCATGCAAGGAAACGAAGAAATGGAATTGGATGGAGCGTTTACTTTTTAACACAGCAGAAAAAAGAGATTAATCCATAAAATTTGTGTGGACTATTTGCTTTTTTCTAACTGGAAGAAGTGAATGGCCATTATAGCTTTGGCACTATTCAAATAAAAGAAGGAATAAATTTAGCTGGAGTATTCAATGTTGTCCCTGCGAGAAAAGTCTAAGAAATACCATTTTAACTAACTAAGAATTTTATAACGTCCGTACTTTTTAAACAAACATACAAGGGATACGTTTGTGTGACCTATGTTTTTGTCAACACGAAAAAGGGCCATTTTAAGTAACTCAGAGTTTTGTACCTTTCTGGTGGATTCAAACAAACGAAGCAATAAATTTGAGTGGCCTATTTAGTTGTGGTGCTACTTTGTATATTTTTCTGTCCCCCAGAGAAAGAGCCATTTTAAAGTTTTGTTTACCAATTTTTGTACAAGGAGGGCCATATTACTATGTTTGTGCACTTTTGTGTACCATTCAAACTAAACGTAGAAGTGCCAATTGTTAAGTTCGAATACTTTTACCAACATAAAAAATATTCCGCTTTAAAAATACAACACATTTTTGTGATACGTCGTATGTGGTAAAACTCTAGGGTCAAAGACCAAAATGCTATACAAGTTGCATTGCTAAATACATTTTAATTGCCTCTCTCGTCATGTAAAAAGAAATGAAATATATATGCAGCTTTTGTTTAATGAAATTACACTTTAAAAATAATGTTAACACATTCGAGTCGAAGGCTCTCTTTGCGTGATTTCTCCCTGAGGACGGCGGTTTTACCATGTTTTTGGAATTTTGTAAGAACTCTGCTACAAAGAATACAATTATGAAATCTTTTATTTCTGAACATATACACTTAGGAGTATTGAATACACAAATCTCAAAACATTTGTTCATTTTTATATATTTTTATTTATTTGTTATATATGAGCCTTTTTGCTATTATAAAAAAAGTCCGACGAACAATACAATTGAATACTGACGTACATATAATAACTTTTACAGGCAGTTACATCATTGATAATGAAATACAAGAACCTTACAGTGATTGGATATCATGAAATTGCAAAATATTAGTTTACACTAAGAATTTAGTGCAAGGCTGATTTGTACTACAAATCAATCAAACCGATACAACTAAGATATATAAGTTATGTGTGTTGATGAGATCGAATCTTTATATACACTATTGTATCTTGATAGGGTCCATTCTGTCATACAATCTGGCATACATAGAGCTACACAACAAAAAAGATGATAAAATAAACTAATAGTGAAATGAACGAAGCTAATCTTACTCGTATATACATTTCTAGACTTGAAACAATAAAAAAATCCAGATTTCTCTAAAATAATATTTCTACTTGAAGCTCCCCAAAATATTTTTCTAGATACGCCACTATCTAAGAAAATGCTATAAACAGCCAGATGCACGAAACTCTCCTGTATGCCTGTAAACTTGAAACAATTTTTACGACAAAATATCCATGCAGAATGTAAAAATATCCGTGACCTCTATAAAATAACATTTCTAATTCAACCCCTCCCCCAATATATTTCTAAATACGACACTGTCGATCCGTGTGGATAGCTTCATATTTGAACACACCATTGCTGTATATTCTGGAATATTACAAAGACAGACTTCTGTCCCCATGCCAAAACTTTATTATTCCAATTATTGCCGAGTAAATAAAGGACAAAGAACTTACCTCGCATATTATCATGGTCCACGAAATCCGGGTGATTGTCCGAATCATCTATTTCAGATGTAGAATACAAATCCATCTGATCTAGTATATTTCGTATCTCCTCTTCGCCCAAATTGTCCATTATGAATAAAAAGAAGCTACTAAACCGTAAGAGCAATCATTCACAGCTGCTTCGGTTGAAGCACAATTGACAAATCTACGCGGAAACCGTCTCTCAAGGTCAATGACCCTGACTCTACCTCATTTTGGACTGGTCGCACTCCCATCTCGATTTTTTACAAGTACTGGAGGCTTCACAAAGTATAAACTGAGAAGTCGAAACCCAGCTACGGACATGTCTTTGCCGTTCAAAGTAACGAAACGTTAGGCCAGCCGGGAAGGCGGGCTCCGTCCACTGAATAAGAAAAAATGGCCCGCCTACGTGGCGGGCTCCGCTCGAATGTGTTAATAGCCGTTTGCCAATCACATTATTAGGGTGCCATATGTTATATAAAAAACGAATTTGCGGTCAATCTTCTGTACCTTAGGACCTTCAATATACTAACAAGAGAATTCTTAGGTTAAGGCATACGTAACTTTTTTATTTTATTTATAGTGTATTGATATTGCGAAACTTATATATCTGCATCCACACAAATAATAATAGACTTGAGAATTGAATAAACCTGTTCACAGCTGATTATTCAGCACTTTTTTTAGATGGTGGGTAACAAGGAACTTGGAAAACTTTTTTCTTCCTTGGTAAGCTGATTCTTACTTTGATATTATCTCTTCTTCGTCTGGTTTATACTCTCCCTTTTCCTCTATCAGTGCGATGATTCAAAATGGCCAAACATGCTCTTTCTTCTATTTTCTATTTTCGTCATAATTCGTTGTCTTTCATAATTTTCTTTAGTACGTCTTCATCCATTAATACCGCTAATTGCTATGGAGTCTGTTCTACAGAATTAATTTAAAATTAATTGTATGGCTTTACTCTATTCTACTTGAATATTTTTCTTCTGTACCATATGGCAGCTCATGATGGTTAAATCTTACGTCAAATATTTAGATACTGGCCGGGAAACTTTGGACATAATTCGCTAAACGCATATCCATTAACCATAAAACTGTGAGTCACGCAGTGACGAGAGACACAATTAAAATTTATGTAGCAAAGCAAAATTTGTGTAGTATTTTGGTCCATGACCCTAGAGTTTTACTACACACGAAGTATCACAACAATGTCTTGCTTATTTAAAACGGAACATTTTTTCCTGCAGGTACAAATGACTCGAATTTAAAAATTGGTCCTTCTTCGTTTATTTTGAATGGCATACATAAAGTGCAAAGACATGGTAATTAGTCACCGCTTGTACAAAAGTGAGTGTGCAAAACTTTAAAATAGCCCATTCTCTGGGTGACACAAAAATGTACAAAATAGCACCACAACTAAATAGGCCACTCAAATTTATTCTTTCGTTTGTTTGAATTCTCCAGATAGGTATAAAATACTGAATTTCTTAAAATGTTCCTTTTTCGGGTTGACAAAAACACAGGTCACTCAAATTTATCCTTTTGTTTGTTTAAAAAATACGAAAGGTATAAAATTCTTACTTAATTAAAAATGTATTTTTTGCTTTTCCTCGTAGGGACAAAATTTAATACTCCAGCTAAATTTATTCCTTCGTTTATATGAATAGTGCCAAAGCTGTAATGGCCGTTCACTCTTCCCAGTTGGTACAAAAATAGTCCACCCAAAATATATTCATTTTCCATTTCTTTCAGGTTTGTTAAAACTTAACACACCATCCAATTTCATTTCTTCGTTTATTTGCATGGTAAAAATGGTATAGAAATTCGGAGTTAGTTAAAATGAAACTTCTGGTTGACACAAAAAACAGTGCACTTAAATCTATTGGTTTGTTTATTTGAGTAGTACAAAAATACATAAATTCTGGGCTAGTTAAACTGATACTTTTTCACCTTTTCTGGTTAGTACAAATATATTACTTTGTTTATTTAAATAGTTAAAATGGTAAAAATGCTCAGCTAGTTAAAATGCTCCTTCTACGCGTTTTATAGGTTAGTACAAATTTATTTCTTCATTAGTTTAATAAGTACAGAAGGTATAAAATTCTTAGCTAGTTAAAATGGACATTCTTCGTATTTTGCAAGTTCCTACAAAATTTAATAGCCCGCTTGGATTTATTGTTTCATTTATTTCACTAGTAGGCTACAAAATGATATAAAATTTTGAATTATTTAAAATAGACATTCTTCGGTTTTTTCTGGTTGGTACAAAACTAAATACAAAAGCTAAAGTACCCTCAATATATTCAAATAGTACAAGAAGGTGTAAAATGCTGAGATAGTTAAAATGAACCTTCTTCACCTTTTTCTGCTTGGCACGAAATTGAATTAGCCATTCATATTTATTCCTTCGTTTATTTGGAAAATACAAAAGCTATAATGTCCGTTCACTTTTTCCAGTTGGTACAAAGTGAAATAGTACATCCAAATTTTATTCATGCTTCACTTTTTTCTGGTTGCCACAAAACTATACTCTCCATCCAAATTAATTTCTTCGTTTATTTGAATGGTGCAAATTGATTTAGAAATTCTGAGTTATTTAAAATAAACCTTCTTCTGGTTGAGACAAAGAGTAGAGCACTCATATTTATTTCTTCGTTTATTTTAATAGAACAAATAGGTGCCGAAATTCTGAGATGGCTAAAATGGCATTTCCTGTTGGTATAAAAAGTAGAACACCTAACATTTTCTTTCGTTTATTTAAGTAGTACAAGAGGTACATAAATTCTGAGCTAGTTAAAATGGTCCTTTTTCACTTTTTGGTTACTACAAATTGATTCTATTTTGTATTTAAATAGTACAAAATGCTATAAAATACTCAGCTAGTTAAAATGGTTTTTTATCGGTTTTTCTATTTAGTAAATATATATACCTTTCCTTATTTGAGTAGTACAAAATGATATAAAAATCTGAGTTAGTTAAAATGGTTCCTCTTCTTTTCCTTTTACGGTTAGCACAAAACTAAATTGACTACTCAAATTTATTTCTTCGTTTGTTTAAATAGTGCAAAAGAGATGAGATACACAGATATTTAAAAATGGCTCTTCTTTTGTTTTCCCTACTTGGTACAAAAAGTAGAGCACCCAACTTTATTATTTCGTTTATTTGGATACTGCAAATAGTTCATAAATTTTGCGATACTTATAATGATCTTTTTCGCATTTTCTTAATGGTTACTACAAATGATTTTTTTTATTTTAATAGTAGATAATGGTATAAAACACTGAGCTAGTTAAAATGGTCTTTCCTCTGTTTTCTTCTGGGTGGTACAAATATTGTGCACCTAAATGTATTATTTCGTTTAAGTAGTACCAATTATCCTTAAATTCTGAGCTGGTTAAAATTGCATTTCTCGTTGGCACAGAATTGAATAGGTCACAAAGATTTATCCCTTTGTTTTTTTCAAATAGTACAAGATGATATAAAGTTCTCAGCTAGTTAAAATTTCATATTTTTGCTTTTACCCGTTTTCTAAAGAAGTATATAGGAGACCCAAATTTATTCACTTTTCACATTTTTGCTTGGTAGAAAATTGAATAAGTCACACAAATTTATACGTCGATCCGCTTAGAAGTTATTAGGGCATAACTATCTGACCTTTGACCTCGATGATCAGCACTTTTGGAACATGTATTAGTTGATGACCTGTAACTAAATGTAGAAAGAACATTTCAATATGTTGCTCCGTTTACGATCTTTGACCTTTGATCTGGATGGTCAGTACTTTTGGGATGCTGTAGTAGTTTCTGACCTAGTAATAAATGTGGCAGCACCAACGCAATATGTTGCACCATTTACAAGGTATTTGAGTTTAAATATTTGACCTTTGACCTCGATGATCAGTACTTTTGGTACATATAGCAATTGATGACCTGTTACTACGTGAGGAAATAGCATCTCCATATGTGGCTTTGTTTACGAGTTATTCGCCTTTAAATTTTGACTTTTATCTCCATGGTCAATATTTTTGGGATATGTAGAACTTGATCACCTTTAAGTAAACCTGGAAACATCATCTCAATATGTGACTTCATTTACAAGTAATTAAATTTAAATATTTGACCTTTGACTTCGATTATCAGTACTTTTGGGACACGTAGTACTTGATGACCTGTTACTAACTATTGGAACTCCACCTCAATATTTGACTCCGTCTACGAGTCATTCGGGGTTAAATTTTTCATTTTGACCTCGATGGTCAGTACTTTTGGGACATGTACTAATTGATCACCTGTTAGTAAATGTGGAAACACCACCTCAATACATTGCTCCGTTTACGATTTATTTGATCTTTTATTTTTCATCTCGATGCTCACTACTTTTCTTACATTTAGTAATTGATTACCTATTATTAAATAAGGAAGCATCACCTCAATATGTGGTTCTGTTTACAAGTTATTCGGGTTTAATTTTTTTACTTTTGACCTCGATAGTCAGTACTTTTGGGACACGTGGTTTTACATGAATGTTTGTGTAACTTCTGCTATGATACATAGGAGTTGATAAAATGAAACGAGTACATTCCTGCTATTGGTTCATATTCTCTGCTGTATTAAATAGGGTTGGAAAATCTGCTTATAATCTTACGTAAGTTGTGCTATTTTAAAATGGGGGTTGAAAAATGGGCTATACTCTTTTATACATAGGAGTGTTGCTAAAACAGGTGTCCGTAGTATTATGTAATTTCAGCTGTTTATAGGGTTTGAAAAATTAACCATTATTTTTGTCGAGTTGGTTTTAGTTTAGCGTCCCTTTCAGCAGCGAGGCTATATGAGACGTGGACCTACTGATTAACGTGGAATCCGAACCACATGAGCTCCCGCCCGGAATCGAACCCGGGTCTCCCACGCCAAAGGCTCGTACGCTAACCGCTTAGCCACGGAGGAGCTCACCATTCTTTTTTATTAGCTCTGATATGTTAAATAGTGTTTAAAAAATCGGCCATACATTTTTATTTGCTCTCCTACGTGTTAGTCGTCTGTTATGTTAAAATAGGGTTGAAAAAGGTGGTACTAAACGAGAACAAAAACACCTCTAAAAAGTGGTCATAAAGGAGTACTGATTTTGAGGTTGTTTTATTTTCCATGGTTAGATGGTACGTGGGACATGGCTTATCGTGCAGCACTGGACTATCGAGTACTTCCTATCAGGTGGGACCTGGATTGGCCTCTTATGGCCCAGATCGGGAATTTTTCCACAAGTTTCTTACGCCATACCATAAACAGATCTGTAATTTTTCTCTCTATCATGAACCATTCTGGAGATACCGACGCAACAAAGTCAAACAAACCAGATATGGCATTCTGTTAAATGATGCTAAAGAATTGTAAACGTTGGAGCAATTGGTCAATAAATATCCATGTGAAGCGAAGATTAACAGAAGAACACTTCCTTTATTGATGAATTTGCTTGATGTATGCGCTGTGCAGCCTATGTCGTCTGGAGTACGTTACATCCTCATCGTAATACTTCCAGAAAGGACTTTCTTACTGCAAAAGCAGAAAGTCACATACAGCCACATATTGACTGTAGAAGTGCTGTATGATTTCCAAAATCAATCCAGTCCGCTGTTGTTGAGTTCGAAAACAGTGATCTAACGCATGTTAGGATCGTAGTTGGAGAAAGAAAGAAGAAAAGATGTTACGTTGTGTTCGAAAAGGACATGCAAGGTCAAACTTGCACGACCTGCCAAAAGCATGTGTGATCTGAACATTCAGTTGTATTTAGGTACTGCAAAAAATGAAAATCAATAAACAAGGGAAACGAAGAATGTCTTTCTTAGTTCCGGAAAATTACGATATGTTTCAAAACAAACAAGTTTATTACTTGTATTGTTTCTGAAAGCTTAAAGTATTTTGTAAAATAATTTTTTAATAAAATCATAGTATAAAAAATTTGTTTCCTATTAAAATTTTGCATTACTCTATCTTCATTTTTCAAATAATAATAATAATAATAATAATAATTTGAATTGCTACCAAAATTTTACTTTTGATGGCAACACTGACTAGCTTGCAAATTCCCCAGGAGTACGTAGGTTTTGTATGATCTGTAAGAGGCATTCAAAAATGAACGAAATTACACTCCGCAACATTATGTAAGGTGTGATAATATGTTACGAACCGTGTGAGTCCATTGTACTCACCTTGGATGTTTATTTTAGGAATATATGTTGGCCCTTGCAGGGTTAGAGAATAGATCTTCAACGCATTACCTCATTCAATATTCTTGGATAAAGTTGTGAGTTCTAGAACTCGATATTCTTAGTTTTACTTCTGTTATATCGACTTACAAGAACCGATATGATCATACTGCATAGTTCGACTACAGAGAAAACTCAAAAGAAAAAATGCAAAAAACATATTCGAAGTTAAAACTTCTAACAATCAGAAACCAAAAAATCATACCTATATCCCAAGCTTAAAACAAGAATTCAATGCAGTTTTATTATATAATTTCAGAACCACTTCTTAACATTTAATTACGTAACACAGCTTCAAGTGTACCAATAAAACATAAATCAAAAATCGAACTCATGACATTTTTTTACCGTAAGACATATTCCTCAGTAAACAATAATGCTAAAATAGGTTTGAATACTTTTTTTGAAAATGATTTTGTAATTTGAAATACGATATAAGATTCAAGACTGACGTACAAAGAAACGTAGTCGTAAACAAACTGCAAAACAAACTTTAGTGAGCATAGAACTAAAATATTCTAGAAGAAATTAATCAAGTAAGGACATGGATATAGAACCTGTTTGGTAAATATAAAAATATCACTCAGACGTTTATCAATGTATTTTCTTTATATAGAGAATGTATGGTAAAATTCAGCGTACCCCAAAAAACAACTGGCTATAAATATCTGTTTCCTACCAACCTAATTGATGGTTATAAGGACTTGATTGATATTCATTAAATAATAAATATAGTGTTTAAGACCCATGAGGCCATATGGCAAAATCTTTCTACAATATATACATGAAGATCACTGAAAAGTGTCTTCCAACAAAGACGTCATCTATTGATAACAAAGGTAGCTAGCAAACTAAGAGTACAATTTCCAACATATTGTTAAATTCTTGTAGATGCAATTTACTCTAATCCTGTAATAAGCTAGTCTCGTGACAATGTAATAAAGGAAATGTAATCTATGTGAGAAGGAATTAAAATGGTTTCCTCTAAACCTTGACATAGTATGATGAGCTTAAAATTTTGCTGGCGTTTACTATTAAGGCAATGTTCTGGGGATTGCTGCCAGAGCGAATAGTGCTGTTCTGAGCTTTCGTTACCATACAGCGGTAGCATCTTCAGAGCTATAAGTTGGAGTGTGCTAGTCGTACAATTTATATTGTAGTTTTAAGTAATTGATGTGTTTCTATTGGTTGTTGTTATTGGCCAATGGCTTGTTCTGATGTTGCAGGTGGCAAAAGTTCTCTGATTTGCTGAAGGTTATTTTCGTACTGAGAAGCTGAAGCCGGATGATAACGTTGGTATCTGTTGATGGTGTTCTTGTGTGTAGGAATGAGTAGAGTTTCAAGTATTTTCCTGTGCCAGGACTCTTTGATTTTCTTTAGAGCTTCAATTTGGTCTCACATAGCCGTATAATTGTATTGTACGCCGTGTTCGGTTATTGCAGATTTTTCAGGTTGTTTCAGTCTGTTGTGTCGCTGGTGTTCTTTCATTGTCTTCTATATTACTTCCCGTTTCACCTATGTAAGCGCCGTTACATTCACAAGTTATCCTATTATTTAATCCTAATGGGTCTTTTGCGGTTGGTAATAAACTCTTCATCTTTGGTGGGAGGCAGTGTACCGTCTTGATGTTAAATTTCTTCAGTACTTTTGTTAGTTTTTTGGAGGTCTTTTCCATGTATGGAATAACACCAATATTTTTCTTGTCTGCCGTATTGTCCTCTTTTGTGGTGCAAAATCTTTTACTGTATTCTCGCATGGCTGTCTTGATCTGTTTCGACGAATATTCATTGAATTTGAATACTGTTTCCAGGCAAGATAGTTCTATGCTTATATTATCTGCATCTACTATTTGGCATGCTCTGTGTATTAGAGTATTTAACACCCCCATCTCCAGTGCATGATGATGAAAAATGACAATATAGGGCTGTGTGCGCGGGTTGCCTATAGATTGAGTGGCCTAGATTCCATCTAGTTTTTAGTATACGAGTACGTCCAAGAACGGGAGTCTTGCTTCTGTTTGTTTTCATCGCAAACTGAATGTTGAGTTCTATAGAATTATGATGCAGATATTCGACGAGTTCCTGTCTGCAATGTGGCCATAATGCCAATGTATCGTCTACATATCTGTAGAATACATTAGGTTTATATATTGCCGCTTCTAGTGCTTCCTGTTCAAAATGTTCCATATAGAAGTTCGTTATTACTGTAGAGAGGAGAATCCATTCAAAAACATCGCTTTGTTCACAGAAATTGTTGTGGTAACTGAAGGAGGTAGACGTCAGAGTGTGTTACAAGAGATATACTATATTCTTGTTGAAGTGCATTCGAGCAGTTTAATAGAATCTTCTATTGGTACCCTTGTGAAGAGAGAAAATACATCAAAACTCACGAGTATATCTTCTGTGTTTGTACTTATGCTATGTATTCATTCTACGAAATGCCTGAAGTTCCTGATATTGTGTGCACTCTCCTGTTAGCCTCTGTAGCAGTCCTGTTAATTTCTTGGCCAGGTTGTACTGGAGACCTCCTATGATGTTAACTTGAATACCAAGGAAACGTCTTTATTGTGTATCTTTGGAAGGCCATAAATCCTTGGTGGTATTGAACTAGAAGGTATAAGTTTCTTCTTTCCTTCTTCATTCTGACTGGACCTTTCCATTAATTTGGAGGTTTTCTTTTCGATGGCTTTGTTTGGATCTCTGCTATTTTTTTCTGTATTCTGGATCTTCCAGTGGGCATGTCAATTTTGAGTGCTAGTTTCCAAGTTGAGGATTACGGTCGCATTTTCCCTTTGTCTGCTGAAAATATTACCATGCTCCATCAATGCGACTCAATCTACAGGAAACCCACGCACACTGATCTCTACCACGATGGTATCAGTTTTCATGACTCTGCATTCAGACAGGGATGCTAAATACTTTAATACATAGAGCATTCCAAATAGTAGATGCCGATAATAAAAGCATAGAACTATCTAATCTGGATACAGTATTCAAATTCAATGGTTATTTGTCGAAGCAGGTCATATCAGCATTGAGAAAATGCAGTATGAGAAATTGCACCACAAAAAAGGACAATACGGCAGACAAGGAAAATATTGCAATTATTCCATACATGACAAACCATCCAACCAAATAAGAAGACTACTGAAGAAATTCAACATCAAGACGATACACTGTCTCCCACCGAAGATCAACAGTTTACTACCACCCGCAAAAGAAATATTCGCGTTGAAGACACGGGGCATCTATAGGATCACATGTGAATGTAACACCACTTACATAGGTGAAACGGGAAGGAATATTGAAGACAGAATGAAAGAACACGAGCGACATACCAGACTGAAACAACCTGAAAAATCTGCAAGAGCCCAGAGCTCTATACAATACAATCATACGGCTATGTGGAACCAAATTGAAGTTCAAAAGAGTAACAAACAGTTCTGGACAGGAAAATACATGAAAGTCTATTTATTCGTATTCACAAGCATTCCATCAACAGAGGCGAAGATATCATCTACCTGACATCCGGCTCCAGCTTTTCAGTACGAAAAGAAGCATCATCCAATCAGATAACATTTTGCCGGTAATATCAGAGCACGCCATTGGCCAATAACAACAACCAATAAAAATACAGCAATTCCCTAAGACTACAATATAAGCTTTACGACCAGCACATTTCAACTCATAGATCTGAATATACTACCGCTGTATCGTAAAGAAAGCTCAGCACAGCAACATTCACTCTGGCAGCAATCACTAGAACATAGTACTAACTTGACATAATATACTATAGTGAGACTTAAAAACTCCTTTGAAAAATTGAGTCGAGGAAATGAAAATATTGTAATGCATGTCTAAAGTATAACTAATTATTCAATACATCGAAGTTTTCTGTTTTACTTTACAGAACAACATGAAATACCAAACCATGGCCTACTCAGATAGTTCACTATTCAAGAACAATTCTCAAACCTTATTCTGTCAATTCATTGGTATTCACAATCCAGAATATTAAATTTGAGTGTCTACACACCCTTCCTCTTCTTCAGATGTCAACCATACTTTCATGGTTTGGAAGCATTCAAAGAAGCGATGAAAAGCAAACACTCCCATGAACTCAAGAGGTGAAAGAAGTTGTGCATGAGGGTTTAAAAACACAATTGGACCCATTGTTCCATGGGGTACAAGAATATGCCAAAAAGTAAAATATAGAGTATTATTCGCTAAATTATATATAAATAACACCCCCGTTTTCTTTGAGCTTTAAAAACGTTTGAAGGTTTCAATAGTAGAACACTATTTAGTATAAAATAACTAAACTAGACGCACTGAGCTTCAATATGGGCTAATATTCTTTAACTGCCAACAGTGTAAAAAGGAAAGTTTGAGCCTTGAAACTTAACTCCCCGAACCGCATTTTTATATCACCTAAAAGGACGCACTCAGATTTTATTTACTCCTTTTTCGTCCTAAAATTTTAATAAATATTGGCTGCAGCAGAATAGAATTAGTATCCACACATTGACATTCATGTGTAAGAAAGTAACAGAGGAATTCAATGAAAAGATGAAACTGGCAAATTTTTTAAACAGTCCACCTATGGAAGTAAGAAATATGCCCTAATAAAACATGGGTAGATAGTCTAATGGCAAAATAAAAAATAACAGTACGTATCGTTTTAGAGTGTGAAACTATGATTTTCAAACTATGCGAAATCAATGCTCAAACTTAAAGTAGTGCATCTATGTATACTAATTGCAAATATAGTAATAAGAATAAATATTTATCCAGTTTCTCGGACGTTGAATCCATATAAGAGCTATTACTACTTATCCATTACTGTTTTAGTTCTATTCTGTATTCCTATTCGAAATGCCTATTCGAAACGATTTTAAAAGGTTCAGAACTGAATAGAATCATATGCTTCATACGAAATTTTGTTGTTACATTATTGAGAGTGGACGAAAGGCAATAATTAAATCTTTTGCTCCTAATGTAATTATTTTATCTTATTAAACAACATTACTGAAAGTAATTGTATAATTATTATTACGTTTATTGAAAGCTAATTATAAAGAGCAAAAAATATTTTTTAATTCCGTTTGTTTTGTAGGTGTTATTTTCTTTGCACATAGTCATGATTATGTGCTCCAAAGCACAGCAATACATGCATTACATGTCTGGAACCGTACGGTAAAATTATTCGTTTGCCGCATGAAACTAAGGTTTCAATGTTGTCAATATCGTAGCTATTTTCGGGTTCACCTATAAATGGAAATACAATTGGTAATTTCCCTAGCCATATATTAAAACAGTGTGTAGTTCAATCGTGTTTAAATTCTATTATGTTCATAAATGCATAAAGTGAAACTTTATACCGAAAGAACAAAATTCTTACTAAATATGCATACTACTGGAGGCGATAATATCCTGGAGTATATTGTGTGAACCCACAAATCAACAGTTGTAGTCCCAAAGTTAAGCTTTCCCATCTGATCAGTGTGTTATTTTATTCCTCGTGTTCTTTCCTCACACCAAACACATAATATTTCAACGACAAATATCAGTGACTACTTTACCCCTTTGGAAAAAAAAGCCTAGTAGAGTGAAATAAACCCAGTTGTTCATACTTTTCCATTGAGCTTACTTGCCAAAGGCTCAGTTGACGATGCAGCTGACTTATCTACTAACGCCATAAAGGCTGTGGTTAAAGATTTTGTACATTTCCGTAAAAGGCTTTTTCAAAGTTCCCTCGTGGTTTCATGAGGAACTAAAGTGCAAATTCGCGACAAAAATAATTAAAGAAAGAGAAAGAAAAAACGCATGGAAGATTTGGAAGCATTTTCTAGTGATTATACTTATAAAAACTTTAGAGATATTAGAAGATATAGTAAATATCTTATGAAAAGAAGGCATGAGGGGGTACATTGAACACATCACAATCGATACAAGTAATAATCCTAGCCGTTACTGGACCCTAATAAACAATCGAAGAAATAGTTCTCGTATTCGGTCGGAACTGACTTACAAAAATCTTTGACAGGGTCAATAAAGAGACATGGAAAGTTGAATATTTTGCTAGTAGCTTTGCTTCATCCCCTCGCACATCTCTTTCCTTCTCCTACCCTCTTCAACCTGTTTGTTCTGAGTCTTTGTGTTTATCAATACCACACAGACGAAATACTTTCTCTTCTCTTGACATTGGCCCATAGCGCGACTTAAGGCCAGATAATATCTACACTTCTTTCTTACGCAGTCTTGCCAGTTTGCTTTCTCAACGCTATTCGCATTTACTAAAACTCAGTTTTCAGAAGACGTATTTCCCACCTGTTGGAAGAGAGCTAATATCATTCCTATTCATAATTCTGGTAAATATAAAAATGATATGTCCGTCTATCGACCTACTTCTTTATTTTCACCTCTCTCACTTGTCTCAGAAAAGATGATCAAAACAGGATCTTTGAATTTGTTGCTCCATTTATAAATTCTTCGCAAAACGGGTTTTGCCAGGTGGACAACCCCTCAGAAAATTCTCAGCTCGACATTTTGTATTTGAACCTGTCTAAGAATTTTGATTCTCTTCCGCACGATCTTCTTATATACAAACTCAGTTCTACATTCAATATACATGACAAATTACTTAGTTTTCCGGAAACTTAACTCAGTAATAGGACACAACGAGTTTTAGTTTCAGGTTACTTTGCTGACTTTATTCCCTTAACTTCTGGAGTTCCTCAAGGCAGTGTTCTGGGTCCACTTCTGTTACTATTATACATAGACGGTCTGACTTCTTTGCTTACAAACAGCTGTATCAATATTCTTCTATTCGCTGATGATTGCAAACTCTACAGACAAGTTCAATCCCAGAACGATGCTCTTGCTTTTCAAAATGATGCTTCAATTCTTCTCACCTGGTGTAACTCTCGAAAACTTTGATTAAACATAAAAAGGTGCTTTTATTACGATTTCTCTAAAAAAGGAACCTATAAATCACATTTCAAAAATTGGCTATAAGAACAAAATTTTGTCTTCCATTTTAGAGATCTTGGTGTTATCATTGACAGTAAGCTTACTTTTGTGGAACATACAAGCACAATATCTTGTACAATATCGTGCACAATATTTGTATCTTGGGCATTCGGCAGAAAAATTATACTTTATTTATTTTATAATGTGTAACTAAGAGCTAGATATACAGTCATCTTTGGGCTCTTCGAATTTGATCACATGGTTTCCGTCCACATTCTTTATTGATGTGCAACGCTGAAACTAGACGAGAAATAATTCTATAGATTCGTGGAGTATTATTTCTAATAACCAACTATTAATTTAAATATTTGACTCGTACTCGACAATATTATATGCATGCGCTTATATGCTTAATATTATTTTGTGTTCCAGGAATGGATATGCATATGGAGAAGAAGTAATGGATAATACATCGGTGAGAAGTCTTGACAAAGCAAAGTACAAAGCTCTTTTATTTATACCACTTGGGACCCAGGTAATCTATACACTTATATTCTATTTTAAAAGATTCCACTCCTCTTTTGCAATTTCTTATAATCAAGACTACCATTTTGTCTAGAATTACAGCACTACTAGAAATTTAAATACATTTTATCTTTAATCTTTATCAAGTATATTACTTCTAAATACTAATTGTGTTTCCAGAATAAAATGGCCATCCTCTCAGATCAGTCCTACACACAATTTCCTGATGCGTTAATTTGTATCACACTTTAATTCTATTATGTCAAAATATGTCATATCTATTTGTCATTATTTATAATTTTTTTAAAACATTCATAAAATATGTAAATAAATCAATCATAAATACGACTAAATGTATTACACCATACATTGCGATTCCTCTCTGAACAAATCTGTTTGACTCTGAAACGAATACGACCCAAACAGCTATATTAATCCAACACTAGCAATTCGTCTTACTGTCTTATAACACATTAATATTCTAATACGTTATGGTTATAAAAGTCGAAATTCGAATAAACAACACTACTGTACAAGATTTATTTTACATAATTAATTCATTCACTTTCGAATATGACACCAAGTTGTTTCGTTATAAACAATCGTTTATAAGGAGACGAAATACATTTCGAGTATGTGCTGTATAGCTTGATGTGAGTGTATACAATGAGGTGGCAGCAACACAAGCTTCTGACGATGTTTAAAGGTAACTTGCGGTGTCGCTGGAAAGTTTTTCTCAAGCTGTATTTCATTATGTAATCAGTTCAGATGATAGAAGGTAATATTCTAGTTTCCCATTCTTCTTCAAAATGCAATGTCTATTCAACGTTCATATTAATCAAAGAAGAGACCCATCCTACTTTTTCACAATAAAATGTCAGCGATTTCTGCATGACATATGTCATGTTCTTTTAATTTTAACAAGTGTAATATACGTCCCTTATACGGTAAGAATAAGATTTCTAGAAAACATTTGAAACTTTTGTACACTTTTTAGACGAAATATTTTTTTTCTAACTTAAAGTACTTTTCAATGGATTTCTACTTTGCTGAAACTACGCTGAAAAAACTCAAAAAATTGCTCTTAAAGAAATTTTCACGTCTCCGAAAAAAAAATGTTTTAAGAAATCCATACAAATCATTGTTCCAATTTTCAGTCAATCATCGACACCTTGAAATAGATACTCTTCTTTTGTCTACGTTATTTTGAAATATTACTTTCTTATATTCGAAACCGAGTAATATGCTCCGTTACATGAAAACTGTTCTCCAAGATGCGTGACCGTGAATCTGAATTATCCTACAGCAGATTTCAGATGGGAAGCGGCATGGCCTTGAGTTGGCTTTACGCGGCGTCCAATTGGCTTTGAGCGGTGTTGACAATTCGCGACAAGCAGTTCTGCATGCTGACTTCTCGCGCTACTGCGAATCTTGACAATAGCAGAGGCGCTTATTAGAAATATTGTATTAGCACATTAACTGCTCACTTTACGAAGTAGAGAAAAGAATTACGAACACATACGTGAAACCTACATCTTTTTATGACAACTGGTTGTCATGATACACGCTTTGAAAGGTTTCCATATAAAACAATTAGTAAAACGAGCGTTGAGTCCCGTCTAATTTCCAGTGGATTTTTCTTCGATTTGGAAATGGAATTCAACTTTTATTAAAGGATAATCAGGGGTGTAACCAACAGGTTGTTCTAGGAGAACATTACTTTCAGGGGGAGGAAAGCTTTTCACACATTAAAAACAGAACAAATGACCTCTTTCAGAATATGAAAGCATTTTAACTCACCATGTATACTATACACATATTATGTTTTCTCGATGCTACCTTAACAAAAGACGGATCTTGACAGTACTGAAGTTGAAAAGCGGATTGTAAGAGATAAATCAATAAGCTATTCATAAAAAAACAAATGCTGTTTCTAGCAGTCTGTTTATCCGACTTTGTGTTTATGTAGGTTAAAATACTAAAAGGAAAAAACTCGAAAAAATATCAACTCAGATATTATTATGCAATAATATAGTAGTGAGAGATCCTGGGGGGACTGAGGGAGCCAGGGCCCCTCATTTTATTTGTAAATGTGCAATATTAGGCATAATTTGAACGCAATTTGTCTTAAAATCATCATATATGCTTTCTGCATCTGAATGCACCCCCCCCCCAATTTATAGAGAAATCAGTGTCCTTGTAATTAGGTACAGAAACTGTATTGATGATGTTTTCTTTTTTTTAATCTTATTTTATTATAAACGTTCCTAATTTGCATTAACTATTAAATAAGTTTACTAAACATATACTAGATGAACCTCATTTCGGGGCTGGAAATAGTTTGGAAAGTCAAGGCCCTCTTTTCCCCCGTTTCTACACCCTTGAGAATAGTAAGCGATCGAATTAAATAACAAGCCTCTGCAATTTGATTCATATATATATATATATATATTCGATTCCCGGCGGGAGCTCATGTGGAAGAACAGAAGGTATGGGACATTCGTAATATTGTTTTGAAATTGCCTTCATGCAGGATTCTTCCCTATTCGACAGAAGAAACGCAGTATGATTTTTTTTCTTTGTTTCAATACCTTACGTATGTGTGGCCAATTACGTACTCCTTCTTTACTCCTCTAGCAGGGATGCAAAAGCACAAGGCGTCTGAATGGTGTCATAAATTATTGTAACCCAAAACAAACTCGACCATATCGTGTTGCTTACGAATCAGATGGATTGTTGTTGTGAGACCTACATCAAGTATAAGAGTATGTTATTATAGGAACAAACATGGAAGCAAAGGAGCTGATTGTGTGTGTAGGAACGCAACTTCTCTTCTTCTAGCATAAACAGAATTCATCAGTGTCTAGGTTGCTTTCTTTCGTGGTAGTTCATTTGTTCTCCAAAATTATAGTTGACAATGTCTTTAAGGAAACCGAGTACAAGTGCGGAATTTTCTTTAAAAAAAAAAGTGCTACGAAGTGAAGTTCGAAGAATTATTTTTTGTGTTTACAATTTTTGGAACTCATAATAAAAAAATTTACAAGAGTCAGATTCAGACAATGGCGAAATATTAATTGACATAGACGATAGTGAAAGTAGTGTTGAAGACGAACGTTTAGCAGTTCCACTGGAATAAGTTAATAGGTAGGTTATTCAGTTGCTATATATACTTCTAGGATACACAGCCAAAATCTTTGAGTTTGCTGGAATAGTATATTTAAATTGTGAATAATGTTGCCAATGTATGTGTAATAATCTCAACTAGAGGAAGAGCGAGAAGGGAAAGGGGAGTCCGAAATCCGGCAACACCGCGCGGAATATCGCACAGCATTGGCTACTGCCCGTGATGCTTTACATCTGAAAAACACAATAAAGTTAAATTAAGCCTTCTCCTGGTATCTATAATTATCCAACTTGTCTTATTATATGGTATTTCGTATTGTACATATACTATAAAAAGTCATGATTGTTCGTTTAACGTTTCAAATAAACCTATGTACGCCCCAGAACAGAATTATTAAGTGGTCTGTCTTCAAAATTTTAATTCCTAGTCAAAGAAAATTTATAACTGTTTACAGCATTCTTAATTCATGAATTGCAAAATTGTCTATATTGTTTGTCTTGTCTATACTCTCGGAAAAAATGAGCATCAGTTTTCTAAGCATAAATGGTCTTACAGCTCTGGTTAAAGGCGAGAAACAGTTCAAAACTGCTTTTTCCCGTTTGGTTCACTTTTCGTAAAATTCCACAGTATCCTCGGCCTAGAATCAATGAGCGAATTTATTCCATTTATATTACTATTTACTTAATTTATTCAATATTATCAGTTATACATCCAAAAGTTCTCTTTTGAATTTCTTTTGAATTACTCTGGGAGAAACACTTTGTAATCCATCTTTAATTTCTCATACTAGGATGCATGGTAAACACGTTTGTGGGTTCTACGTGTAATAGTTTCTGAGATTAGAGTAATGGCAGAAAATATATCAACTGCTCTATTAGTGTATATAACACCATTTAGAAAAACCGTGTTCTATTTAAAACGTACAGTGTAAGTAATACCAGGTTTTGATTAATTGATTTTGAGTTTAACGTCCGTTTCAGCAGCGAGGCTATATGAGACGTGGACCAACTGATTAACGTGGAATCCGAACCACATGGGCTCCCGCCGGGAATCAAACCCGGGTCTGCCACGCCAGAGGCGCGTATGCTAACCACTTAGCCACGGAGGAGCTCAATACCAGGTTTACACATAATTTTAAGATTCTATTCTTCAAGGGAGCTTATTTTTCACAACACTGCATTACCAGTACATCAGAATCCAAGAAGAAAATCTAAACAATATATTAAATTTACTGGGTTAAATTGTTTTGGATTAAGGATGGCAAATTGCGGAATTTTTACTTTCCGGAATCCGGAAAGTAAAGTCATAAAATTCCAGATTTCAGAAAAATTCCGGATTTCGGAAAAATTCCTGAATTCAAAAAATCCGATTTCGGAAAAATCCGGAATTCGAAAAAACAGAATTCGGAAAAAAAGTGGAGTTCGGAAAATTTCCGGAATTCGGAAAAAAATCCGGAATTCGGAAAAATCCAGAATTCAGAAAAAATCCGTAATTCGGAAAAATTATTTTCTATTTTTGTAATCCTAGGAATTTTGTTCAAATGCAAACGAACAAATTTTCTTTTGGTAATCCTAAAAATGTATGATGCAAGTTAAGCTGAAACTTACATCCTAAAGTATACACTACTCAATCTTTCCATGGTTAATGAGATGTAGTCCAAAAGTACAATGTACTCCTAATATTTAATTTTTGTTTTACTCTGATATTATCCAAAGGTAAGACATATATCACACTGAGATAAACAACTTGACATAATGATGTTATCACAGTTTTCCAGAAAATCGTTAGAAACGAATTTTTATGAAGCTAAAATATGCGTCGCTTGTTGTCAGTTGTAACATGAAGCTGCCCGTAATGAGAATAGCTCCACTGTTACCGGTCAGGAGTGCACAACATTCCCCACATTTAATTCAGTTAAGAGAAATACGGATAGTTTAACCTTCAATAAATAAACGTATTCTATTAATATGCAATTCTTTGTAACTAAATAAGGACAATCTAGGATAAAGGAAAATCTAATTTTCAAAAAATCCTTTATAAGATATCCGAACTTAATAGGAACAATTTAACATTTTATGTATCGACTGAAAACCACATCTAAATAGAATCAACTACAATATGAATATTAGCTCTCAACAAAACTGAGTCAATCAATTATCCTGTTACAATTTGACTAACAATTTAAGCTCGCCTTACATATCAATGTCTTCACAATATATAATGAGTATTAATCTCTTTGATATAATATATATTAATACGTAACTCACCAGATATTATACAATAATTTTTCACTATAAGCTCTAGGCAGCCACTAAATATATATAACACTTATAGGAACCTTTAAACTTTTTTTCTTTCTTGACCGGTTATATTCTTGTTAGCAACTGACCTTTATCCAACTTTAAAAAAATTACGAATGCAATAATTTCGAAACTCGCCACCCATGGCGCTACCTACCATAACAACTCTGGCGGCCAAGATTTTTACTAATACAAGATCACTGATCACATCTATTCTTCCAAATTGAAGCATAATTCAGAAAATTTAATATCTCAGTACACACATCGGCCCCCCTGGCCAAAAATAAATTTATTTATTTATTTTAATCTATTGCTATGAATTATAGGATCAGCGTATGCCATGCTCTCATAATTAGTAATTAGTCACTACTAAACTCTAATTCCTACACAGACTCATACAACTCATTCACCACCAACATAAAAAAATATAAACTAAATAACAAAAATTTCCCCCAAAATTTCATTCATTCACTCACTCATACAATCCATACATACCCCCATCTAAGCACCACCATCTACTCCCGAATTAATCTACTGGGCCATATGTCTATGATCACATAATTCATATGCAATTTACAATGCGTATTTCAATTGTAAGAACACATAAATACCTGAGATTTTTTTTAAATACAAATACCCCAAAATTGACTGCCAGAGCAAATAACTAAACAATATAGGCAAGAAATCGAAAAATTAACACTTACAGATGTCATCAGGTACAAATACAAATATTACTTGCAATTACTAGTCAAATTCAAGGATAGTTCCATACGGCTCTCGGTCGATTGACATTCCTTTCCAGTCAAATTCTTGTACAAATATTTACAATATGACATTAAACGACAAACACGCGGACATCATTGAATTCCAGGCCTGGAATACACAAAACAATAATTAACAAACATACATTAAATATACATTTTACATATTTAAATATAAACCAAATATCTGGATGCTGTCAAATAATTTCTTTAAAGGATAAAGAGACGGATCATTTCATTAATACATTTAAGTAATATATCTCCTTTCTTGATATGGCTTTGTTAAGGAAACATGAGTCTTTCTTACATCGCGCTCATTACTTATAGATCTTACTTGAAGGCTATTCGGCCCTAAGAACTTGATAATCTCGAACGGCCCCAGAAAGCGAGGAAGAAATTTTCGAGTTATCTTATCAGCTAAAGATGATTTAAACTGAGCCTGAATTAAAACCTTATCCCCAAGCTGGTAATTCGTAGGCGATCTACGTTTATCAAATATATTTTTATTTCTGTACCATGCTCTTTCCATATTTTTCATAGCATTTACCTAAACATCTACCTTTCCCGCATCTAAATCAAGAATTCCTACATTCCATTTAACATCAAGTGGGTCACATACATTATAATTATATACCATTTCCATCGGTGAACATTTCAATTCAGAATGCTCTGCACAATTGATCGAAAATTCTATCTCGTTTATCCCCTTATCCCGTTGAGTTTGTTGGTCATGAAAATAAATTTTCAAACAATTTTTTAAAAGACGGATGTATCTTTCAGCATTATTCGAAGAACTATAAGGAGAAATACGAATGTCACGAATTCCTTGACCAAAAAGAAAATCTCGAAACCTTGCAGATACATATACACTATGGTTATCGTGTGCTAATGAGAACGGAAAACTATGCCTACACATTAATGTATACAATTTATTAATAATGTTTTGACTATTCAAATTTCTAAGCGGTTCCAAATACATAAACTTAGAACAAGAATCTACTACAATTAGGCAATATCGACCAGATCTCGATTCTGTAACTGGCCCTATTACATCCGTGTACCAAATCCCGTTTATCACCTTCTCAAAAGTTGATACTAACTGACCCATTTGTTTACGATTGTTACTTTTCATGCGTTGGCACTGGTCACACGTAGATACATATCTTTTAATATCATCTACCATTCCCATCCATGAATATCTGGAACATATCTTAGCTATAGTTTTCCTCGTTCCAGTATGAGCTCCCGGTATTATTGAATTATGATAAAAGTCCAAAATAGTATTAATTAATTTCCTCGGAAGACAGATCTTATACGGATTTCTTAGCGCCTTAGTTTTTTTACACAAAATATCCTTAACTAACTTATACCCTTCCACACATTCTTTTCTCTTCAACTTATCTATTATATTATTCAGATCTGGATCTTTCCTTTGGTATTCCTTAATAGACACACTAGCTAAAGGCATATTCCACATATTAATCAAGCACAAATGTTTTACCTTGTCCGACAAAGAGGGTTCCAACACCATCTCTTCAAAATTCTCTCTATCATACAGCCTAGAAATAAAATCTGGTACCACATTTAAATTAGTAGGGACATGTTTAATATCAAAATCAAAAGCAAGAAGTCTATACAGTAAATTACCATACTTCTTAACCCGCTTTAAATTTTTAATAGCGTACGCAAGACCTTGATGATCCACTCTCAACTCTAAACGAGAATGCAAATATGTTTTAAATCGTTCCATCGATTCGATAGCTGCAATAAGCTCAAGCAAGAATATAGGCTTATGGAAATCATAAGGTTTTAGTTTACGAGAATAAAATGCTACGAACTTTAACTGCCCTGTACTATCATATTGTTGTAAACAGCCTCCAGCACTACGTAATGTTGCATCGCTGCTAAGGACGAATTTTACATCTAAGTCAGGCAATTTCAAAACAACATGCGTTTCAAACAGTTCTTTAATTTTATTCAACGCCTCTTGTTGCTCCTCCGTCCATTGGAAAGCTACTTTAGGTGACCTAAGTCGATTAAGTGGTTCCACGATATCCTGAAAATTAGGTATAAATTTACTGAAGTACTGCAAAAAACAGACTAAACTAGTTAAACCACGTCTATTCTTAGGCGCTGGTAACTTCTTTATTACTTCGATTCTTTCAGGAAAGCTCTAGGCAGCCACTAAATATATATAACCGGTCAAGAAAGAAAAAAAAAAGTTTAAAGGTTCCTATAAGTGTTATATATATTTAGTGGCTGCCTAGAGCTTATAGTGAAAAATTATTGTATAATATCTGGTGAGTTACGTATTAATATATATTATATCAAAGAGATTAATACTCATTATATATTGTGAAGACATTGATATGTAAGGCGAGCTTAAATTCATAGTCAAATTGTAACAGGATAATTGATTGACTCAGTCTTGTTGAGATATATATATAGAGCTAATATTCATATTGTAGTTGATTCTAATTAGATGTTGTTTTCAGTCGATACATATAATGTTAAATTGTTCCTATCAAGTTCGGATATTTTATAAAGGATTTTTTGAAAATTAGATTTTCCTTTATCCTAGATTGTCCTTATTTAGTTACAAAGAATTGTATATTAATAGAATACGTTTATTTATTGAAGGTTAAACTATCCGTATTTCTTTTAACTGAATTAAATGTGGGAAATGTTGTGCATTCCTGACCGGTAACAGTGGAGCTATTCTTATTACGGGCAGCTTCATGTTACACAGTGTGATACAATTGATAACTTTTATGCTGGAATATTATTATTATTATTATTATTATTATTATTATTATTATTATTATTATTATTATTATTATTATTATTATTATTATTATTATTATTATTAATCGTTTATGTACTGTAAAAGAAAAATATGAACTGCTAAGTAGTATATTTTATCTGTTGTTTTTTGATATTTTCTAACAATAATAACAAATGCTTGTAAATACGTAATGATTACCAAGGACAATGACATATTAATGTAAGTACTACTATGCAGACTAGCAATAAATAACAGATAAACAATTGTTGCAAAAAAAGTAACTAACTTGGGAACGTCAGGGGACATCCACATTGCGCATTATATTCGCGAGAATATAAGGACGCATTGAGACTCTAGCAAAGAGCGTGGTGCTATCATGTTCGTTTGACTAATTTTAATAAGGTGAGCCTGATGTATTAAGTTGTTAAAATCATATTATTACTTCAAGGGCCGTACGATGGAGGCATTAACGTTAATATTAATGGGACTAATGAGCCCTGACTTGCTCTAATGGTTAACCTCATATTTGAGATGATTCTTAGAAGTGGACGTGTTGGCATGCAGATGGAAGAACTATATCCATTATTTAAAAAGCACACGTTATCTGTGGAGTACTAACGATTCACTATCGAACACTAACGTAGCACTAGCGGCTTTTAAAGTCGAAATTGGGGTCTGACATAAGTGGCTTGTCAAATTCACGGATATTATATTTTCCTTGAATGTGAGGATTTTGCGCCCGGGAAATTTGCGCCCTACCCCAAAAAGAGGGGAAAATGCGCAGGCTATATATTTGCACTGGAATGTCTGCGCCCTAAAATTCAACTTATTTTTGCATTGTGTAGAGTAACTTCCACTCACACTTGAAGTATGCTTGCCTCTCATCGTCTCAGTGTGTTACTCCATCAATTATAATATTCCCAACAAGGAAATAAATACCATTTTAGTTCACTAAAGGGCAATCCATACAAATATAATTTTTCATTATACTACAAAATTTACAATAAAAGTAAAAATGACTCATATATAATTATTTATTAATATAATCAAAGAGTATAATTTAATCTACAAAAGGCTGTTTGGCTCTATCCAGATATCTCTGTTCACAAACCTTGCGAGTTGTTTGGCTTTTCAGAACACAAAATATAGAAAAGAAAATGTAAAATGAGTTCAGTAATATTATCAAGAAAACTATGTACAATGTATTTACTTGCTTGAATTACAGTTAAAACACACAATTGCGTTCAGTCATTCTTTCAGAAAAAATGTTGCAGGGGGCAGACTTAGTATTCCGGAGGGGGTCACTGCTGGTACTATTCTATTTATTATTATATTATAGACATATTATTTTGGTCTCCTCCGAGAGGGCACTCTGAGAGCTCTCGGAAGGCCAGTGTTCCCCCAAGATCATCTCTGGAAGAAGCAGTGATTGCGTAGATCCGTTGTGTTCTTTTGGCTTATATTGAAGTTTATTCTCCCCTTATATAGCCACAATGAAAATAAATCACAAATGGCATGGCTGTCGGGGGAGGATTGTTTATGCTGTAATGTCAGCCCTCCGAGCAAATGCGTAAGCTCGAACAGGTTATTTTATTTCACAGGGCTCAAACTTCCCGGTGGAGGTACATCGCAGGCACAATTTTCCTTGTTCTTGAGGTTGGGTGCAGATATCCCAGCAGCAAAATTCTCGACACCGTTCGAATGACCTAGGAAGAATATCTTTTCAATACTTTTTATATTCTTTTACTCGAGATTTCTTTATACCTTCTTATTAAAATCCTCATTTTATTGTCCTAACCAATCAATATGGCTATGTTGTTAGTAAAACATTTAGATCGATCGAGACCCTGGTGTGTAACCACAGTATTTCCTATCGTCCTCCCCATTAGAAATCTTGGCTAAACGAACCAATATGTGTTGCCAATAAAATAGTTTAGAATGATTGAGCCCCTGGTAAATAACCACATTATTTCGTGACAGACCCCCTTCCTATTGCCATATTCTAGCTACGTTCCTGACTCAGCTAATTCTCTACATTCTTTACCAAGATCACATTTTCTAAAGCAGAAAATGCTCCCTAAATGCCTAAGCTCATTATTTTCAGCAGATGCATAAATTGGGTAACATTCTATCTACATGAATGTTATATATGTCGATTAGTGGAAACCGCTTCTCGCTATCTATTACCAGATTTACTATATAATGATTAACGTTAAAACCGGAAATGGTTGATTTGTACCGCTTCCGGTTTGAATATTACATTCCTTAGGGAACTCGATTCTTAACTATTGACTCTATACATCGTGGCTAAAATTGATGGTAATCCATCACATAGTTCTTGAGACTGTTTGTTTCACTGACGGACAGAATGAATACTGTATATGGCTATAGAGTTTAGATACACTACATTCGTTAATGAGTGATGATGAAACAAATACAAGAAAGGGAACCAAGAGTACCACCGGGAAAATTTTCGAATACAAAATTATCTATCGAAAACCCACATATCCTGGGTTAGAATATTATAGATGAAAACTCTACCACTGTGTCATCAATCACCCGTTTATTACTTTTATTAATTATTGTATTAATATAAATTAATGAATGCCTGCTTATGTTAATTATTGAACAATTGCATTGCATACTTCGTAAAGTCAAAAATTATAAATTTGTATTTACTGTACATAGGTATATTGACAATAAGCGAATGTTATTAGAATATTTGTTGAGGTTTCGTTTCCTTCACAGCTTTCGTCTGGTTAAAAAAGATGTTTGCAGTTCTCTGGAGCAGCTGCAGGTGCAAACACGATAATGTTTGAGACATATCGGAGACTTTTTTATGTGTGAAAATAACACCTTCCTCATAAAGCAGTAAATAACTGCAGTAGCAATTCTCCGGATTTTTCTGAATTCTGGATTTTTTTAATTCCGGAATTTTTCCAAAATCCGGAATTTTTCCGAATTCCAGATTTTTTCTGAATTCCTGATTTGTCCGAATTCTGGATTTTTCCGAATTACGAAAAGTAAATTTTACGAATTTTTCCAAAATCCGGAATTTTTCCGAATTCAAGATTTTTTCTGAATTCCTGATTTGTCCGAATTCTGATTTTTTCCGAATTCCGAAAAGTAAATTTTCCGAATCCGGAAAACAAAATTTCCGGAATCCAGATTGCGGAAAATTTTGGTCATCCCTATTTTGGATATCTGGCAAACAGCATAACCTACTCAACCCAGCTTAAGTAACTTAGGGTTCACATTTAGAAAATTCCCGAAGTAACTAAAGTTTAAGAACATTTGGACAAATATTCAAAAGTATGCATCTAATAGTTTCGGAGATGTAGCATACGACAAAGAATGTAAACTACCGTTCTTTCCCCTTTGATCCCAAATTTTGACACATCTCTCTTTATATACATCATAGCGCCCAAGGAAGACATTCATATAAAAAGTTTCTTAGCATAAAAGTTATATATATATATATATATATATATATATATATATATATATATATATATATGATTTCCTTCATTTTAGGTCAAAGGAAGGAATTTAATTGTGAAGTAAATGATATTTATAAGCTAGTAAAAGGGTATATTCAATTTAAATTTCAAAATTTTCATACAATGGTGGTTTTCGACTTCTTTAGTTTAAACTATGAATTATTAGCTACAACCCAAAATTACAATACATAAAAATTGCAGAAAGCAAGTGCATTATTTACTGAAGGATATAGTGGCATATGAAAATGATAACTTGTCGTAGTTTCCTTTAGTATTAACTTTTTTATTTAAACATACACGATAATAAGTTAATAGTGGCTGTGCCACAAATCACCAATTTTATGAATTTCTAAGAGATGGTTGTTTCTACAACATATTTAATATTATTAGGTCTAATGATTACTTTTACTAGAGATTCCGTGCAAGGAAATGTGGGAGCATATTCCGTCTCTTACTATGGTTCTAAGAACAAAGTTTATCAATAGGTACTATCTATCGTTTATTGCATATGATGGTATTTATAAATAATTGATCATTTGCAAAAAATAATAATAATGATAATAATAATAATAATAATAATAATGAAATGCTTCTTCATCATTTAAGTTGCTAATTTTAGGAAACAGGCTTAACGTATGTTTGAAGAGCTATATAGGAAGGTAAGGGTTTGTGTTTATACAGAGTTTCGAAAATACATTTTCTTTCTTGAGGGAGAACTTATTAAGGGCTCTGTGAACCTTATACGTATACACATAAGCAAAAGGGCATTGACACTTCCATTTTCATATCCTGTAATGCTCGACAACTAACAATACTGTTAAGGTTGGCTGGTTGAGAACTACATAATTAGTTCAACAAGTACAATAGTTTGTTCCAAACATGAAAGTGTAGCGAACAACAAAATAATAAAAGAATATATATGGCTCTGTTTCGAAAGAAAATTGGGTAGAGTACGCCGTTTTGTAACTACAGTTATTAATATCATGAGAAAGTCACAAAGGGATATTATTTAATTTTAGAAGTACCAAGGAAAAATCAGTGTTGTTCAAACGTTCATTTTATTTTACAGGTTACAGTATTTTGTAAAATTTGTGAATATTTTACATTATTTGTTTCAACGTTACCTTTACTTCTGATAGTTATTAGATTTAATATATCTAGTAAAACCTCATAAAAACCATCAGGTCAAGGTATTTTGATTTCCATCTTTGTATTGCGAGAATATATTTATCAGCAAAATAATTCTAGTTTTTAGTTTATTATTATTATTATTCATTTACAAAAGAAAAGCTAATAATAATATTTTCTGTAGTTATATTACTAGTTCCTAGTGTGTTTGGAAAATAAAAAAAAACAAAAACAAAACGAAAAAGAAAATGAAAAAACAATCTAACAAAGTAATAACATGATATGCATTGTGTGTCAGTTCAATTTGCGAAGATTTTTTTTTTGCTCAGGCCCGTCTTTCAGAACCGGCATCTGAAACTTTTGACCGGAACGGGTTATCATCATTGCCATTTATTCGTTTTCTTATTTTTATTGATATCCATATTTGAAAGAAAAAAGTGAATAGGAAAAGGGAAAAAAGAAAAGAACAAAAGAACTACAACAGAAGATCAATACAAACAGAAAACAGAGAAACGAACCAGAATAAACTATGAAAAAAAATAACAAAAATTTTCCTGCGAAGTGCTACTTAGCTTAACTGTATCTGCACCTATCCTGAACTATACTACTTAGTATTTAAATTTCTAATCCAACAACTATAATAGTGTGAAATACGATATAAAATACTTGAATAATACATTTTATTGTTATTAACTCTTATCTACTTATCTATCTATATTATCTAACTAATCTACTCTTCTATTTTATTGTTATTTTTTATTTTTATATATTATTTCCCTATAGTTCTTAATCATTAAATTCCTACTGAGTGATTTCTTTTCTTAATTATTAAGATGTTTTTAAGATTATAGTCTTATTATCTTTTTTAGTTAAATAGTGTCTAAATTTTATTTGTTTAATTGTAATTATGGTTTCCTAATCTTACTTAATGGTTTACTATATTCTTTATTATCATGTACATTTATTAGTTAGGCTACTATTTATCCTTTTTTTCCTCTTGTTATTCCACATGAGTGTTTAATGATGTTGCTTAATTTATTTTATATTTACTTTATTATTTATTTAAATTGTTATATTATTTAGTTAAGTTTTATTTAATAATGTGTTTCTTCTTTCATCGGTTTTCACCGTATGACAATAGTTCTTCTCCTGTATGCTGTATGTTTATTTATCAAACTACACTCTTCATCACTTTTCATAACAAAACAGATCAGTACGGTTTTTCACTCTATGAGTGGTTCTAACCTGTGGTCACGGAAAACATTTACACTAACGTACCAAAAATTTACAGTAATCTTTATAATCAAGTGTGCAGGCGGGACATAGAGCCCGGTTCCTCCATTTACACCCAGCGTTCTTTTCCTTTGCTTCGAGAGAGCTTGGATTCTCCTTTATTCCAGCGTTTGTGTGCAAAGATTTATATATACATATATATGTGTGTGATGTATATAAAATTAGAGGGGGCTTTAGTTTTCCCCTGTATATCGTCCTTTTTTTCTTTCCGTTTTTCCTTCTCTTTTTTGTTATTATTACTGTTATTATTATTATTATTATTATTATTATTATTATTATTATTATTATTATTATTATTATTATTAGTTAAATAGTTTGGTTTATGTCGATGTGGCCACACGTGTGGTTGTTTTACTATAAATGTGGTTATTGTTTCTGTTGTTTCGTTATTTTTTGTTGTTCTTTTCGTTTTCTTTATTATACTTTGTCTTCCGTGTCTCGGTATTTTTTCTGTTATAATTGTTGTTTCACTTGCGTTTAATTCTTGTTTGTTTGATCTTTTAGTTCGATCTTTCGGTCTGCATTAAAGCCTTTTTGTGCGTGTGTGTGGTTTGTTTTCGATCTCTCATTTGTGGTTTCTGGTTGGGGTGTTTGACTGTTTTGGTTGTGTTTTTGTCTTTCCTCATGGGTTCTAGCTTCAATTGTTTATTCATTCGGTGTTTCCAGTTTTCTTGGTTGGATAGGTTTCTGTTTCTCTCTTCGTTTTATTATTATTATTATTTACTTATGGTTTTCCTTCTTTTTCTTTATTATTTTTTTCATTTTTTCTTTTTCCCTTTTTTTCGAGTCCTCTCTCAGAGTTTCTCGTTTGTTTGTGGTCATGTGGTGTATTTTTTGTCTCTAAAAAACAGCATTGTCTTTTATCTTGCTACATCCCGGTAGATTGATCGGGTTTGGTTTGTTTACATGGTGAGTCCCAACACACCTATGATTTTTGGCAGGTTTTTCTGTTTCAAATCTTTGTTTTGTGCCTAGGATTATTTTCACGATGGGCTTCAATTCTGTTTTCGTATAAAGGTTTCTTAGGGCCCGTTTCTGTCTGAGTTAACTCCATGTGAACGTAGTCGTTCGCATGGGCAACCGACAACTGGTCCCCCTGTGGTTGTATGTTTGCGCGGGAGAAATGTTTTGTCACCAAGTCTAATGTAATAATATACATAAGACTATCCAGCCCTCTCCTGTCTAGTGATGAGGCTGGTGGTTACAGAATTTCTCCCTCGCATTCTTCTTTTGCCCAGCATGCCTCGAGGTGTGATGGTTTGGTGCGAGTGCTATTCTTTTTTCCTTTTCATGCTTGGTTGTAGAATTTTGGTGTATGTGGTATATAGGAGGTCTGTGGGATTTGTTTCGGCTGTCAGTATTCTTTGAGGAGTGTTTGTTGTTTCTTTTATTGCTATTTGGTAGAATTATGTTCTTTAGTTTCTGTGTGTGTTCCTGGGGTTCCTTTTCAGAACAATCTGAATTGTTTCGTGTGTTAAAAAGTGGAAAGTCTTTTCCCAGTACTTTCAGTTGGTTGCGGGTTCTACTTTTGTTTGAGAGATTGAGTATTAATGATTCTTTCCATTTTTTGTTGGTTTTCTGGTTCTGCTTGCTTTTCCTTTTTTTTCTTTTCGTCGTTGTTTCGTTGGGTTTGTTGGTGGTGGTTTTTCAGTATTGCTTGGGTAGGGTATGTAAAAGTTTAATTCTGTTTTGAAGGTTTGTTGGTCCTGAGAGGGACCCCTGTTCCTTTGGTGTTAGCTTCTTCGGTTTTATTTATGGGAAGTTCTTCAGAAACTCGTAAGGTCTTCTATCGATTCCCTTCATGTTTTTTTCTTTTTTTGTTTTGTTTCCGTGTTTCTGTGGTTTGGTTCTTTTCAGTTGTGGTTCGTTCTTGTTATTGTGGTTGAAATATTTCTTTTTGGGAAGTCCAGAGTTACTTGTTTTTCTCTGGATTGCCTCTTTTTGTATCATGTGGACTAAAGGGAGACTTGCGCTTTTCTAGGGCAAGTTCCCTTTTTTTTTTGTTGGGTCTACTTGTCTGTGGTGGTCAACGACTTCTCTTTTTATTTCAATTTGAGTTTTTTAAAAATATATTTTGTGTGTTTGGGTTGGTGCTTTGGCGTATTCAACCAAGTTCATATCTGATTTTTGAAGCCATATTCGGGGTTTTCCAAGTTGGGCCCCAATTTTTGTTTGGCTTCGTAGTGTTGCGCAAGGCGTCATAGTAGACTAGCTTGCGTAGTGTTTTTAAGGTTCTCTTTCCTTTCCCCGCTCAGCCTTTAGTTGGGCCAAGGGGTTCCGGATTGTTTGCTGGTTTTGGAATATTGCTCCTTTACTCTTCTCTTCTTTTCTTGTTTGGCCTTGGTTCACTTCCTCCGGTCTTTCGCTTCTCCATTGTGTTAAAGGGTATTCTTTGATTTGGGTTTTCTGCAGTTCCACAGTCTTGGAGGGTTCGTATTAAAAGGTACGTTTTCACACAGGTCTTTACGAGGTATAGGAGTTTTCGTTGTTAGATTTGCTTTTGTACTGACAAGTACAGTTTCGATTTTTAATTTTTGGTCTTAATGACTGCTTGGTGTGCGTTGCCCCAGAATAGTAGGGCTCCAACTATTTCGACAACTCGTCTCATCAGCCGGGGCTTCTTGCGTAGTTTTCTCGTTGCAGTCTGCTTCCAAAGTCCTCTTTATATACAAGTGTGCAGGCGGGACATAGAGCCCGGTTCCTCTATTTACACCTAGCATTCTTTTCCTTTGTTTCAAGAGAGCTTGGTTTCTCCTTTATACCAGCGTTTGTGTGCAAAGATTTATATACACACATATATTTGTGTGAGATGTATATAAAATCAGGGGAGGCTTTAGTTTTCCCCAGTATATCGTCCTTTTTTTTCTTTCCTTTTTTCCTTCTGTTTCTCGTTATTATTGGTTTTATTACTGTTATTATTATTGTTATTATTATTATTATCATTCGTTAAATAGTTTGGTTTATGCCGATGTGGCAACACGTGTGATTGTTTCACTATAAGTGTGGTTATTGTTTCTGTTGTTTCGTTATTTTGTTGCTGTTCTTTCTGTTTTCTTCATTATGTTTCGTCTTCCGTGTCTTGGTATTGTTTTCTGTTATAATTGTTGTTTCACTTGCTTTCAATTCTTGTTTGTTTGATCTTTAGTTCGATCTTTCGGTGTGTATTAAGGCCTTTTTCTGTGTGTGTGTGGTTTACTTCGTTTCTCTGTTGTGGTTTCTGGTTGGGATGTTTGACTGCTTTTTTTTCTTTTTTTCTCTTTTTTTCGGGTTCTAGCTTCAATTTTTTATTCATTCTGTGTTTTCATTTTCCTTGGTTAGATAGGTTTCTGTTTATCCTGCGTTTGGTATTTCTCCGTTTTCTATTTAGTTCTTCTGATTTTCCTTCTTTTCTTTATTATTATTATTATTATTATTATTATTATTATTATTATTATTATTATTATTATTATTATTATTATTATTATTATTATTATTATTATTATTATAATTTTCTGCCTTTTCTGTTTTTTGATCCTCTCCCAGAGTTTCTCGTTTGTTTGTGGGCTTGTGGTGTATTTTTGTCTTTAGGAGACAGCATTGTCTTTTATCTTGCTACATCCAGGTAGTTTGATCGGGTTTGGTTTGTTTGCATGGTGAGTCCCCACACACCTATGATTTTTGGCAGATTTTTCTGTTTCAAGTCTTTGTTTTGTGCTTAGGATTATTTTCACGATGGGCTTCAGTTCTGTTTTCGTAGAAAGGTTTTTTAGGGCCCGTTTCTGTCTGAGTAAACTCCATGTGAACGTAGTCGTTCGCATGGGCAACCGACACCCGGTCCCCCTGTGGTTGTATGTTTGCGCAGGAGAAATGTTTTGTAACCAAGTCTAATGTAATAATATACATAAGACTACCCAGCCCTCTCCTGTCTAGTGATGAGGCTGGTGGTTATAGAATTTCATCCTCGCATTCTTTTTTCGACCAGCATGTCTCGAGGTGTGATGGTTTGGTGCGAGTGCTATTCTTTTTTGCTTTTCATTCTTGGTTGTAGAAATTTGGTGTTTATGGTATATAGGGGTTCTGTGAGATTTATTTTTCTGAGTCGTCAGTATTCTTTGAGGAGTGTTTGCTGTGTCTTTTATTGCTATTTGGTATTTATTATTATATTTCAGTTTCTGTGAGAGTTTCTTGGGTTCCTTTTGAGAACAATCTGAGTTGTTTCGTGTGTTAAGAAGTGGAAAGTCTTTTCCCAGTACTTTCAGTTGGTTGCAGGTTGGAGTTTTGTTTGAGAGATTGCGTATTAATTATTCTTGTCATTTTTTTTTGTTTGTTTTCTGGTTCTGCATGCTTTTCCTTTCTCTTATTTTTCTTTTTTCTCTTTTCGTCGTTATTTCGTTAGGTTTGTTGTTGGTGGTTTTTCAGTATTGCTTGGGTAGAGTACGTAAAAGTTTAACTCTGTTTTGAAGTTTTGGTGGTCCTGAGAGAGACCCTTGTTCCTTTGGTATTAGCTTTTTTGTTTTATTTTTGGGAAGGTCTTCTATCTATTCCCTTCTAGGTTTTCTTTGTAGGGTGATTTTGTTTCCGTCTTTCTGTGGTTTGGTCCTTTTGGGTTGTGGTTCGTTCTTGTTGTTGTTGTGGTTGGAATATTTCCTTTGGGGAGTCCAGAGCTACTTGTTTTGCTCTGGACTGCCTCTTTTTTTTGTATCATGTGGGCTAAAGCGAGACTTGCGCTTTTTTAGGGCAAGTTCCCCCTTTTTCTTTTAAGTGTTGTTCTAGTTGTATGTGGTGTTCAATGACTCGTCTGTTTATTTCAATTTCTGTTTTTTAAAAAAAATATTTTGTTTGTTTGGTTTGGAAATTGGTTGGTACTTTTGCGTATTCAACCAAGTTCATATCTGATTTTTGAAGCCGTATTCGGGGTTTTCCAAGTTGGACCCCCTGTTTTTTTGTTTGGCTTCGTAGTGTTGCGCAAGCCGTCGTAGTAGACTAGCTTGCGTAGTGTTTTTTAAAATTCTCTTTCCTTTCCCCGCTCAGCCTTTAGTTGTGCCAAGGGGTTCCGGGTTGCTTGCTGGTTTCGGAGTGTTGCTCCTTTAGTCTTCTTTTCTTGTTTGGCGTTCGTTTACTTCTTCCGGTCTTTGGCTTCTCCATTGTGTTAAAGGGTATTCTTTGTTTTGGGTTTTCCGGAGTTTCACAGTCTTGGAGGGTTCGTATTAAAAAGTAAGTTTTCACACAGGTCTTTACGAGCTATAGGAGTTTTCGTGGTTTGGTTGTTTTTTGTACTGACAAGTACAGTTTTGAGTTTTAATTTCTGGTCTTGATGACTGCTTGGTGTGCGTTGCCCCAGGATAGTAGGGCACCAACTATTTGGACAACTCGTCTCGTCAGCCGGGGCTCCTTGCGTGGTTTCCTCGTTGCAGTCTGCTTCCAAAGTGGCAGGTTGCAGTCTTTCCCTCTGTTTCTGTGGCTGTGGCCTGGCTGGCCGATCACGTGATAAGTGTGTGTTTGCGAGCTTGCTTTTGTTACGGTGCCGCGTAGTTCTCTTTCTCTGTTACTCCTTCTCCTTAGTCTTTTTTGTTTGGAATGTCTTTTTTTCTGTTTAAGAATATGCTATGGTTTAATTTTTATTTGTTGTAATAATTTTGTTGGGGTCATCCCCTTCCTCCTTTCTCCGGAGGTTTCATTTGGTTTTTAAATTGTAAGTTTCAAAGGAAAATTCTGTGCTTCATACCACAAGTAGTGGTTATTTTGGTGTTCACAGAGGGTGAGCGGGGATCGAAAAGACCTAACTATGCCCCAGTCGTCCTAGCTTGGAGACTTCAAGTACTCTTTATATACAAGTGTGCAGGCGGGACATAGAGCCCGGTTCCTCTCTTTAAACCTAGCATTCTTTTCCTTTGTTTCAAAAGAGCTTGGTTTCTCCTTTATACCAGCGTTTGTGTGCAAAGATTTATATACACACATATATTTGTGTGAGATGTATATAAAATCAGGGGAGGCTTTAGTTTTCCCCAGTATATCGTCCTTTTTTCTTTCCTTTTTCCTTCTGTTTCTCGTTATTATTGGTTTTATTACTGTTATTATTATTATTATTATTATTATTATCATTCGTTAAATAGTTTGGTTTATGCCGATGTGGTCACACATGTGGTTGTTTCACTATAAGTGTGGTTATTGTTTCTGTTGTTTCGTTATTTTGTTGCTGTTCTTTCTGTTTTCTTCATCATGTTTCGTCTTCCGTGTCTTGGTATTGTTTTCTGTTATAATTGTTGTTTCACTTGCTTTTAATTCTTGTTTGTTTGATCTTTTGGTTCGATCTTTCGGTCTGTATTAAAGCCTTTTTCTGTGTGTGTGTGGTTTACTTCGTTTCTCTGTTGTGGTTTCTGGTTGGGATGTTTGACTGCTATTTTTTTCTTTTTTTCGGGTTCTAGCTTCAATTTTTTATTCATTCTGTGTTTTCATTTTCCTTGGTTAGATAGGTTTCTGTTTATCCTTCGTTTGGTATTTCTCCGTTTTCTATTTAGTTCTTCTGATTTTCCTTCTTTTCTTTATTATTATTATTATTATTATTATTATTATTATTATTATTATTATTATTATTATTATTATTATTATTATTATTATTATTATTATTATTACAATTTTCTGCTTTTTCTGTTTTTTGATCCTCTCCCAGAGTTTCTCGTTTGTTTGTGGGCTTGTGGTGTATTTTTGTCTCTAGAAGACAGCATTGTCTTTTATCTTGCTACATCCAGGTAGTTTGATCGGGTTTGGTTTGTTTGCATGGTGAGTCCCCACACACCTATTATTTTTGGCAGATTTTTCTGTTTCAAGTCTTTGTTTTGTGCTTAGGATTATTTTCACGATGGGCTTCAGTTCTGTTTTCGTATAAAGGTTTTTTAGGGCCCGTTTCTGTCTGAGTAAACTCCATGTGAACGTAGTCGTTCGCATGGGCAACCGACACCCGGTCCCCCTGTGGTTGTATATTTGCGCAGGAGAAATGTTTTGTAACCAAGTCTAATGTAATAATATACATAAGACTACCCAGCCCTCTCCTGTCTAGTGATGAGGCTGGTGGTTATAGAATTTCACCCTCGCATTCTTTTTTCGACCAGCATGTCTCGAGGTGTGATGGTTTGATGCGAGATCTATTCTTTTTTGCTTTTCATTCTTGGTTGTAGAAATTTGGTGTTTATGGTATATAGGGGTTCTGTGAGATTTATTTTTCTGAGTCGTCAGTATTCTTTGAGGAGTGTTTGCTGTGTCTTTTATTGCTATTTGGTATTTATTATTATATTTCAGTTTCTGTGAGAGTTTCTCGGGTTCCTTTTGAGAACAATCTGAGTTGTTTCGTGTGTTAAGAAGTGGAAAGTCTTTTCCCAGTACTTTCAGTTGGTTGCAGGTTGGAGTTTTGTTTGAGAGATTGCGTATTAATTATTCTTGTCATTTTTTTGTTTGTTTTCTGGTTCTGCATGCTTTTCCTTTCTCTTATTTTTCTTTTTTCTCTTTTCGTCGTTTTTTCGTTAGGTTTCTTGTTGGTGGTTTTTCAGTATTGCTTGGGTAGAGTACGTAAAAGTTTAACTCTGTTTTGAAGTTTTGGCGGTGCTGAGAGAGACCCTTGTTCCTTTGGTATTAGCTTTTTTGTTTTATTTTTGGGAAGGTCTTCTATCTATTCCCTTCTAGGTTTTCTTTGTGGGGTGATTTTGTTTCCGTCTTTCTGTGGTTTGGTTCTTTTCGGTTGTGGTTCGTTCTTGTTGTTGTTGTGGTTGGAATATTTCCTTTGGGGAGTCCAGAGCTACTTGTTTTGCTCTGGACGGCCTCTTTTTTTTGTATCATGTGGGCTAAAGCGAGACTTGCGCTTTTTTAGGGCAAGTTCCCCCTTTTTCTTTTAAGTGTTGTTCTAGTTGTATGTGGTGTTCAATGACTCGTCTGTTTATTTCAATTTCTGTTTTTTTAAAAATATATTTTGTTTGTTTGGTTTGGAAATTGGTTGGTACTTTTGCGTATTCAACCAAGTTCATATCTGATTTTTGAAGCCGTATTCGGGGTTTTCCAAGTTGGACCCCCTCTTTTTTGTTTGGCTTCGTAGTGTTGCGCAAGCCGTCGTAGTAGACTAGCTTGTGTAGTGTTTTTTAAAATTCTCTTTCCTTTCCCCGCTCAGCCTTTAGTTGGGCCAAGGGGTTCCGGGTTGTTTGCTGGTTTCGGAGTATTGCTCCTTTAGTCTTCTTTTCTTGTTTGGCCTTCGTTTACTTCTTCCGGGCTTTGGCTTCTCCATTGTGTTAAAGGGTATTCTTTGTTTTGGGTTTTCCGGAGTTTCACAGTCTTGGAGGGTTCGTATTAAAAAGTAAGTTTTCACACAGGTCTTTACGAGCTATAGGAGTTTTCGTGGTTTGGTTGTTTTTTGTACTGACAAGTACAGTTTTGAGTTTTAATTTCTGGTCTTGATGACTGCTTGGTGTGCGTTGCCCCAGGATAGTAGGGCTCCAACTATTTCGACAACTCGTCTCGTCAGCCGGGGCTCCTTGCGTGGTTTCCTCGTTGCAGTCTGCTTCCAAAGTGGCAGGTTGCAGTCTTTCCCTCTGTTTCTGTGGCTGTGGCCTGGCTGGCCGATCACGTGATACCTGTGTGTTTGCGAGCGTGCTTTTGTTACGATGCCCGCGTAGTTCTCTTTCTCTGTTACTCCTTCTCCTTAGTCTTTTTTGTTTGGAATGTCCTTTTTTCTTTTTAAGAATATGCTATGGTTTAATTTTTATTTGTTGTAATAATTTTGTTGGAGTCATCCCCTTCCTCCTTTCTCCGGAGGTTTCATTTGGTTTTTAAATTGTAAGTTTCAAAGGAAAATTCTGTGCTTCATACCACAAGTAGTGGTTATTTTGGTGTTCACAGAGGGTGAGCGGGGATCGAAAAGACCTAACTATGCCCCAGTCGTCCTAGCTTGGAGACTTCAAGTACTCTTTATATACAAGTGTGCAGGCGGGACATAGAGCCCGGTTCCTCTCTTTAAACCTAGCATTCTTTTCCTTTGTTTCAAAAGAGCTTGGTTTCTCCTTTATACCAGCGTTTGTGTGCAAAGATTTATATACACACATATATTTGTGTGAGATGTATATAAAATCAGGGGAGGCTTTAGTTTTCCCCAGTATATCGTCCTTTTTTCTTTCCTTTTTCCTTCTGTTTCTCGTTATTATTGGTTTTATTACTGTTATTATTATTATTATTATTATTATTATCATTCGTTAAATAGTTTGGTTTATGCCGATGTGGTCACACATGTGGTTGTTTCACTATAAGTGTGGTTATTGTTTCTGTTGTTTCGTTATTTTGTTGCTGTTCTTTCTGTTTTCTTCATCATGTTTCGTCTTCCGTGTCTTGGTATTGTTTTCTGTTATAATTGTTGTTTCACTTGCTTTTAATTCTTGTTTGTTTGATCTTTTGGTTCGATCTTTCGGTCTGTATTAAAGCCTTTTTCTGTGTGTGTGTGGTTTACTTCGTTTCTCTGTTGTGGTTTCTGGTTGGGATGTTTGACTGCTATTTTTTTCTTTTTTTCGGGTTCTAGCTTCAATTTTTTATTCATTCTGTGTTTTCATTTTCCTTGGTTAGATAGGTTTCTGTTTATCCTTCGTTTGGTATTTCTCCGTTTTCTATTTAGTTCTTCTGATTTTCCTTCTTTTCTTTATTATTATTATTATTATTATTATTATTATTATTATTATTATTATTATTATTATTATTATTATTATTATTATTATTATTATTATTATTACAATTTTCTGCTTTTTCTGTTTTTTGATCCTCTCCCAGAGTTTCTCGTTTGTTTGTGGGCTTGTGGTGTATTTTTGTCTCTAGAAGACAGCATTGTCTTTTATCTTGCTACATCCAGGTAGTTTGATCGGGTTTGGTTTGTTTGCATGGTGAGTCCCCACACACCTATTATTTTTGGCAGATTTTTCTGTTTCAAGTCTTTGTTTTGTGCTTAGGATTATTTTCACGATGGGCTTCAGTTCTGTTTTCGTATAAAGGTTTTTTAGGGCCCGTTTCTGTCTGAGTAAACTCCATGTGAACGTAGTCGTTCGCATGGGCAACCGACACCCGGTCCCCCTGTGGTTGTATATTTGCGCAGGAGAAATGTTTTGTAACCAAGTCTAATGTAATAATATACATAAGACTACCCAGCCCTCTCCTGTCTAGTGATGAGGCTGGTGGTTATAGAATTTCACCCTCGCATTCTTTTTTCGACCAGCATGTCTCGAGGTGTGATGGTTTGATGCGAGATCTATTCTTTTTTGCTTTTCATTCTTGGTTGTAGAAATTTGGTGTTTATGGTATATAGGGGTTCTGTGAGATTTATTTTTCTGAGTCGTCAGTATTCTTTGAGGAGTGTTTGCTGTGTCTTTTATTGCTATTTGGTATTTATTATTATATTTCAGTTTCTGTGAGAGTTTCTCGGGTTCCTTTTGAGAACAATCTGAGTTGTTTCGTGTGTTAAGAAGTGGAAAGTCTTTTCCCAGTACTTTCAGTTGGTTGCAGGTTGGAGTTTTGTTTGAGAGATTGCGTATTAATTATTCTTGTCATTTTTTTGTTTGTTTTCTGGTTCTGCATGCTTTTCCTTTCTCTTATTTTTCTTTTTTCTCTTTTCGTCGTTTTTTCGTTAGGTTTCTTGTTGGTGGTTTTTCAGTATTGCTTGGGTAGAGTACGTAAAAGTTTAACTCTGTTTTGAAGTTTTGGCGGTGCTGAGAGAGACCCTTGTTCCTTTGGTATTAGCTTTTTTGTTTTATTTTTGGGAAGGTCTTCTATCTATTCCCTTCTAGGTTTTCTTTGTGGGGTGATTTTGTTTCCGTCTTTCTGTGGTTTGGTTCTTTTCGGTTGTGGTTCGTTCTTGTTGTTGTTGTGGTTGGAATATTTCCTTTGGGGAGTCCAGAGCTACTTGTTTTGCTCTGGACGGCCTCTTTTTTTTGTATCATGTGGGCTAAAGCGAGACTTGCGCTTTTTTAGGGCAAGTTCCCCCTTTTTCTTTTAAGTGTTGTTCTAGTTGTATGTGGTGTTCAATGACTCGTCTGTTTATTTCAATTTCTGTTTTTTTAAAAATATATTTTGTTTGTTTGGTTTGGAAATTGGTTGGTACTTTTGCGTATTCAACCAAGTTCATATCTGATTTTTGAAGCCGTATTCGGGGTTTTCCAAGTTGGACCCCCTCTTTTTTGTTTGGCTTCGTAGTGTTGCGCAAGCCGTCGTAGTAGACTAGCTTGTGTAGTGTTTTTTAAAATTCTCTTTCCTTTCCCCGCTCAGCCTTTAGTTGGGCCAAGGGGTTCCGGGTTGTTTGCTGGTTTCGGAGTATTGCTCCTTTAGTCTTCTTTTCTTGTTTGGCCTTCGTTTACTTCTTCCGGGCTTTGGCTTCTCCATTGTGTTAAAGGGTATTCTTTGTTTTGGGTTTTCCGGAGTTTCACAGTCTTGGAGGGTTCGTATTAAAAAGTAAGTTTTCACACAGGTCTTTACGAGCTATAGGAGTTTTCGTGGTTTGGTTGTTTTTTGTACTGACAAGTACAGTTTTGAGTTTTAATTTCTGGTCTTGATGACTGCTTGGTGTGCGTTGCCCCAGGATAGTAGGGCTCCAACTATTTCGACAACTCGTCTCGTCAGCCGGGGCTCCTTGCGTGGTTTCCTCGTTGCAGTCTGCTTCCAAAGTGGCAGGTTGCAGTCTTTCCCTCTGTTTCTGTGGCTGTGGCCTGGCTGGCCGATCACGTGATACCTGTGTGTTTGCGAGCGTGCTTTTGTTACGATGCCCGCGTAGTTCTCTTTCTCTGTTACTCCTTCTCCTTAGTCTTTTTTGTTTGGAATGTCCTTTTTTCTTTTTAAGAATATGCTATGGTTTAATTTTTATTTGTTGTAATAATTTTGTTGGAGTCATCCCCTTCCTCCTTTCTCCGGAGGTTTCATTTGGTTTTTAAATTGTAAGTTTCAAAGGAAAATTCTGTGCTTCATACCACAAGTAGTGGTTATTTTGGTGTTCACAGAGGGTGAGCGGGGATCGAAAAGACCTAACTATGCCCCAGTCGTCCTAGCTTGGAGACTTCAAGTACTCTTTATATACAAGTGTGCAGGCGGGACATAGAGCCCGGTTCCTCTCTTTACACCTAGCATTCTTTTCCTTTGTTTCAAGAGAGCTTGGTTTCTCCTTTATACCAGCGTTTGTGTGCAAAGATTTATATACACACATATATTTGTGTGAGATGTATATAAAATCAGGGGAGGCTTTAGTTTTCCCCAGTATATCGTCCTTTTTTCTTTCCTTTTTCCTTCTGTTTCTCGTTATTATTGGTTTTATTACTGTTATTATTATTGTTATTATTATTATTATCATTCGTTAAATAGTTTGGTTTATGCCGATGTGGCCGCACGTGTGGTTGTTTCACTATAAGTGTGGTTATTGTTTCTGTTGTTTCGTTATTTTGTTGCTGTTCTTTCTGTTTTCTTCATCATGTTTCGTCTTCCGTGTCTTGGTATTGTTTTCTGTTATAATTGTTGTTTCACTTGCTTTTAATTCTTGTTTGTTTGATCTTTTGGTTCGATCTTTCGGTCTGTATTAAAGCCTTTTTCTGTGTGTGTGTGGTTTACTTCGTTTCTCTGTTGTGGTTTCTGGTTGGGATGTTTGACTGCTATTTTTTTCTTTTTTCGGGTTCTAGCTTCAATTTTTTATTCATTCTGTGTTTTCATTTTCCTTGGTTAGATAGGTTTCTGTTTATCCTTCGTTTGGTATTTCTCCGTTTTCTATTTAGTTCTTCTGATTTTCCTTCTTTTCTTTATTATTATTATTATTATTATTATTATTATTATTATTATTATTATTATTATTATTATTATTATTATTATTATTATTATTATTATAATTTTCTGCCTTTTCTGTTTTTTGATCCTCTCCCAGAGTTTCTCGTTTGTTTGTGGGCTTGTGGTTTATTTTTGTCTCTAGGAGACAGCATTGTCTTTTATCTTGCTACATCCAGGTAGTTTGATCGGGTTTGGTTTGTTTGCATGGTGAGTCCCCACACACCTATGATTTTTGGCAGATTTTTCTGTTTCAAGTCTTTGTTTTGTGCTTAGGATTATTTTCACGATGGGCTTCAGTTCTGTTTTCGTATAAAGGTTTTTTAGGGCCCGTTTCTGTCTGAGTAAACTCCATGTGAACGTAGTCGTTCGCATGGGCAACCGACACCCGGTCCCCCTGTGGTTGTATGTTTGCGCAGGAGAAATGTTTTGTAACCAAGTCTAATGTAATAATATACATAAGACTACCCAGCCCTCTCCTGTCTAGTGATGAGGCTGGTGGTTATAGAATTTCACCCTCGCATTCTTTTTTCGACCAGCATGTCTCGAGGTGTGATGGTTTGGTGCGAGTGCTATTCTTTTTTGCTTTTCATTCTTGGTTGTAGAAATTTGGTGTTTATGGTATATAGGGGTTCTGTGAGATTTATTTTTCTGAGTCGTCAGTATTCTTTGAGGAGTGTTTGCTGTGTCTTTTATTGCTATTTGGTATTTATTATTATATTTCAGTTTCTGTGAGAGTTTCTCGGGTTCCTTTTGAGAACAATCTGAGTTGTTTCGTGTGTTAAGAAGTGGAAAGTCTTTTCCCAGTACTTTCAGTTGGTTGCAGGTTGGAGTTTTGTTTGAGAGATTGCGTATTAATTATTCTTGTCATTTTTTTTTGTTTGTTTTCTGGTTCTGCATGCTTTTCCTTTCTCTTATTTTTCTTTTTTCTCTTTTCGTCGTTTTTTCGTTAGGTTTCTTGTTGGTGGTTTTTCAGTATTGCTTGGGTAGAGTACGTAAAAGTTTAACTCTGTTTTGAAGTTTTGGTGGTCCTGAGAGAGACCCATGTTCCTTTGGTATTAGCTTTTTTGTTTTATTTTTGGGAAGGTTTTCTATCTATTCCCTTCTAGGTTTTCTTTGTGGGGTGATTTTGTTTCCGTCTTTCTGTGGTTTGGTTCTTTTCGGTTGTGGTTCGTTCTTGTTGTTGTTGTGGTTGGAATATTTCCTTTGGGGAGTCCAGAGCTACTTGTTTTGCTCTGGACTGCCTCTTTTTTTTGTATCATGTGGGCTAAAGCGAGACTTGCGCTTTTTTAGGGCAAGTTCCCCTTTTTCTTTTAAGTGTTGTTCTAGTTGTATGAGGTGTTCAATGACTCGTCTGTTTATTTCAATTTCTGTTTTTTTAAAAATATATTTTGTTTGTTTGGTTTGGAAATTGGTTGGTACTTTTGCGTATTCAACCAAGTTCATATCTGATTTTTGAAGCCGTATTCGGGGTTTTCCAAGTTGGACCCCCTCTTTTTTTGTTTGGCTTCGTAGTGTTGCGCAAGCCGTCGTAGTAGACTAGCTTGCGTAGTGTTTTTTTAAAATTCTCTTTCCTTTCCCCGCTCAGCCTTTAGTTGGCCAAGGGGTTCCGGGTTGTTTGCTGGTTTCGGAGTATTGCTCCTTTAGTCTTCTTTTCTTGTTTGGCCTTCGTTTACTTCTTCCGGTCTTTGGCTTCTCCATTGTGTTAAAGGGTATTCTTTGTTTTGGGTTTTCCGGAGTTTCACAGTCTTGGAGGGTTCGTATTAAAAAGTAAGTTTTCACACAGGTCTTTACGAGCTATAGGAGTTTTCGTGGTTTGGATGTTTTTTGTACTGACAAGTACAGTTTTGAGTTTTAATTTCTGGTCTTGATGACTGCTTGGTGTGCGTTGCCCCAGGATAGTAGGGCTCCAACTATTTCGACAACTCGTCTCGTCAGCCGGGGCTTCTTGCGTGGTTTCCTCGTTGCAGTCTGCTTCCAAAGTGGCAGGTTGCAGTCTTTCCCTCTGTTTCTGTGGCTGTGGCCTGGCTGGCCGATCACGTGATACCTGTGTGTTTGCGAGCGTGCTTTTGTTACGATGCCCGCGTAGTTCTCTTTCTCTGTTACTCCTTCTCCTTAGTCTTTTTTGTTTGGAATGTCCTTTTTTCTGTTTAAGCATATGCTATGGTTTAATTTTTATTTGTTGTAATAATTTTGTTGGGGTCATCCCCTTCCTCCTTTCTCCGGAGGTTTCATTTGGTTTTTAAATTGTAAGTTTCAAAGGAAAATTCTGTGCTTCATACCACAAGTAGTGGTTATTTTGGTGTTCACAGAGGGTGAGCGGGGATCGAAAAGACCTAACTATGCCCCAGTCGTCCTAGCTTGGAGACTTCAAGTACTCTTTATATACAAGTGTGCAGGCGGGACATAGAGCCCGGTTCCTCTCTTTACACCTAGCATTTTTTTCCTTTGTTTCAAGAGAGCTTGGTTTCTCCTTTATACCAGCGTTTGTGTGCAAAGATTTATATACACACATATATTTGTGTGAGATGTATATAAAATCAGGGGAGGCTTTAGTTTTCCCCAGTATATCGTTCTTTTTTTTCTTTCCCTTTTTCCTTCTGTTTCTCGTTATTATTGGTTTTATTACTGTTATTATTATTATTATTATTATTATTATTATTATTATTATTATTATTATTATTATTATCATTCGTTAAATAGTTTGGTTTATGCCGATGTGGTCACACGTGTGGTTGTTTCACTATAAGTGTGGTTATTGTTTCTGTTGTTTCGTTATTTTGTTGCTGTTCTTTCTGTTTTCTTCATTATGTTTCGTCTTCCGTGTCTTGGTATTGTTTTCTGTTATAATTGTTGTTTCACTTGCTTTTAATTCTTGTTTCTTTGATCTTTTGGTTCGATCTTTCGGTCTGAATTAAAGCCTTTTTCTGTGTGTGTGTGGTTTACTTCGTTTCTCTGTTGTGGTTTCTGGTTGGGATGTTTGACTGCTTTTTTTTTCTTTTTTTCGGGTTCTAGCTTCAATTTTTTATTCATTCTGTGTTTTCATTTTCCTTGGTTAGATAGGTTTCTGTTTATCCTTCGTTTGGTATTCCTCCGTTTTCTATTTACTTCTTCTGATTTTCCTTCTTTTCTTTATTATTATTATTATTATTATTATTATTATTATTATTATTATTATTATTATTATTATTATTATTATTATTATTATAATTTTCTGCTTTTTCGGTTTTTTGATCCTCTCCCAGAGTTTTTTGATCCTCTCCCAGACTTTGGAAGCAGACTGCAACGAGAAAACCACGCAAGAAGCCCCGGCTGATGAGACGAGTTGTCGAAATAGTTGGAGCCCTACTATTCTGGGGCAACGCACACCAAGCAGTCATTAAGACCAGAAATTAAAAATCGAAACTGTACTTGTCAGTACAAAAGCAAATCTAACAACGAAAACTCCTATACCTCGTAAAGACCTGTGTGAAAACGTACTTTTTAATACGAACCCTCCAAGACTGTGGAACTGCAGAAAACCCAAATCAAAGAATACCCTTTAACACAATGGAGAAGCGAAAGACCGGAGGAAGTGAACCAAGGCCAAACAAGAAAAGAAGAGAAGAGTAAAGGAGCAATACTCCAAAACCAGCAAACAATCCGGAACCCCTTGGCCCAACTAAAGGCTGAGCGGGGAAAGGAAAGAGAACCTTAAAAACACTACGCAAGCTAGTCTACTATGACGTCTTGCGCAACACTACGAAGCCAAACAAAAATTGGGGCCCAACTTGGAAAACGCCGAATATGGCTTCAAAAATCAGATATGAACTTGGTTGAATACGCCAAAGCACCAACCCAAACACACAAAATATATTTTTAAAAAACTCAAATTGAAATAAAAAGAGAAGTCATTGACCACCACAGACAAGTAGACCCAACAAAAAAAGGGGGGAACTTGCCCTAGAAAAGCCCAAGTCTCCCTTTAGTCCACATGATACAAAAAGAGGCAATCCAGAGAAAAACAAGTAGCTCTGGATTTCCGAAAAAGAAATATTTCAACCACAATAACAAGAACGAACCACAACCGAAAAGAACCAAACCACAGAAACACGGAAACAAAACAAAAAAAGAAAAAAACAAAAAGGGAATCGATAGAAGACCTTACGAGTTTTTGAAGAACTTCCCATAAGTAAAACCGAAAAAGCTAACACCAAAGGAACACGGGTCCCTCTCAGGACCAACAAACCTTCAAAACAGAGTTAAACTTTTACATACCCTACCCAGGCAATACTGAAAAACCACCACCAACAAACCCAACGAAACAACGACGAAAGGAAAAAAAAAGGAAAAGCAAGCAGAACCGGAAAACCAACAAAAAATGAAAAGAATCATTAATACTCAATCTCTCAAACAAAAGTACAACCCGCAACCAACTGAAAGTACTGGGAAAAGACTTTCCACTTTTTAACACACGAAACAATTCAGATTGTTCTGAAAAGGAACCCCAGGAACACACACAGAAACTAAAAAACATAATTCTACCAAATAGCAATAAAAGAAACAACAAACACTCCTCAAAGAATACTGACAGCCGAAACAGATCCCACAGACCTCCTATATACCACATACACCAAAATTCTACAACCAAGCATGAAAAGAAAAAAAGAATAGCACTCGCACCAAACCATCACACCTCGAGGCATGCTGGGCAAAAGAAGAATGCGAGGGAGAAATTCTGTAACCACCAGCCTCATCACTAGACAGGAGAGGGCTGGATAGTCTTACGTATATTATTACATTAGACTTGGTGACAAAACATTTCTCCCGCGCAAACATACAACCACAGGGGGACCAGTTGTCGGTTGCCCATGCGAACGACTACGTTCACATGGAGTTAACTCAGACAGAAACGGGCCCTAAGAAACCTTTATACGAAAACAGAATTGAAGCCCATCGTGAAAATAATCCTAGGCACAAAACAAAGATTTGAAACAGAGAAACCTGCCAAAAATCATAGGTGTGTTGGGACTCACCATTTAAACAAACCAAACCCGATCAAACTACCGGGATGTAGCAAGATAAAAGACAATGCTGTTTTTTAGAGACAAAAAATACACCACATGACCACAAACAAACGAGAAACTCTGAGAGAGGACTCGAAAAAAAGGGAAAAAGGAAAAATGAAAAAAAATAATAAAGAAAAAGAAGGAAAACCATAAGTAAATAATAATAATAATAAAACGAAGAGAGAAACAGAAACCTATCCAACCAAGAAAACTGGAAACACCGAATGAATAAACAATTGAAGCTAGAATAGCCCTCTTGAACACCAAAGAACCACTACTTGTGGTATGAAGCACAGAATTTTCCTTTGAAACTTACTATATAAAAACCAAATCAAACCTCCGGAGAAAGGAGGAAGGGGATGACCCCAACAAATTTATTACAACAAATAAAAATGAAACCATAGCATATTCTTAAACAAAGAAAAGGACATTCCAATCAGAAAGAACCCAGACTAAGGAGAAGGAGTAACAGAGAAAGAGAACTACGCGGGCACCGTAACAAAAGCACGCTCGCAAACACACAATTATCACGTGATCAGCCAGCCAGGTCACACCCACAGAAACAGAGGGAAAGACTACAACCTGCCACTTTGGAAGCAGACTGCAACGAGAAAACCACGCAAGAAGCCCCGGCTGACGAGACGAGTTGTCGAAATAGTTGGAGCCCTACTATCCTGGGGCAACGCACACCAAGCAGTCATTAAGACAAGAAATTAAAAAATCGAAACTGTACTTGTCAGTGCAAAAGCAAATCTAACAACGAAAACTCCTATACCTCGTAAAGACCTGTGTGAAAACGTACTTTTTAATACGAACCCTCCAAGACTGTGGAACTGCGGAAAACCCAAATCAAAGAATACCCTTTAACACAATGGAGAAGCCAAAGACCGGAAGAAGTGAACCAAGGCCAAACAAGAAAAGAAGAGAAGAGTAAAGGAGCAATACTCCAAAACCAGCAAACAATCCAGAACCCCTTGGCCCAACTAGAGGCTGAGCGGGGAAAGGAAAGAGAACCTTAAAAACACTACGCAAGCTAGTCTACTATGACGCCTTGCGCAACACTACGAAGCCAAACCAAAAAAAAGGGGCCCAACTTGGAAAACCCCGAATACGGCTTCAAAAATCAGATATGAACTTGGTTGAATACGCCAAAGCACCAACCAATTTCAAAACCAAACACAAAAAATATATTTTTTAATAAAACTCAAATTGAAATAAACAGAGAAGTCATTGAACACCACAGACAAGTAGAACCAACATTATAAAAAAAAGGGGGGAACTTGCCCTAGAGAAGCGCGAGTCTCCCTTTAGCCCACACGATACAAAAAGAGGCAATCCAGAGAAAAACAAGTAACTCTGGACTTCCCAAAAAGAAATATTCCAACCACAACAACAAGAGCGAACCACAACCGAAAAGAACCAAATCATAGAAAGACGAAAACAAAAACACCCCACAAAGAAAACCAAGAAGGGAATCGATAAAAGACCTTACGAGTTTCTGAACAACTTCCCAAAAATAAAACAAAAAAAGCTAACACCAAAGGAACAAGGGTCTCTCTCAGGACCAACAAACCTTCAAAACAGAGTTAAAATTTTACATACCCTACCCAAACAATACTGAAAAACCACCACCAACAAACCCAACAAAACAACGACGAAAAGAAAAAAAGAAAAAGAAGAGAAGGAAAAGCAAGTAGAACCAGAAAACCAACCAAAAATGAAAAGAATCATTAATATGCAATCTCTCAAACAAAACTACAAAACCACAACCAACTGAAAGTACTGGGAAAAGACTTTCCACTTCTTAACACACGAAACAATTCAGATTGCTCTGAAAAGGAACCCGAGAAACACACACAGAAATTAAAACCTTATTCTACCAAATAGCAATAAAAGACGCTACAAACACCGCTCAAAGAATACTGACAGCTGAAAAAATCTCACAGACCTCCTATATACCATATACACCAACATTTTACAACCAAGCATGAAAAGGAAAAAAGAATAGCACTCGCACCAAACCATCACACCTCGAGGAATGCTGAGCAAAAGAAGAATGCGAGGGAGAAATTCTGTAACCACCAGACTCATCACTAGATAGGAGAGGGCTGGATAGTCTTATGTATATTATTACATTAGACTTGGTGACAAAACATTTCTCCTGCGCAAACACACAACCACAGGGGGACCAGTTGTCGGTTGCCCATGCGAACGACTACGTTCACATGGAGTTAACTCAGACAGAAACGGGCCCTAAGAAACCTTTATACGAAAACAGAACTGAAGCCCATCGTGAAAATAATCCTAGGCACGAAACAAAAACGTGAAACAGAAAAACCTGCCAAAAATCATAGGTGTGTTGGGACTCACCATGCAAACAAACCAAACCCGATCAAAATACCGGGATGTAGCAAGATAAAAGACAATGCTGTCTTTTAGACACAAAAAATACACCACATGCCCACAAACAAACGAGAAACTCTGAGAGAGGACGAAAAAAAGGAAAAAGGAAAAAAGGAAAAAAGAAAAAAACAAAAATATAATAATAAAGAAAAGAAGGAAAACCAGGAGAAGTAAATATTAAAACAAAAGAATAAAACAGAAACCTATCCAACCAAGAAAACTGGAAACACAGAATGAATAAACAATTGAAGCTAGAACCCATGAGGAAAGAAAAAAACACAACCAAAACCGTCAAACATCCCAACCAGAAACCACAAATGAGAGATCGAAAACAAACCACACACACGCACAAAAAGGCTTTAATGCAGACCGAAAGATCGAACTAAAAGATCAAAAAAACAAGCATTAAAAGCAAGTGAAACAACAATTATAACAGAAAAAAATACCGAGACACGGAAGACGAAACATAATAAAGAAAACAGAAAGAACAGCAAAAAATAACGAAACAACAGAAACAATAACCATATTTATAGTGAAACAACCACACGTGTGGCCACATCGACATAAACCAAACTATTTAACGAATAATAATATTAATAATAGCAACAACAGTAATAATACCAATAATAACAAAAAAAGAGAAGGAAAAAGGGAAAGAAAAAAGGACGATATACAGGGGAAAACTAAAGCCCCATCTGATTTTATATACATTACACACATATATATGTATATATAAATCTTTGCACACAAACGCTGGAATAAAGGAGAATCCAAGCTCTTTCGAAGCAAAGGAAAAGAACGCTGGGTGTAAATGGAGGAACCGGGCTCTATGTCCCACCTGCACACTTGATTATAAAGATTACGTGAAGTCGCCAAGCTAGGACGACTGGGGCATATTTAGGTCTTTTCGATCCCCGCTCACCCTCTTGAACACCAAAGAACCACTACTTGTGGTATGAAGCACAGAATTTTCCTTTGAAACTTACTATATAAAAACCAAATCAAACCTCCGGAGAAAGGAGGAAGGGGATGACCCCAACAAATTTATTACAACAAATAAAAATGAAACCATAGCATATTCTTAAACAAAGAAAAGGACATTCCAATCAAAAAGAACCCAGACTAAGGAGAAGGAGTAACAGAGAAAGAGAACTACGCGGGCACCGTAACAAAAGCACGCTCGCAAACACACAGGTATCACGTGATCAGCCAGCCAGGTCACACCCACAGAAACAGAGGGAAAGTCTACAACCTGCCACTTTGGAAGCAGACTGCAACGAGAAAACCACGCAAGAAGCCCCGGCTGACGAGACGAGTTGTAGAAATAGTTGGAGCTCTACTATCCTGGGCCAACGCACACCAAGCAGTCATTAAGACAAGAAATTAAAAAATCGAAACTGTACTTGTCAGTAGAAAAGCAAATCTAACAACGAAAACTCCTATACCTCGTAAAGACCTGTGTGAAAACGTACTTTTTAATACGAACCCTCCAAGACTGTGGAACTGCGGAAAACCCAAATCAAAGAATACCCTTTAACACAATGGAGAAGCCAAAGACCGGAAGAAGTGAACCAAGGCCAAACAAGAAAAGAAGAGAAGAGTAAAGGAGCAATACTCCAAAACGAGCAAACAATCCAGAACCCCTTGGCCCAACTAAAGGCTGAGCGGGGAAAGGAAAGAGAACCTTAAAAACACTACGCAAGCTAGTCTACTATGACGCCTTGCGCAACACTACGAAGCCAAGCCAAAAAAAAAGAGGCCCAACTTGGAAAACCCCGAATACGGCTTCAAAAATCAGATATGAACTTGGTTGAATACGCCAAAGCACCAACCAATTTCAAAACCAAACACAAAAAATATATTTTTTAATAAAACTCAAATTGAAATAAACAGAGAAGTCATTGAACACCACAGACAAGTAGAACCAACATTATAAAAAAAAGGGGGGAACTTGCCCTAGAGAAGCGAGAATCTCCCTTTAGCCCACACGATACAAAAAGAGGCAATCCAGAGAAAAACAAGTAACTCTGGACTTCCCAAAAAGAAATATTCCAACCACAACAACAAGAGCGAACAACAACCGAAAAGAACCAAATCATAGAAAGACGAAAACAAAAACACCCCACAAAGAAAACCAAGAAGGGAATCGATAAAAGACCTTACGAGTTTCTGAACAACTTCCCAAAAATAAAACAAAGAAGCTAACACCAAAGGAACAAGGGTCTCTCTCAGAACCAACAAACCTTCAAAACAGAGTTAAAATTTTACATACCCTACCCAAACAATACTGAAAAACCACCACCAACAAACCCAACAAAACAACGACGAAAAGAAAAAAAGAAAAAGAAGAGAAGGAAAAGCAAGTAGAACCAGAAAACCAACCAAAAATGAAAAGAATCATTAATATGCAATCTCTCAAACAAAACTACAAAACCACAACCAACTGAAAGTACTGGGAAAAGACTTTCCACTTCTTAACACACGAAACAATTCAGATTGCTCTGAAAAGGAACCCGAGAAACACACACAGAAATTAAAACCTTATTCTACCAAATAGCAATAAAAGACGCTACAAACACCGCTCAAAGAATACTGACAGCTGAAAAAATCTCACAGACCTCCTATATACCATATACACCAACATTTTACAACCAAGCATGAAAAGGAAAAAAGAATAGCACTCGCACCAAACCATCACACCTCGAGGAATGCTGAGCAAAAGAAGAATGCGAGGGAGAAATTCTGTAACCACCAGACTCATCACTAGATAGGAGAGGGCTGGATAGTCTTATGTATATTATTACATTAGACTTGGTGACAAAACATTTCTCCTGCGCAAACACACAACCACAGGGGGACCAGTTGTCGGTTGCCCATGCGAACGACTACGTTCACATGGAGTTAACTCAGACAGAAACGGGCCCTAAGAAACCTTTATACGAAAACAGAACTGAAGCCCATCGTGAAAATAATCCTAGGCACGAAACAAAAACGTGAAACAGAAAAACCTGCCAAAAATCATAGGTGTGTTGGGACTCACCATGCAAACAAACCAAACCCGATCAAAATACCGGGATGTAGCAAGATAAAAGACAATGCTGTCTTTTAGACACAAAAAATACACCACATGCCCACAAACAAACGAGAAACTCTGAGAGAGGACGAAAAAAAGGAAAAAGGAAAAAAGGAAAAAAGAAAAAAACAAAAATATAATAATAAAGAAAAGAAGGAAAACCAGGAGAAGTAAATATTAAAACAAAAGAATAAAACAGAAACCTATCCAACCAAGAAAACTGGAAACACAGAATGAATAAACAATTGAAGCTAGAACCCATGAGGAAAGAAAAAAACACAACCAAAACCGTCAAACATCCCAACCAGAAACCACAAATGAGAGATCGAAAACAAACCACACACACGCACAAAAAGGCTTTAATGCAGACCGAAAGATCGAACTAAAAGATCAAAAAAACAAGCATTAAAAGCAAGTGAAACAACAATTATAACAGAAAAAAATACCGAGACACGGAAGACGAAACATAATAAAGAAAACAGAAAGAACAGCAAAAAATAACGAAACAACAGAAACAATAACCATATTTATAGTGAAACAACCACACGTGTGGCCACATCGACATAAACCAAACTATTTAACGAATAATAATATTAATAATAGCAACAACAGTAATAATACCAATAATAACAAAAAAAGAGAAGGAAAAAGGGAAAGAAAAAAGGACGATATACAGGGGAAAACTAAAGCCCCATCTGATTTTATATACATTACACACATATATATGTATATATAAATCTTTGCACACAAACGCTGGAATAAAGGAGAATCCAAGCTCTTTCGAAGCAAAGGAAAAGAACGCTGGGTGTAAATGGAGGAACCGGGCTCTATGTCCCACCTGCACACTTGATTATAAAGATTACGTGAAGTCGCCAAGCTAGGACGACTGGGGCATATTTAGGTCTTTTCGATCCCCGCTCACCCTCTTGAACACCAAAGAACCACTACTTGTGGTATGAAGCACAGAATTTTCCTTTGAAACTTACTATATAAAAACCAAATCAAACCTCCGGAGAAAGGAGGAAGGGGATGACCCCAACAAATTTATTACAACAAATAAAAATGAAACCATAGCATATTCTTAAACAAAGAAAAGGACATTCCAATCAAAAAGAACCCAGACTAAGGAGAAGGAGTAACAGAGAAAGAGAACTACGCGGGCACCGTAACAAAAGCACGCTCGCAAACACACAGGTATCACGTGATCAGCCAGCCAGGTCACACCCACAGAAACAGAGGGAAAGTCTACAACCTGCCACTTTGGAAGCAGACTGCAACGAGAAAACCACGCAAGAAGCCCCGGCTGACGAGACGAGTTGTAGAAATAGTTGGAGCTCTACTATCCTGGGCCAACGCACACCAAGCAGTCATTAAGACAAGAAATTAAAAAATCGAAACTGTACTTGTCAGTAGAAAAGCAAATCTAACAACGAAAACTCCTATACCTCGTAAAGACCTGTGTGAAAACGTACTTTTTAATACGAACCCTCCAAGACTGTGGAACTGCGGAAAACCCAAATCAAAGAATACCCTTTAACACAATGGAGAAGCCAAAGACCGGAAGAAGTGAACCAAGGCCAAACAAGAAAAGAAGAGAAGAGTAAAGGAGCAATACTCCAAAACGAGCAAACAATCCAGAACCCCTTGGCCCAACTAAAGGCTGAGCGGGGAAAGGAAAGAGAACCTTAAAAACACTACGCAAGCTAGTCTACTATGACGCCTTGCGCAACACTACGAAGCCAAGCCAAAAAAAAAGAGGCCCAACTTGGAAAACCCCGAATACGGCTTCAAAAATCAGATATGAACTTGGTTGAATACGCCAAAGCACCAACCAATTTCAAAACCAAACACAAAAAATATATTTTTTAATAAAACTCAAATTGAAATAAACAGAGAAGTCATTGAACACCACAGACAAGTAGAACCAACATTATAAAAAAAAAGGGGGGAACTTGCCCTAGAGAAGCGAGAATCTCCCTTTAGCCCACACGATACAAAAAGAGGCAATCCAGAGAAAAACAAGTAACTCTGGACTTCCCAAAAAGAAATATTCCAACCACAACAACAAGAGCGAACAACAACCGAAAAGAACCAAATCATAGAAAGACGAAAACAAAAACACCCCACAAAGAAAACCAAGAAGGGAATCGATAAAAGACCTTACGAGTTTCTGAACAACTTCCCAAAAATAAAACAAAGAAGCTAACACCAAAGGAACAAGGGTCTCTCTCAGAACCAACAAACCTTCAAAACAGAGTTAAAATTTTACATACCCTACCCAAACAATACTGAAAAACCACCACCAACAAACCCAACAAAACAACGACAAAAAGAAAAAAGAAAAAGAAGAGAAGGAAAAGCAAGTAGAACCAGAAAACCAACCAAAAATGAAAAGAATCATTAATATGCAATCTCTCAAACAAAAGTACAACCCGCAACCAACTGAAAGTACTGGGAAAAGACTTTCCACTTCTTAACACACGAAACAATTCAGATTGCTCTGAAAAGGAACCCGAGAAACACACACAGAAATTAAAACCTTATTCTACCAAATAGCAATAAAAGACGCTACAAACACCCCTCAAAGAATACTGACAGCTGAAAAAAATCTCACAGACCTCCTATATACCATATACACCAACATTTTACAACCAAGCATGAAAAGGAAAAAAGAATAGCACTCGCACCAAACCATCACACCTCGAGGAATGCTGAGCAAAAGAAGAATGCGAGGGAGAAATTCTGTAACCACCAGACTCATCACTAGATAGGAGAGGGCTGGATAGTCTTATGTATATTATTACATTAGACTTGGTGACAAAACATTTCTCCTGCGCAAACACACAACCACAGGGGGACCAGTTGTCGGTTGCCCATGCGAACGACTACGTTCACATGGAGTTTACTCAGACAGAAACGGGCCCTAAGAAACCTTTATACGAAAACAGAACTGAAACCCATCGTGAAAATAATCCTAGGCACAAAACAAAAACGTGAAACAGAAAAACCTGCCAAAAATCATAGGTGTGTTGGGACTCACCATGCAAACAAACCAAACCCGATCAAAATACCGGGATGTAGCAAGATAAAATACAATGCTGTCTTTTAGACACAAAAAATACACCACATGCCCACAAACAAACGAGAAACTCTGAGAGAGGACGAAAAAAAGGAAAAAGGAAAACAGGAAAAAAGAAAAAAAAACAAAAATATAATAATAAAGAAAAGAAGGAAAACCAGGAGAAGTAAATATTAAAAAAAAAGAGTAAAACAGAAACCTATCCAACCAAGAAAACTGGAAACACAGAATGAATAAACAATTGAAGCTAGAACCCATGAGGAAAGAAAAAAACACAACCAAAACCGTCAAACATCCCAACCAGAAACCACAAATGAGAGATCGAAAACAAACCACACACACGCACAAAAAGGCTTTAATGCAGACCGAAAGATCGAACTAAAAGATCAAAAAAACAAGAATTAAAAGCAAGTGAAACAACAATTATAACAGAAAAAAATACCAAGACACGGAAGACGAAACATAATAAAGAAAACAGAAAGAACAGCAAAAAATAACGAAACAACAGAAACAATAACCATATTTATAGTGAAACAACCACACGTGTGGCGACATCGGCATAAACCAAACTATTTAACGAATGATAATAATAATAATAACAATAATAATAACAGTAATAAAACCAATAATAACGAGAAACAGAAGGAAAAAGGGAAAGAAAAAAAAGGTCGATATACTGGGGAAAACTAAAGCCCCCCTGATTTTATATACATCTCACACAAATATATGTGTGTATATAAATCTTTGCACACAAACGCTGGAATAAAGGAGAATCCAAGCTCTTTCGAAGCAAAGGAAAAGAACGCTTGGTGTAAATGGAGGAACCGGGCTCTATGTCCCACCTGCACACTTGATTATAAAGATTACGTGAAGTCGCCAAGCTAGGACGACTGGGGCATAGTTAGGTCTTTTCGATCCCCGCTCACCCTCTTGAACACCAAAGATCCACTACTTGTGGTATGAAGCACAGAATTTTCCTTTGAAACTTACTATATAAAAACCAAATCAAACCTCCGGAGAAAGGAGGAAGGGGATGACCCCAACAAATTTATTACAACAAATAAAAATGAAACCATAGCATATTCTTAAACAAAGAAAAAAACATTCCAATCAGAAAGAACCCAGACTAAGGAGAAGGAGTAACAGAGAAAGAGAACTACGCGGGCACCGTAACAAAAGCACGCTCGCAAACACACAGGTATCACGTGATCAGCCAGCCAGGTCACACCCACAGAAACAGAGGGAAAGTCTACAACCTGCCACTTTGGAAGCAGACTGCAACGAGAAAACCACGCAAGAAGCCCCGGCTGACGAGACGAGTTGTAGAAATAGTTGGAGCTCTACTATCCTGGGCCAACGCACACCAAGCAGTCATTAAGACAAGAAATTAAAAAATCGAAACTGTACTTGTCAGTAGAAAAGCAAATCTAACAACGAAAACTCCTATACCTCGTAAAGACCTGTGTGAAAACGTACTTTTTAATACGAACCCTCCAAGACTGTGGAACTGCGGAAAACCCAAATCAAAGAATACCCTTTAACACAATGGAGAAGCCAAAGACCGGAAGAAGTGAACCAAGGCCAAACAAGAAAAGAAGAGAAGAGTAAAGGAGCAATACTCCAAAACCAGCAAACAATCCAGAACCCCTTGGCCCAACTAAAGGCTGAGCGGGGAAAGGAAAGAGAACCTTAAAAACACTACGCAAGTTAGTCTACTATGACACCTTGCGCAACACTACGAAGCCAAACCAAAAAAAAGGGGCCCAACTTGGAAAACCCCGAATACGGCTTCAAAAATCAGATATGAACTTGGTTGAATACGCCAAAGCACCAACCAATTTCAAAACCAAACACAAAAAATATATTTTTTAATAAAACTCAAATTGAAATAAACAGAGAAGTCATTGAACACCACAGACAAGTAGAACCAACATTATAAAAAAAAGGGGGGAACTTGCCCTAGAGAAGCGCGAGTCTCCCTTTAGCCCACACGATACAAAAAGAGGCAATCCAGAGAAAAACAAGTAACTCTGGACTTCCCAAAAAGAAATATTCCAACCACAACAACAAGAGCGAACCACAACCGAAAAGAACCAAATCATAGAAAGACGAAAACAAAAACACCCCACAAAGAAAACCAAGAAGGGAATCGATAAAAGACCTTACGAGTTTCTGAACAACTTCCCAAAAATAAAACAAAAAAGCTAACACCAAAGGAACAAGGGTCTCTCTCAGGACCAACAAACCTTCAAAACAGAGTTAAAATTTTACATACCCTACCCAAACAATACTGAAAAACCACCACCAACAAACCCAACAAAACAACGACGAAAAGAAAAAAGAAAAAGAAGAGAAGGAAAAGCAAGTAGAACCAGAAAACCAACAAAAAATGAAAAGAATCATTAATATGCAATCTCTCAAACAAAACTACAAACCACAACCAACTGAAAGTACTGGGAAAAGACTTTCCACTTCTTAACACACGAAACAATTCAGATTGCTCTGAAAAGGAACCCGAGAAACACACACAGAAATTAAAACCTTATTCTACCAAATAGCAATAAAAGACGCTACAAACACCCCTCAAAGAATACTGACAGCTGAAAAAAATCTCACAGACCTCCTATATACCATATACACCAACATTTTACAACCAAGCATGAAAAGGAAAAAAGAATAGCACTCGCACCAAACCATCACACCTCGAGGAATGCTGAGCAAAAGAAGAATGCGAGGGAGAAATTCTGTAACCACCAGACTCATCACTAGATAGGAGAGGGCTGGATAGTCTTATGTATATTATTACATTAGACTTGGTGACAAAACATTTCTCCTGCGCAAACACACAACCACAGGGAGACCAGTTGTCGGTTGCCCATGCGAACGACTACGTTCACATGGAGTTAACTCAGACAGAAACGGGCCCTAAGAAACCTTTATACGAAAACAGAACTGAAACCCATCGTGAAAATAATCCTAGGCACAAAACAAAAACGTGAAACAGAAAAACCTGCCAAAAATCATAGGTGTGTTGGGACTCACCATGCAAACAAACCAAACCCGATCAAAATACCGGGATGTAGCAAGATAAAATACAATGCTGTCTTTTAGACACAAAAAATACACCACATGCCCACAAACAAACGAGAAACTCTGAGAGAGGACGAAAAAAAGGAAAAAGGAAAACAGGAAAAAAAAAACAAAAATATAATAATAAAGAAAAGAAGGAAAACCAGGAGAAGTAAATATTAAAACAAAAGAATAAAACAGAAACCTATCCAACCAAGAAAACTGGAAACACAGAATGAATAAACAATTGAAGCTAGAACCCATGAGGAAAGAAAAAAACACAACCAAAACCGTCAAACATCCCAACCAGAAACCACAAATGAGAGATCGAAAACAAACCACACACACGCACAAAAAGGCTTTAATGCAGACCGAAAGATCGAACTAAAAGATCAAAAAAACAAGCATTAAAAGCAAGTGAAACAACAATTATAACAGAAAAAAATACCGAGACACGGAAGACGAAACATAATAAAGAAAACAGAAAGAACAGCAAAAAATAACGAAACAACAGAAACAATAACCATATTTATAGTGAAACAACCACACGTGTGGCCACATCGACATAAACCAAACTATTTAACGAATAATAATAATAATAATAGCAACAACAGTAATAATACCAATAATAACAAAAAAAGAGAAGGAAAAAGGGAAAGAAAAAAGGACGATATACAGGGGAAAACTAAAGCCCCATCTGATTTTATATACATTACACACATATATATGTATATATAAATCTTTGCACACAAACGCTGGAATAAAGGAGAATCCAAGCTCTTTCGAAGCAAAGGAAAAGAACGCTGGGTGTAAATGGAGGAACCGGGCTCTATGTCCCACCTGCACACTTGATTATAAAGATTACGTGAAGTCGCCAAGCTAGGACGACTGGGGCATATTTAGGTCTTTTCGATCCCCGCTCACCCTCTTGAACACCAAAGAACCACTACTTGTGGTATGAAGCACAGAATTTTCCTTTGAAACTTACTATATAAAAACCAAATCAAACCTCCGGAGAAAGGAGGAAGGGGATGACCCCAACAAATTTATTACAACAAATAAAAATGAAACCATAGCATATTCTTAAACAAAGAAAAGGACATTCCAATCAGAAAGAACCCAGACTAAGGAGAAGGAGTAACAGAGAAAGAGAACTACGCGGGCACCGTAACAAAAGCACGCTCGCAAACACACAGGTATCACGTGATCAGCCAGCCAGGTCACACCCACAGAAACAGAGGGAAAGACTACAACCTGCCACTTTGGAAGCAGACTGCAACGAGAAAACCACGCAAGAAGCCCCGGCTGACGAGACGAGTTGTCGAAATAGTTGGAGCCCTACTATCCTGGGGCAACGCACACCAAGCAGTCATTAAGACAAGAAATTAAAAAATCGAAACTGTACTTGTCAGTACAAAAGCAAATCTAACAACGAAAACTCCTATACCTCGTAAAGACCTTTGTGAAAACGTACTTTTTAATACGAACCCTCCAAGACTGTGGAACTGCGGAAAACCCAAATCAAAGAATACCCTTTAACACAATGGAGAAGCCAAAGACCGGTAGAAGTGAACCAAGGCCAAACAAGAAAAGAAGAGAAGAGTAAAGGAGCAATACTCCAAAACCAGCAAACAATCCAGAACCCCTTGGCCCAACTAAAGGCTGAGCGGGGAAAGGAAAGAGAACCTTAAAAACACTACGCAAGCTAGTCTACTATGACGCCTTGCGCAACACTACGAAGCCAAACCAAAAAAAAGGGGCCCAACTTGGAAAACCCCGAATACGGCTTCAAAAATCAGATATGAACTTGGTTGAATACGCCAAAGCACCAACCAATTTCAAAACCAAACACAAAAAATATATTTTTTAATAAAACTCAAATTGAAATAAACAGAGAAGTCATTGAACACCACAGACAAGTAGAACCAACATTATAAAAAAAAGGGGGAACTTGCCCTAGAGAAGCGCGAGTCTCCCTTTAGCCCACACGATACAAAAAGAGGCAATCCAGAGAAAAACAAGTAACTCTGGACTTCCCAAAAAGAAATATTCCAACCACAACAACAAGAGCGAACCACAACCGAAAAGAACCAAATCATAGAAAGACGAAAACAAAAACACCCCACAAAGAAAACCAAGAAGGGAATCGATAAAAGACCTTACGAGTTTCTGAACAACTTCCCAAAAATAAATCAAAAAAAGCTAACACCAAAGGAACAAGGGTCTCTCTCAGGACCAACAAACCTTCAAAACAGAGTTAAAATTTTACATACCCTACCCAAACAATACTGAAAAACCACCACCAACAAACCCAACAAAACAACGACGAAAAGAAAAAAAGAAAAAGAAGAGAAGGAAAAGCAAGTAGAACCAGAAAACCAACAAAAAATGAAAAGAATCATTAATATGCAATCTCTCAAACAAAACTACAAACCACAACCAACTGAAAGTACTGGGAAAAGACTTTCCACTTCTTAACACACGAAACAATTCAGATTGCTCTGAAAAGGAACCCGAGAAACACACACAGAAATTAAAACCTTATTCTACCAAATAGCAATAAAAGACGCTACAAACACCCCTCAAAGAATACTGACAGCTGAAAAAAATCTCACAGACCTCCTATATACCATATACACCAACATTTTACAACCAAGCATGAAAAGGAAAAAAAGAATAGCACTCGCACCAAACCATCACACCTCGAGGAATGCTGAACAAAAGAAGAATGCGAGGGAGAAATTCTGTAACCACCAGACTCATCACTAGATAGGAGAGGGCTGGATAGTCTTATGTATATTATTACATTAGACTTGGTGACAAAACATTTCTCCTGCGCAAACACACAACCACAGGGGGACCAGTTGTCGGTTGCCCATGCGAACGACTACGTTCACATGGAGTTAACTCAGACAGAAACGGGCCCTAAGAAACCTTTATACGAAAACAGAACTGAAACCCATCGTGAAAATAATCCTAGGCACAAAACAAAAACGTGAAACAGAAAAACCTGCCAAAAATCATAGGTGTGTTGGGACTCACCATGCAAACAAACCAAACCCGATCAAACTACCGGGATGTAGCAAGATAAAAGACAATGCTGTCTTTTAGACACAAAAAATACACCACATGCCAACAAACAAACGAGAAACTCTGAGAGAGGACGAAAAAAAGGAAAAAGGAAAAAAGGAAAAAAGAAAAAAACAAAAATATAATAATAAAGAAAAGAAGGAAAACCAGGAGAAGTAAATATTAAAAAAAAAGAGTAAAACAGAAACCTATCCAACCAAGAAAACTGGAAACACAGAATGAATAAACAATTGAAGCTAGAACCCATGAGGAAAGAAAAAAACACAACCAAAACCGTCAAACATCCCAACCAGAAACCACAAATGAGAGATCGAAAACAAACCACACACACGCACAAAAAGGCTTTAATGCAGACCGAAAGATCGAACTAAAAGATCAAAAAAACAAGAATTAAAAGCAAGTGAAACAACAATTATAACAGAAAAAAATACCGAGATACGGAAGACGAAACATAATAAAGAAAACAGAAAGAACAGCAAAAAATAACGAAACAACAGAAACAATAACCATATTTATAGTGAAACAACCACACGTGTGGCCACATCGACATAAACCAAACTATTTAACGAATAATAATAATAATAATAATAGCAACAACAGTAATAATACCAATAATAACAAAAAAAGAGAAGGAAAAAGGGAAAGAAAAAAGGACGATATACAGGGGAAAACTAAAGCCCCATCTGATTTTATATACATTACACACATATATATGTATATATAAATCTTTGCACACAAACGCTGGAATAAAGGAGAATCCAAGCTCTTTCGAAGCAAAGGAAAAGAACGCTGGGTGTAAATGGAGGAACCGGGCTCTATGTCCCACCTGCACACTTGATTATAAACATTTCACTTCACTAATAACTTCCACTCTTATTGACCTAAATTTTAATGGTGAGTCATGAAGTATTCTGTGAGTGTTCTCAGCTTCGTGTCCATGCCATATCACAGTCCTGTATGTGCTGACTTGAGGTCCAAGACCCATTCAGAGCATTTAGCGTGGGTCCTGTTCCATTGCGTCCTTCCGCCCGCACACCCAGGCTGGGACCGTCATTTCGGCCGAGATCGACTGAAACGGTCACTAAGTTCACTATCTCTGTGACACTCCTCTTTACTTATCGTCCATGATGCAATGAGGTACACCCAAAAACCCGAAAACCGAAACCGCGGGAACCACGAACACAAAAGCACACATGCAACGCACACACACAAGACCATACGCATCCGGAGTTTCATCCGGTGTAAGACAGTGATGCGATGATCCACTCGCTCCTCTGCTTCGGGGGGCACGGAATACCAGTGCCATCCTGAAGATTTTCTTAGGTCCGGGAATATAAGATTCCATTCATTCAAAAACACTAAAGGACATATACACTCTAATTCTATTTACAGTTATGCAATGCTATTCGTTTTCATTGTAATAAGTTCTTCTTCTTATTTCAGAATAGCTGTTTGCTATTCGCTTTAAGATATTAAAATCATTTTCGTTTTCGACTATTTGTATTAGATTTTTACGTCTGATATTTTCCCTCTCTGGTATTACATCCTCTGTCAGAGGGCACCAAAAGATGTGGTGCTCTGGTGTTCCAATTTTGCTGCATTCAGAGATTGTATTCTCTTTGGCTTTTATTCTATATTGCGAATACTATTGCATTAGTAGAAAACATGTCGTATGTTTCAAATGTAACAATGGGGGCCCCGGTGGCTCAGTGGTAGAGCGTTCACCTCTGGTGCTTGGGGTTTTGGGTTCGATCCCACCCCTGCCAAGTGAACTTTGTTTTGGACAAACACCGTGTGCGTGGGTTTTCTCGGGGTTTTCCCGTTTCCTCTCACTTTCTTCATTCCACCATTTCATTCATTACTCATCATCACCGTCTTTTTAGTGTAACCGGCATAACTGTGGGACGTAAAACTCAAAGATTTCATTTCATTTCATTTTCAAATGTAAAAAATAATCAAAGTTAGGAGCGGATTAAGGGCGAAACGAACAGAGCCCAGGCTCCAGCGCCCCCCAAAAATCCCTCTCTAATACAAAAACATAGCAATTAGCTTTTCATATTATAGGTTTCAGACTCATGTTAAGTTTTTCTCGCTCGCCACGCTCGCCACGCTCGCCGTATCGATAGAGTTATGACTTCCTCAATTAGCGTCCTCACGATGCATGTATTGTGAGGGAGTGAGCTATTTTAGGTTTCTACTAAAAATCAAATTATTTTATAGCTTGTGACAATTGTTTTGAAGTGTCTCTGTGATTACTTGCAGCGAATCCAGGAGGTTCTCCAAATCTCCCTTACTCTGTTAGTGTTTTTACATGGATTATTGACCATTTTATTAGGCATAAGAGAGCGCGGTGGCTCAGTGGTAGAGCCTTTACCTCCGGTGCTTGGGGTCCGCGGTTCGATCCCAGCTCGCGCTGTGTGGAATTTGTAGTGGTAAAAGACCGTGCTCGTGGGATTTCTAGGGGATATCCTGTTTCCTCCCACTTTCTTCATTCTACTATTTCACTCATTTCTCGTCATCACTGTTTCCTTTAGCCTAACTGGCATAGGCGTCGGACGTAAAACTAAATGATTTAATTTCATTTCAAATTTCATTTCATTTCATTACGAATTTATGTTTTATACTGCAGTATATGGGCACTTAATTGTTAATAATGAATGTAATTAAACTGATTATTGTACATTTAAAGCTTATTAAAATATCACAACATAGTTATCGGTGTTTCGATAAGAATACGACGTTGTGGAAAGCAGCAAATAAAATTTATCCGCTGGAATTATTGTTAACATAGAGCCCCTTGAAATAGTCGTCTCCAGGGCCCCAAAAGCCTTAATCCGAACCTGATCATATTTTGTGACCATAAACAATGAGTTTGTGTAATTTAATCACCAAGTAATAAACAAGCACGTTTTCGTTAGAGGCATATACTATATCCTAAAAAAAAAAAAAAAAAAAAAAAAAATACGATTCTCTCTCGTAATACGCCGCAATATATCATTCACTATTCATTGCTATTTCCTAGGTAACCTTGAACTGTAAATTCGTAAAGAAGAATAACAAAAAAAAAAAAAAAAAAAAAAAATGAAACATAATCAAAGATTTGTGTGGTTGAATGTTTCGGATAGTATTGTAAATAGAAAAAACGTTCGTATTTTTTGGAGAAATTTACATTTTTCTTACACAACAATATTGCCTCTCGTTTTTTTCTCTATTTTTTTTAAATACTCATTTCTAAGGCATCTTACGTCTATTTAAGTATGAAATATTTTTATATAAGTGTAATTACCGTAAAATGCAACATAAATTACACGTTAGATACTGATACGCTAGAACTATATTACAATTTATATGAATAGCATGTCTACTAACAATTCGGGTATCAGCGGCTTTCATCAATATCAACTAGGAAAAAATAGAAATGAAATATGGTATTTTGTGAAAGCAAACCTTTAATAAGTACGAAAACAATGTCACAAACAGTATAAAATTCAAACTACTTGTCTAAAGGTAAATCTAATACTAATTTGCATAATAGTATTTTTCTAAATATCATATATAAATAACTTGTCGTGTTGCACAATATGGAGCGGCAAGTTTTGAGGGTCCGGCAAAATCTGCCATAATTATATTACTAAATTAAATATTTTTTTGTTGTTAACATAGTTCATGATGATGGTAGTAGTATTGGCCTCATCCTACTGCGTTTTTGATTTACCTCAATGAGGAGCCCCAAGGCCCGGGATCAATGACCTAGGGGTACTTAGGACCACCCCCTCTAAATTGTGGCAGGGGTACCTTGGCCCAACCCATAAATTTTGACAGGACTACCTAGGACCAACCCCCTTAAATTTCGGAAATTGCCAAACTTAAAAATTTGTTATGGTAGCCTGGGACCACAGTATGTACCTCTATCAGTATTGGGTGTCTATGTCGTTCCCTTTTATGAGTAAAAAATTGCCAAAAGTCAAATTTCGGGGGGGTTTGACCTAATTTATCCCCTTTGATGAGGTGTTATTACCCTATATAGTTATATGGACGTATACAGGGGTTCATTCCCTTTCATAAGACATGGGTATATTAATGCACCCCTTGAAAAATTTGGGAGGGGTACCTTGGCCCACCCCTTAATTTTTGAAAATTGACCAATTTAAACATTGGGTATTATATAACAGGACCCTAATATGTATTATGATAAATTCGGGTGGTCCACCTCATTCCCTTTCAGGGGTACAAAATTGCCAAAAATATGAACGTAAGCAATACGTTGTTCCACGTGTTTGGTTTTCGACCTAATTTATCTCCTTGGATGAGGTCCTATTACCTTATATGGTTATATGGTCATGTATGGGGGGTCCATTACCTATCATAAGACATAGGTCCATTTGTGCACCCCTTTAAATTCTTGGGAGGGCCCCCCCTTCCCTCTTGGCCCACCCCTTTAATTTTGGAAAATGTCAAATTTATTCATTTGATATCATAGTATAGGACCTCAATATGTATCATGATAAATTTGGATGGTCCACCTCGTTCCATTTTAGTGGTACAAAATTGCCAAAATATAAACGTAGGAAATACGTTGTACCACATGTTTGGTTTCTGGTCCTTTTTATCCCCTTTGATGAGATCCTATGATTACAGGGTTCCATTTCCTATCATAAGACATGGGTATATTGTTGCAACTTTCTTAAAATTTGGCAAGGGGTACACTGAAATTGTCCAATTTAAGCATAGTACAGGACCTCAATATGTTTCGTTGGTCCTATTGCTAAATTTTTTAGTACAACCACGTGTTCGGTTATTGAATCAATTTATCCTATTTGATAAGGTTATAAGGCATGGACGGGTATCCCCTTTCAATTTAGTAGGACCCTTCGGTTGTAGTACGGTCACGTGATCGATGGTTTGGTTTTGATTCGCGACTAGGTCCCTGGTCAATGTTCTCTAGGAATTAGGTGGAAACTTTGAAAGGAAAGATTCTTGGCATTTAACTTTTTTTCAACTTTCAAACTAAAAAAATCAAACCGAAGTTTTCAAAACAAAAATTGAAACGAAAACTTTTAAACGAAAATCTTGAAACTAAAAAATTTTCAAAACAAAAATTAGAAATGAAAAATTTTGAAAAATTTTCAAACAAAAATTTGAAACGAAAAAATTTCAAACAAACATTTTGAAACGAAAAAAAAATTCAAACATGAATTTTGAAAACAAAAAAGGTTGAAGCAATATTTTTTGAAACGAAAAAAAGTTTTCAAACTAAAACTTTGAAACATATTTTGAAACAAAACATTTTCAAGCAATATTTTTGAAACAAACATTTCGAAACAAATTTCAAACGAAAAATTTTCAAATAGAATTTAAATCAAACAGTGATCAGCTTTCACGGTTAACCGTTAAACTTTATCCGTTTTTTAACTATTCGATTAACAAATAAATGGTTTTCATTTATTCGATTAACAAATAAACGGTTTTTCAAATATTCGATAAACAGATGAACGGATTTTCCGTCTCTCGCCAACATTTACCAGTGAGTGCAAGAATTTACAAACTAAAACAAAAAAATTGTACTCCCTTTAAATACGTATCATTTTTGAAACAAGGTGTTAGTGTTTATTATGGATACACAGTGGAAACATCCATTTACCTGTATTCTCGCAGGACCTAGTGGGTGTTGAAAAACGTATTTTGTGAAGCGATTACTGTTACATCTCCCAACCATGATCAATGCGAAATTTCGTAAGATATACTGGTATTATGCAGAATGGCGAGACGTGTATGCAACAATGCCGGTTCCAGTAGAATTTCACGAAGGACTTCCACGAATGAAAGATTTTCAGCCTCAAGATGGACCACATTTGATTATTATTGATGACCATATGCGAGAAGTGAATAGTGATATTGTTGATATGTTCACAAAAGGATCGCATCATCGAAATATTAGTGTGATTTTTATAACACAAAATGTATTTCATCAATGTAAAGCAAATAGAACTATGAGTTTAAATTGTTCATATCTGGTGTTGTTTAAAAATCCACGTGACAAGTCACAAATCAAGCATATGAGTTATCAAATCATGCCTGAGCATCCACTGTTTCTACAAGAAAGTTATGCAGACGCAACAAGAAATCCACATGAATTTTTACTGATGGATCTTTAACAAGATACACCCGATGAAATGCGATTTCGTACAAATATTTTTTCCCGACGATTTGCATCATTATGTTTACGTACCAACAAAACATGTTTAAATTGTTGTGCATGTGAAAAGAATGACTTAGTCTGTTACGATGTCTCCTCCAGTGAAACACGCTGATCTGCTACGTGCTCTGCACAAAGCTAAACCAAGATTGCGTAAAGCTATTATTGCCAATGCAGACGCTTCATTAATTCATAGTATTTGTGAATGTTGTTATAATGTTTTAAAAGGCAATGTTCCACTGATAAGTGCACAGAAGTCAAGATTAAAGCGTTACAAGAACACGCTCCGCTATCTCGTAGACAATAAAAAATCATTGGATAAAAAGTAGAAACATTTAGCCGTACAACAAGGATGATTCTTACCTGCATTACTTGCACCTATTGTAGGAAGTGTGTTATACAGTATTTTGTTTAAACAATAAACATCATGGAACATAGCAAGAAGATGGTTTTAGTGCCACCAGAAATGCTTCAACGAATGCATGCATCATCATCATCCCATGTGAGTGAAAATCGAGAATCTAATCTCGATCGTGAAATGCAATCTATATTGAATACATCGTATCCAAGTGATGAAGGAAAATGGAATCAGTACAATACAATATTACAGAAATATCTTTATGTGATACGTTAACAAGAAGAACCAATACCACTTACAATTACATCAATGAAACCTAATGGTGACGTCCCGAATGTTGACGATAGCACGAAACAAGAAATTTTAGCCGCAATACCACAAATGTATCGCAAGAAAGCCGAACTACTATTCCATCGTTTAAAACAAGATGACGCAATTACCTGGGATCATAAAGGATATCGTTTACATCAACGATAATAAACTACATGGATCCAATATTGTAGATTTAATGTGCGATGTGACTCGACCGAGGAAACATTCTAATCCTAAAGGCTGGGAATTGTTTTGCAAATACCTTGCATCGTCAAACACACCTCAAGAATTGATTGGTAATCCACGAAGATTAAACTATATTGTCAAGCATAATAGTACAACAGCATCGGAAGGATCTTCACCACCAAAACCGGCACCTGAATTATTTTCTTCCGGAGAAGAAGAAGAAGAAGAAGATGATGATTATGTTTTAGAAGTCCGACCAAAAAGAAACGTATCATTCCACAATGGTCAACGTACAAACCATGAACAAAAAGTATAAATCCATTTATTACAATTCAGCACATCCTGCATCGTTTTCTACTGGAAAGAAATTATGGCAAGCCACAGAAAAATCTATACCTCTAGCCAAAATAAAACTTTGGTTAAACAAACAACCTACCTACACGTTACGTCGTCCTGTATGTCGTCGTTTCCGTAGAGATTTTTATCTTGTCAACAATATTGATTATCAATGGGAATGTGATTTAAATGATTTACAATCACTTCAAAACTATAATGACAATTACCGCTATATTCTTACAGTGATTGATGTGTTTAATCGGTACGGGTGGGCTGTACCACTAAAATCAAAGAGTGCCGAGGATATAGTGAATGAATTTGAAATGACTTTCCAGGACAGGAAACCAATTGTGCTACGTAGTGATCAAGGAACTGAATTTACCAACAAGACAGTACAAACACGTGCAACATGTTACAACAAAGGATCCAGATATTAAAGCCAGCATCGCTGAAAGATTTAATCAGACATTGAAACATCGTATGTGGAAATTCTTTACCAAATATCAAACATATAATTACATCAAAGTATTGCCTTTACTTGTAAAAGCATACAATGAAAGTCGGCATTCCAGTATTAAAATGGCACCTGCAAACGTTTCTCAGGACAATTTACTGGAGGTGTGGCATAACTTATACGACAAAAAGCTACAACGTTCAAAACAAGATACGGATTTATCTGTTGGTGATACTGTTCGTATTAGTAAAACAAAATGTATCTTTGACAAGGGTTACCTCGAGAACTGGACTTGGGAAATATTTAGAGTAAAAGCCATTCTACCAAGAAACCCACCAATGTATCGACTGGAGGATTTAAATCATCCACTCATCGATGGTGTTTTCTACAGAAAAGGATTACAACCAGTACCGCTCCCTTCGACGTTCCTCATCGATAAAACATTACGTACAAGAACAAAAGGTCACAGAAAGGAGTATCTCGTCCAGTGGAAAGGATATCCTTCCTCATTCAATTCGTGGATCCCTTCAACTTCATTGAAGAAGAAGAATGGAACCTGATCAAGATTTTTACGTTACACTTCAAAGTAATAGTTCCATGGATTATTTTCCAGAAAATACATTGACTTCATATATTACGAAATTACAACGACGTGTAGAGTTCCGCCAGAAATGGGATGCGACAATTGTAGAGATTCATTATCCACATTCTTTGCTGAACATTAACAGTAAAAACAATAAAATATATTACAAATCGTCAAGTAGTAGTGATCAGGAACCGGGGAAGTTTGTAACGATCCCTGTACGCTATTATAACAATATACGGGATCTTATTCATGCAATTAATATACATCATAAAGAAACCAATTTATTTATATCGCATGACGCAACTAATAATATATGCCTCATAAGACATCCCAATAAGGAAATCCATACTTCTGTACAAATATCACCAAGTGCAGGGCCGGATTTAGCATTTTGGCGCCCCTAGGATCAATTTTTTTCCGCCCCCTAGTCTGGTTAAAGTTACTTTTCTAAAAACGTTTATTACAAAAATATATCAGGCTTATATGCTAATTGCTTAAACACCACTCCGCAATGGAATTTTATCACTGCAATTCTTTTGAGGAATTTACTTGGTTCTGGACTTAACGAAATACCGTTAAAGTATTAACAAAAGATGACTGAACTTTACCAACAATTATTTGTTCCAATGAACTTCAAAATCAGAATGCTTTATTAGCCTGATTTTTTAAATCAATTCAAAAAATATGTTAAGTTATGGCTACTTATTTTTATTTCTAGATATTTTTTAATTTTTTTTATCTCGGCCGTGCGCCCCGTGGGGGCCTATTGGTAAATCCGGCCCTGACCAAGTGTTAGTTTAATTCTTGGATTTGAACCGAAAAGTGATTTAAAAGATATGGAAAAAAGACAATTTACATCGGATGTACGATTAGGCTTACCATCACAAATGTACGTCTATTGTGACATTATTGAATCTGTCATTGTTGGAGATACAATGGTACCCTTGCTACGAATTGTCAACATGGATCGTGTGAATCATACTTTTGGAAGTCATGCAGTACAAATCTTTAATCCTGCACATTATGTTCCGGTGGAAAAAATGGATTTGGGCAAATACAAATCGATATAAGGGATAGCACAGGTCATCGTATGCCATTCACCTTTGGAATGGTGTGTACAAAACTACATTTCCGTCGTCGTCGTCATGACTGATCCGTATTTGCAATACTACAAAAAACAAGCGTTGTCCGGTATCGGCAACGTCTATGTGGGAAGTCTCTATCAGGCAGGACATGGTATTGGAAGCTTCCTTGGTGGCTTATTTCGTTCAGTGTTACCACTTGTGAAGCAAGGAGCTAAAACTGTGGGAAAAGAATTATTAAAATCAGGTGCAAATATGATTAATGATGTTGTGATCTCGAATCAACCGCTGGAAGAATCGTTTCATCAACGTATGCAAGAGGCAAAATCAAATTTACAAGAAAAAGCTAAAAATAAGTTGAAAAGTATGCTGGGAAGTGGATATCATAAACGAAAATGGGATGACAGCTCTCAGTTTGAGGTGACCTTCCAACGATCAACAACAACAGCAATCTTACGAAGAGACGTAAATTATCACATAGGAAGAAGAAGAGATCATTGGCATCGTCACCAGATATTTTTTATTAATTCAACGATGGCTTTCTTACATCACCAATCCTGCGAATGTGTAAAAAGTGAATTGGACATTTTTTCAACGCTACGCACGCAAACCAGTGTTCTGGACAATCGTATTATTGGCTACAAACCAATTAGTTCAATAGCTGAAAATTCAACAATAGAATTTGTAGTGAGTGGTAGTAGTGATGAATATATTGATTTGCCACAAACCTTATATTACATCCAAGCACAAATTGTGAAACCAGATGGTTCCTCCTTCACCGAAACTGATAAAGCAATTGCACCTGTCAATGATTTTCTAAATGCTATGTTTAGTGAAGTACAAATCTACTTGAACAATAAACTGATTTAATTTCCGTCACATAATCATCCATATCGTTCGTAGCTGGAAAAACTGCTCAATTATAGTGATGGAGCACAAAATACACATTTACAAACAGCAATGTGATTTCAAGATACGGCTGGTCATATGAACGCAACCACCAGAGAGAACAAAGGATTTCAACAACGCTATGAACTGACAAAACAAAGTATGAAATTCGATATGATTGGACATCTTCATTGTGACATTTTTAATCAAGATAAATTTTTAATTCATGGAGCGGAATTGCGTGTGGAACTTATTCCTGCAAAACCAAACTTTTGTCTCATGGCCAGTGAAAGTGGTCTCAATGCAAAAATCAATATTCTAGAAGCATCGTTGCAGGTGAAAAAATTCAGCATTAGCCCTAGTGTCAAATTGGCACACAAGAAAATTTTACAATCTACACCGGCAAAGTATCGTCTGACAAGGGTTCAAATGAAATCATTTACCATCCCGAATGATATACATCCTAAACTATTGATAACCTATTTATGGGAACCTTGCCAAATCGTATTATTGTAGGATTTACATCGAATGAAGCATCCAGTGGAACTATTACCAGCAATCCATTTGAATTTCAACATCTAAACATTAATTTCTTTACATTCTACGTACATGGAAAAGCTGTACCTTCAAAACCATTGCAACCCAACTTTGAAGAAAATCTCTACATTTCATCGTACCACACATTGTTCTCAGGTTCTGGCATACATTTTACCAATACTGGAAATACAATTTCAAGAGCCGACTACAAGAATGGATCTACACTGTTTGTATTTGACCTAACTCCCGATTCTTCTGCTGGAGATTGTCACTATTGGAATTTACAACGACATGGAGCCATCCGATTGGAAGTTCATTTCCAAGAGAAATTAGCAGCACCTGCAAACTGTATTGTGTATGGGGAGTTTTCTTCACTCCTAGAGATCGACCACCAGCGCAACATTATCCTGGACTTTTAAATTACAAGGTACGTATACATTATGTATCATTTCCATTCATGATGTTGAATACATTACAATTAGCTAGTGGTTTAAACGGTAGTCCATTATTCAGAAATCATTTTACCGGGCTATTTGCAAGCGATGAGTTGCCCTCACGGATTTCTCTTCCTCTGGCAACCATTGTAAATACAGATCCATCTACAAAACTAGGAAGCCATTGGATACCAATTTATATTGATAATCGCGGTGTTGGAGAATATTTTGACAGCTATGGCCTTCCTCCTTATGTACCACAACATGTTGCATTCTTAAAACTTCATTGTATGTACTATAAATATAATAATAGCCAAATGCAAAGTCTTGGTTCATCAGTATGTGGCTATTATGTTTATTTTTATTTGTGTTGTAAAGCCCAAGGAAAATCTCTGCGTGAAATTCAATACTTGTTCACAACAGCACCCACGGTTAATGATCGTAGACTGCTGCAATATACCTCCCAGGTAATTTTATCATATTTATCATTGAAAGTGTATTTGTTTAATCATCATCTATTTCTATACTAATCATCTTTTTCCTCGTTCTTTTTACAGAATTCACAATACGAAGCTTTGCAAACGGGTGCTATGCTGCAAAACATGGAAACAAATCATCACAATCAAGAAGAGGAGGCGGTCTAATGAAGAAATCCAGCTCAATATACATCATTGTCAATAAGAAAGGAAAAGAAGACACCAGAATATGAACAAAATACAATTTATGCTTATCTATGTGTTTTTATTGTTCATTCCATCAATATGATACATACAACGTTGCCAGATTCTCCTAAAGAACTGTGCGATATAAGACGAGAACACTGGGCAAAGTTTCCACCTAATTCCTAGAGAACATTGACCAGGGACCTCGTCGCGCATCAAAACCAAACTATCGATCACGTGACCGTACTACAACCGAAGGGTCCTACCAAATTGAAAGGGGATACCCGTTCATACTTCATAATCTTATCAAATAGGATAAATTGATTCAACAACCGAACACGTGGTTGTACTAAAAAAATTAGCAATAGAACCACCGAAACATATTGAGGTCCTGTACTATGCTTAAATTGGACAATTTCAGTGGACCCCTTGCCAAATTTTAAGAAGGTTGCAACAATATACCCACGTCTTATGATAGGAAATGGACCCCTGTAATCATAGGTTCTCATCAAAGGGGATAAAATGGACCAAAAACCAAACACGTGGTACAACGTATTTCTTACGTTTATATTTTGGCAATTTTGTACCCCTAAAATGGAACGAGGTGGACCATACAATTTTATCATGAAACATATTGAGGTACTATACTGTGATACCAAATGTTTAAATTTGACATTTTCCAAAATTTAAGGGGTGGGCCAAGGTACCCCTCCCAAAATTTTAAAGGGATACACCAATGTACCCATGTCTTATGATAGATAATGAACCCCTATACATGACCATATAACTATATAAGGTATTAGGACCTCATCAAAGGGGGATAAATTGGGCCAAAAACCAAACACGTGGTTATACTAAAATTTGGCAATTTTGTACCCCTAAAAGGGAACGAGGTGAACCACCCAAATTTATAGTGATCTATATCAGGGTCCAATACTATAATACCAAATGTTTAAATTGGGCAATTTCCAAAATTAAAGGGGTGGGCCAAGGTACCCCTCCCAAAAATTTAAAGGGGTGCACAAATGTACCTGTGTGTTATGGTAGGTAATGGACCTCCTATACATGACCATATAATCTTATAAAATAATAGGACCTTATCCAAGGAGATAAATTAGGTCGAAAACTAAACACGTGGTACAACATATTGCTTACGTTTATATTTTTGGCAATTTTGTACCCCTGAAAGGGAATGAGGTGGACAACCCAAATATATCATAATACATATTAGGGTTCTGTTATATAATACCCAATGTTTAAATTGGTCAATTTTCAAAAATTAAGGGGTGGGCCAAGGTACCCCTCCCAAATTTTTCAAGGGGTGCATTATTATACCCATGTCATATGAAATGGAATGAACCCCTGTATACGCCCATATAACTATATAGGGTAATAACACCTCATCAAAGGGGATAAATTAGGTCAAAACCCCCCGAAATTTGACTTTTTGGCAATTTTTTACTCGTAAAAGGGAACGACATAGACACCCAATACTGATAGAAGTACATACTGTGGTCTTAGGCTACCATACCAAATTTTTCGATTTGGCAATTTCAAAAATTTAAGGGGATGGTCCTAGGTCCCCCTGTCAAAATTTAGGGTCTGGGCCAAGGTACCCCTGCCAGAATTTAGAGGGGGTGGTCCTAAGTACCTCTAGGTAATTGACCCCGGGTCTTGGGGCCCCTCATTGAGGTAAATCAAAAACGCGGTAGGGTGGGGCCAATACTACTATGGTAGTTACATTTACTAAGCTGATCTTTTGTTTGAATACTACATTCATAAATTATGTTTAGGTCGCATTAGTTTAAGGTCCCATGGACAATGCTAAATCATATGGTCAAGTAAATCCGAGCGCAAATTGCTTGATTGTTGTCAAATATAAGAACTCAATTCTAAAATAGTAGCGAATATCTGTTCCATTTAGTTAGTTATCACAGTTTTGATATGCCAACTAGTATTGTTTTTGTCACAAACAAGTTCCTTTTCATAGAAGAAAGAAAGAAGTTAACAGATATGGAAGAAAAATCAAGAAATAAAGATAAAAGAGTTAGTTGCACTGGAAGTGCAAACTGATACATTGAGATAGAAGCTCGATATTCAATTCTATGGATTACAATCTTTCCTCTGTAGATGTGTTTCCTTTGTCTTTCACCGACATAATTTATTAATATTTAAAGAAAAAGACATACACAACGAGATTGCATTTTTAGTAAGTATTTAAGCTTTTCTGAGTGCCAATGCACTTACCTTCCCCTTAGTTGTACACGCTGGAGTAGCATACTTAAAATCGTGACTTTTATTCTTTATTGTTTCTGGAGAGAGCGGAGGGGGCAAATTATGCCAATACACTGGGCGACAAATTGTCTAGGAACGACAAATTGCCTTGATGATATGTATATACAATAATTGAATATATGATGACACAATTGGAAGTAATGCAGTTTGTTTCAAAATTAATATTAGGGTTTTGAGACTTTGCAGTATCTATTTCAATTAACTTACAATTATAAATATTATCAAATGAAAGAGTAACTCGGTTTTGTACGCACGCATGCACATGCATTGTTTCCTCTGTCTGCCGTTAGAAAGAGTTAGTAGCAAAGGTGGAGACTAAAGAGCAGAAAGTTTTTAGTGTTTTAATAAAGACTGAATCTGTAGTTACAGTGTAACGCTCTGTGTGAAGAATATTAAGGAGACGCTTGCAACTACTTCCTTATCGTTTGCAGTTGCTACAGGTCTAAAGCCTACAGACCACGGTTTACGTGTCAATTCCGCAAATGAAATATTACTGCATAATAATGATGATTTTGGGGATCGTGTCGTCTTCAGTGATAAATCGACATTTCACCTAAGAGCTAAAGTATATACTCATAATGTTCGCATCTGGCTGTCAGCAAATCCTCAGAAGCTGGTACAGTTTAAACGAGACTCCCCTAAATTGAATGTGTTTTGCGCTATATGGCGGAAAGTTTATTGGACTTTCTCACCTATTGACTAGATGTGTGCCGTGTGACGAATGAAGCTCACATCGAACACTTGTGGAAAAGACTGTTTGAGGTGCTCTTTTATTTGATGTATTGTTAATAATTGTACGTAAATTGTAATAAGTACTACGAAGAATTAAAACCCTGATGTTCATTTTGAACGTACAAGCATCTGAACGTCTCGTCTCTGCCCTACAGAACGCATTATAGAAATTTTCAATAGGATAATTAGGGGAAGTACAGTTGAGGTTTACAGTACACCTTGTTCTCTAAGTGGAAAGATAACTGATTTATTTTTTTAGGTAGAATGAGATATTTTTCATTGACATGCTTACTTTATTAGATGTCGTCACAATACTTAGGGATATATTAGAGGGACAGCAAAGCTTATTTTAAGATAGTTTGTGTGTGTCTGATAGCAGAGTTGCCAGCTACAGAAAATTTTAATTCCAGATTTTAGGGGGACAGTTTGGAAAAAAATCCTTTATTTTCTATATCAGCGTTTCCCAACCGGTGTGCCGTGGCACACCAAGGTGTCGCGAATTGGCCGCTGGTGTGCCGCGAGGAAATGGAAACGTAATTATTAATTCTATGACAACCAAATTGCAAGACATAGGAAAAATGTACATTTCTATTTCACGGGGAACGGACAGAATGGCAGGAGGAGAAAATGGCAGGGGACATAATGCCAGGAAATAATGGCAGGAGGACAAAAGGGCAGAGGACGAAATGGCAGGGGCCAAATGGCAGGAGGACGAAATGGTAGAGGACGAAATGGCAGGAGGATAGAATGGCAGGAAGTTAATTTGAATTGTCGGGTCTTAAACTATATTGTTTCTTGCTTGATAAATTAAGATTTCAGCATACATTTTCAATTTATTCATTATGCTCCAAATTTCGAACTGCTAATAATATTTCAATTGTAATTGACAGTCATCTACAAACACCTTACTACTGCAAGCTTTCTATTCATACCAGCAGTGTCTTAATGAAATAAATGAGTTTTAGTCCTTTTCTTTTATATATATATATATATATATATATATATATATATATATATATATATATATTATTCAAGATCTTTTTGGGTATTATAGAAGGAAGCAGCTTTTGTCTTTATTTCTCACTGTGATCTGTATATGCTCAAATGAAGACAAACAGTTTCAAAAGTTATTGTAATTATTTGCAGAACATTGTAAGTAACAAGCCAGAAAAAAGACAAATACATACATCTTCCATATTAACTTGCGAATAAACTAACCGTGGTATTGTACAAAGGATCAGATATTTTCTGTGGCAAAGACAACGAATTAAAATTGGTCGATTTGACTCGTTCCGAAGTTTTTGTCGAGAGGATATGTAGGATGTGTACTAATTATTTTCTGGTGACTGTCTCTAGTATTTTTAAGTCTATAAAATATGCATAGGGACAAATTCAAGGGAAGCTCGGGGCAAAAATCATCGGAGGAAATAAATTTTAGAGTACTCACAAGAAACACTAGAACTTTCGGTAGATATAGGATATCCCGTTTTCAACATATAGGATATGATTAATTGTATATGTGTAATATGATTAATTGTATATATGTCATATGCAATTTGATAAGGTAATAGTATGAACACAAGAAAAAGCATTTATCAACGTTTAAAGATACGCAAGTCATTACACAATTTACTTTATTAACACTACACTGCTCGCGCGGATTACTATTGTAGTCCAGTAGGTTTCAGTTTTTTGGTATCTGAGGGTTGGCAACACTTGTGACCTTGAGCGGTCGTCTACCTTCCTCCTCCATTTCTAGAACACCATTAGTCCAGTTATAGCACCCAAAGTCAACGCACTGATCTTATACGGGCTGATATTTTCGCATGGACTACTATTGTAATCCGTGCGAGTACTGACGTGATAGTTTGTTTTCTGGCTAACGTTTTAACTGTTCTCGCTTTGAATGTATTATTTCACATTACTCGATCAAATATATGTGATATATATGTTAGTTTAAAATGTTAGAGCAAGAACAGACAGGACAATGGCTAACAGAAACTGAAAGTGACGACGAAAGTGTTTCGAGTATAGAACACTAACGTAAGATAAAATAGAAGACAATGTGTTCGAGTAGTGACCCTGAAGAAAGTGGTAGTGACGATTTGGAAGAAATAGAAGATGAAGAAAGGAACGGTGTTATCCAGGAAGACAGGCTTCACGGAGAATTTTACATTGGAAAGGGCAGAACTACCAAATGGTATATTGATCCAGTGCACCCAAGAAATACGCGAACACCGCGTCAAAACATCATACCTACACTGCATAGTTATTACGCCATGGAACAACACTAAATTTGGAGTTGACATATTGGACAAATTGTGTCACCAGTGTGATACACCAAGGAATTCGCAAAGACGGACACTCACTCTCTTGTTCCACGTATTAAACATTGCTGGAGTAAACAGTCTCATTGTTTTCAAAGCAAATAACAATGATGCTATGATCAACCGTAGAGACTTCCTGCAATCTGTGGCTATGGAACTTATCGAACCTCTTTGTGGAAGATGAAGAAAGAAGAGTATCCGAAAAAGATGTTTCAGGTGCAGTAAGTGGATCTGCCCTGACCACAAGCACACTTTTTGCACTGACTCTTATGACTGAAACACTCAAAATATTGCCTACTTTTGACCTTGTTTTCAAGTTCAAAAGTTAAACTTGCAAACAATTTAACAACTTCTTTTTATTTTTTGTAACATTTTTTAACACTTTAAATGCAAATTTCCTCCTTTATTTCAATTTTTAATGAAATAGCAAGAAAATAAAGGAACATTTACAAAAATATAGTAAATTGCATACGCATTCTAAAGTTTTGGCTTCTAATCCTTTTTGTGCATTAAAAAACAAAATTTTTGCACTGAAATGTGTTCTTTATTGCTTGTAAAAACCCACAAAAATAATGTAAAAATTCCGATTGAATAATCACTAAGATATATATATTTATCAAATGGACTACAATCGTAATCCGCGCGAGCACTCATGTTCCAACAATTTCATGCGAGTACTGTAGTGTTAATAAATATGATTTAAGTGTCGTTATATCAATCTTTCGTGGACTCGTCGTAACCTGGAAGAATTCTGATAAATTCTACATGAATCTAAGACGGAAATCAGGACACAATTTGTACATAAATTTACAAAACGAGACGAGAAAATTTTGATTTGAGACAAGATTTTTACAAACATTTACGACACGAGACGAGAAAACCTGAATTCTCATCTCGTCTTGAGGGCAATGCTATAAGCAAGTAAGTTAGAAATCAAATATGCACGATCATGGTTCCTTTAAGCTGCACTAAGCTGTAAATATACCCAATATCGCATTGGGGGTGAAAGGGAAGCGATTAAAGTGGAATGCCTGATAATTTAAGGTTCCTCATAACTCCAGTGAAATTGAGTAAAAAATCTCTGAATTACGAAAAAAGAAAACGTACAAAATACATTTTCAGGGTAACTCTTACAGCCATTACGTTATTATAAGATTAATGCTACTTCTGAAACTGATTTGATTGAATATGTATTTGGATAACGAAACTACTTTCATAAGTGTTTCAAACTATCAAGTTTGAGAAGAACGAAGTTTGTCTTCCACTGTTGTTATCTCATTGCTCACAGATACCAGTGATGAAATAATTGGTCGAAAATCACGCGACCGCTTCTTACATCAATTCATGAAGAAAATTAACTCCAATATTAGGTACCAAAGTTCAGTATTAACAAAAAAAAAAAAAAAAACACCCAGCCTCTTGCAACCATGCGTAGCACATTTTAATTCTTACAGTTCAAATAAAAATAGGACGGGATAAAGATGATTGCCTTTGTCTTTGAATTTCATATTTGAATAACAATATAGGGCTTTTCAGATAAAGGAGGGGGAGGGGCAGGTTTTATTAAACAAGATCGTACATCTGATATGTTTTAACTATAGGCAACTTGTGCATGCAGGCTAAACTCAGTCTTCTGAAGCCAAACGACAAATACCATTACCAAGTTCAAGAGAATCACGTATCAGCATTACTACAGACACAAAGATACCACTAGGCTCCCAAGTTTCAAAATTACATTGTGTGTGAAAGCATTTAGTAGATTTAATTCTTTGTCACATGATAGCTAGACCCTGAGAGAAATTCAGAGGGAGTCCACGTGAAAATTCTTTCGTCTTAAATAAAAGTTGTACTACTTAGAATTATTATAAAACCAAGATATCAATTGGAAGATGGTTAAAAAGAAATATATTTAAGAAAAAAGTTAAGACATGAATAACTGATATTTACCCTCTTTTACGCTCTTTGTTCAATTTAGCTATATTTATATGCTTTGGTTATTTTGAGGTAGAAATGAATAAATAGAGAACCGTTACCTACTAGCAAACACAATAGGTAAAACCTAAAATTACGAGCCATAGGATTTATAATTTTTGCCAAATTAACTTCCTGCCATTCTGTCCTTCTGCCATTTCGTCCGCTGCCATTTTGTCCTCCTGCCTTTATTTCCTGCCATTATGTCCCCTGCCATTTTGTCCTCCTGCCATTCTGTCCTAAATTCATTCCTTTCGGAGAGAAATCCAGAATTATGCTATGTCTTGCTGTGAGTGCTGGAGCTTCAAACCTCGGTTATTCCTCACTTGGAGAGGTTCATAGTAATGTGAAATAGAAATACACATTTTTCCTATGTCTTACAATTTGGTTGATATAGGATTAATAATTTCGTTTCGATTTCCTCGCGGCACACCGAATTTCATATTACTATGAACGTCTCGAAGTGAGGAATAACCGAGGTTTGAAGCTCCAGCGCTCACAGCAAGACATGGCATAATACTGGATTTCTCTCCGAAGGGAATATACCGCATCTTTAATCTCTTGTTAAAGATGCTACCAGCTCTTTCTACAAAGGCTGTAAAAGTTTTCATTTCCTTTTCTATATCCTACTTAAGTGAAGTAGGATTTTCTGCAATGAACACAATCAAATGTAAGAACAAGTCACAACTGTTAACTCCGGAACACGATGTGAGGGTGTGTTCATCAACTATCCGTCCGCAATTGAAGAGAATTATAAAAGAACATCAATTTCAAGTTGCACATTAATTTTGAATCGTGCACCAGCTTGTTTTAATTATTTTTCAAAAATTGTAACCTTCGTACAATATTAATAAACAATTTTAACCTTCAATAGATATCATTGAAAAATTATTACGTCACTAATATTATTGAAAAATTCTAATCTTCATATAATATTTAAAATTGTAACGTATATTAACCATGTTAATAAATTATAAGATTTATATTGTCTTACTTTTCTGTACATTTTTAATGTTGAGAAAAAGTATTTGCTGTTGTTACGACTATTATTGCTTCTTTATTGTTGCAGACTATTTCATAAGTTGAAATTTTAAAATATCATTCATTTCCTTTCGACAAATCAAACATACATACAAGTTACCTACATTGCTGTTTTACAAGGGATTTATTTGTTTGTTCGTTATTTAGTGATCTTCCTTCTTAGTGAAAGGTTGGATACAATTTTCGAGAAAGAAAATGTACTTAAAAAAAAAAAAACTGAGTCCTATATTTCATTGTAATTGTTTTCTATGTTTAAATTAGAATGAAAATTAAGCATAATGATTTACCACGGGAAAAAAACAGTGATCGAGCGTTCTTCTCTATGAGGAAGAGATCAGTAATCATAGAAAAAATAGCATGGTATTTTATATTTACAGATAATAATAGCTATGAGTGTGCCGCGAGAACTCAAGTTACACCAGTAATGTACCGCAAGTTGAAATAGGTTGGGGAATGCTGGTCGATATTATTTCACTCTTGCTGGCTACATTTGAACAAACGTACCAGTGTCTCAATGCCTCGTCTTTAGCCTATACAGTGCACAATAAAAAGTTTCACTAGAGGTACAGTTGAGGTTTATAGTAAACCGTATTCTGTAAATGGTAAGAAAATGGTGAAGTTCTGAGGTAGAAAGAGATATTATTTTTAATTTCATGCTTCCTTGTTAGATATCGTCATAATACTTGTAGGGTATATTCTTGGGGTAAAAAGATTTATGTTCAGATAGTTTTCGGCTGTCTGGTGGCAGTGTTTCCAGGAAAAATTCTTGGTTTTAGTTGAAAATTCGGAAAAAAATTCTCCTCTATTATTTCCCTCTTGGTAGCTACATTGTATCAAATGCACTGGCGCAAATCCCAGGGGGGACGAGGGGGACATGTCCCTCTCAATCTTGGAGCTGGGGGGACTGTCCCCCCCAATAATCTGACTTAAGAAGTGCTTTTTGGGATAAGTGTGATGATTTGTGTCCGACTGCCACAAAGGAATGTAAGATGAAATTGATTTCTCTTGGCTTCTCCATTTTTTAAAAGAATCGTATTCTGTAGTATTTCAAAGTAAACTTCGTGTTGTAGTGCGTTTAGTAGTCTCATCAATATGTGTTAATTCCACCTCCGCTACTTGGGCACAAATTGCAATAAACGCCAGAAGATGATATGCCCCTCTCTTCATGTTGGAAGGTTGTCTCAGCTGTAGGTACGATACAAATTTCAGGGAAATGGGGAGGCATGTCCCCCCCCAACATTGGAACTGGAAGCTCTCCCAATAATCCGATTTGAAAAGTCACTTTTGCAGATAAGTGTGATGATTTGTGTCCGACTCCCACAAAGGAAAGTGAGATGAAATTTGTTTATCTTGGCTTTTCCATTTTTAATGAAAATGAAGGCGTGCGATTGTGCGTGACTTAACCTGATAAGAAAGTTTATCTCCTCCTCTCCCCTAGGCCCGAGCATACGAAGAGTATATAGACTATCCAATGTCAGTAGAAAACACCTTCTTAAGTAAATGCGCATTTAATCTATTTGTAGTATCAGCCTAGGCATTTACCCATGCTTCGTAAGCTAATTAACTCTATAGCCTATATAACCCGGAGGTTCAATGTCGTGTTCACAAAAGCTCTCCACTGACTTATATCCTTAGCCAACTGGATCCAGTTTCTACTTTGTATTCCTATTTTCACGAGATCCATCTTAATATTGTCTTCCCATCTGCGCCTAGGTCTTCCTAATGGACGTTTTCCGATTAGTCATATCGCTAACATTTTGAAAGCGTTTCTACTTTCTTCCATCCTGGCTAAATGTCCTGACGACCTAAGCCTCCTAGACTTGATGACCCTAACAATGTTTGATAAGCCGTATAATTTACGTAGTTCCTCGTTATGAAGTTTCCGCCAATCCCCATTCCCGTTCCTCTTGGGTCCTAATATTCGTCTGAGCATCTTGTTCTCAAATACTTTCAGTCTATGTTCTTCCCTCAGAGTAAGCGACCATGTTTCGAAACCATATATAACAACAGGCATGATTATCGTTTTATATATTTTAAGCATCAAATTCCTCGACAGAATTCGCGACGACAAGAGATTTGAACTCAAAAATAACACGAATTCCCTGTTTTTAGTCGACATTTAATTTCTTCGTGAATATGATTTTCGTCTGTTAATATTGATCCTAGATATTTGGAAGTATCCACTCACTCATTAAATGTTTTATTTAATATTTTAACGCATTCATAATTTGCCGTATTACGGTCCCAAACGCACTTCCATGTATTTAGTTTTCTTTGCATTTACTTCTAAACCCATATCCCTGCAAGCGCTTAATAAGATCTCTACATTTCTTTCTATTTTTCTTCTATCATCCTCTATTAAATTTACATCATCAGCATATGCCATAACCTGGTGACTCCAATTCAACTCTAGGCCCTGGTTGCTAACTTTGATTTTCCTTATAGCGTTTTCCAGGACAAAGTTGAATAATAACGGCGACAATGCATCTTCTTGTTTCAGGCCATTCTCGACGTGAAAGCTCGTCGCCAAAAAATTACCGGACATTACTTTGGGATTCATTTAAACATGCCTTAATTGATCTAATTAGCTTTTTCGGTATTCCAAATTCTGTAAGAACGATGTACAATGTTTCTCTCCTAACCGAGTCGTAAGCCTTTCTAAAATCAATAAATAGTTGATGTACCGGGCTACTGTATTCCCACTTCTTTTCGAGTATTTGGCGAATGGTAAATATTTTGTCGATAGTTGATCGATTCCGTCTAAATCCACACTGATAATCTCCAATAACTTCATCTGCGTATGGGGTTAATCTTGCTAATAGAATGTTTGACAGGATTTTATAGGATGTTGACAGAAGGTAGATGCCTCGATAATTATTACAGTCAGTTTTGTCGCCTTTCTTGTGGATTGGAACAATGATTGATTTTTTCACTCTTGTGACAATTCTTCCTTGTTGTAGATAAGGAAAATGAGTTTGTGTATTTTTCCCACAATTTTTCGCCTCTAGTTAAAATTAACTCAACCGGAATTTACACCCGGAGATTTGTGTTTCTTTAATTTCTTTATAGAGATTTCTACTTCTATTCGGTCGGGTTCAGGAATATACAGTTCTGCGGTGAGTATCTCCCTTTCTCCACGCACATTAGTTTTTGACTACGTGCTAAGCAAAAATGCTATCCATTTATCCCATCTATTTAAAATGCTATCTGTATCAGTGAAAACTATTCCATCAGCTTTCTTTAATATAAGCATGAGGTTGATAGCCTTCCTTAAATTCGTTGATCCCTTTATACATGTCCCGAATGTTTTTATTTTTACAATTGTCTTCAAGTTCCTAAATTTTATCTTTCAAAAAATCGCGTTTCTTTGTTCTAAAAGTTTTGGAAGTTTCCCGCTTGATGTCTACGAAATTTTGTGTAGTTATTTCATTCGGATTTTGTAGCCAACGTAATTTTGCCTGTTTTCTCTTCTCTGCTAGTTCGAACCATGGTTGGTTCCTGCGTGTTTCCGCGTGTCCCAATTTTTCTTTTGAGAGAGGATACTTCGTAAGCAAAGAAAAGAATTGAATTTCTGGAGTACTTTTCTCCATAATCTTAAGGTTACATCTGTTAACTAAAGAGTATATGACATGCGTCAGATTCTGTAACGATTCCTGTAATGTTATTGAGATTATCATCATTTTGCTCAAAAAAATATTGTTGCGTCATACATAATTGATATTCTTTGGTCATAGTTTTGGGGAAATCATTATTTATATTATTATAAAACATTTTAACGTGGATCTTTATGGATGCCTAATTAGAAGCATACCAATTAAAATATGCATGTATTCAGATTTCAGAATGTGTTCACGGCAGTGAGTTGTAATACTGATATGAACTACTACTTCATCTACATCGCCTAATATATAATATACTCTACAACAGTTAGTCAGATTCATCTACCGTAATATGAATTTCATCTCCCTTCTCTAGAATAATCCGTATTTAGGATTTTGTTTCGAGGGGCTTTCCCCAACAAAAGGAAGGAAGTGGGCAATTGCCCATCTGAGCTTGAGAATTAAATATATTTTAATTTATTCATAAATTAAAGTTATAATGGCAAGAATTGCAGACCGATAAATCCTATATGATATGATACAAAATTTTAGGAGTGAATCTAACCCTTTATTCTATGCATACAAGAAAAAGGAAGCATCCCCTTGCCCTTCCTAATTTCCCGGGCTAATTATTCGCCCGTTTTGATTTTCTTTAATTCAAACATTTTCTTCTTTCAAACATAACTAAACGACATAATTTTCCTTTGTTATAATAGCTAAAGTCCTGTCATGTTGATATCCGCGCAAGTTGGTGTGGAACACCAGTTTCTCTTATCAACTCCTTTTAGTTTTGGTGTTACTGATGACGGCCGACTTGAATCACAACTAACAACGGTCGATAAAGTATGATAGGCGAAATCAAAGAAAGTAACGTCAAGAATAAAAGCCAGAAAAGTAGAAAGTACGAAATAAAGAACAAAAGGATGAAGTTCTTACATGGAATGAAATTTGAAAAATACAGTATTATTTCTGAACAAAGAGCATAAGAAAATGGAAGTCAATGACATTCTTAGAAATGGTAAGAAGGATTATTTTTGTAGGTGGAATGTGAAAAACTAACAAATTTATTTCGGGAAGGGAGGGCTTGAGCCCGATAACCTCCTCCTAAATACGCCACTGAAGACAATCCTGCTCCCCTGATCCTTCACAGCATTGTTTTTCAACTTCATAAATATTTTGGACTTCGCTTATATATATATATATATATATATATATATATATATATATATATATATATATATATATATAAAGAATGGGAACGGTCTCACCCGTCCCCCCAATATTGAAGACAGATTTGCGCCGATGATCAAACGTACTACTGCCAAAAACTTCCTCTTTGGCCTACAGAACGCATCATAAAAAAAAGTTTCAGTAGGATAATTAAAGAAGCTGTAGCCCCAGCGTATCTGTTGATTTTTGCTTCTGAGGCGTAAAAAGTATCACAATTCATGTGTATGATGACAGATTTTTTCTTTCCCTCTTTGGATAGAAGCCAGCGACTTCAGGATTTCACTATACGTTGTCAACTCAACAAATATTTTTGGTGGGACTTAAGCCCATATGGCAGCAGTATTGCTAGATACAAAAAAAAAAAATGAAATTGGGTTAGGGATTTTTTTGGTAAATATTCACCCCTACATTTCCCTCAATAATTTCCCACGCGTTGACAACACTGCAATGAAACTTACACCAAAATATAGCCACATTCATTTTCTAAATAAAAAATTCCTTAGCTATATCAATCAAATAAATTGTTTTGGAGCAATAAGTCACTAGATGAAAATGTAAGAAAAAGCCAAAAATGACCTGGCTCTGAAAGGAATAATCACACAATATAGATAAAAAGAAACAAAGATTTGTAAGTTACTAGGTTTCTATTCAAGTTCTACTGATTATTTCAATAATCTGCAACATAACTCAATAAATAATAGTTGCCAGAAAAAAAGAGACATTTGAAAAAAGAACATGAGAAAGAACGATGTTTTTTCTAATTTAAAAAAAAAACTTCACAGAAAAAACGTTTTTTTACAAGACTAGTTTCGGATAATATTTCAATTGAAAATATCTCCAGTCTCTCTTTCTTTCGGTTAACATGTGCATGATTTGTGCATCTCATCTCTAGATGGAGAACTTTGTGCAAAGAGAAGTCATCACACCCCTTGTTGCAAGAAGAAATTAAATTTAAATTTATTTAATTGTTTTACAGTAGATTTGAACACATGACTTTACGATTTCTAACCTAGCGCCTATAAGACTTATACTATTATCTCACCACTTACGCAGTCTTCTAACTTGTGAGTAGTGTCATGAAAAGATGATCGGAGGGAGAACGAATGAAAAAAAATGATTAAAAAAAATACCATAGAAACTTTCGGTTTGCTGAGTGAAGGTTTAAGTATCCAACTCTTGGTTAGGACAACCCTTTTCAAGAAATCTTGAGTGTGACACAATATTTCTTTTCTACAATAGAAACTTGTCTGTCTTTGTATGTATTCAATTAATTAGTTGAAATCTAAAAGAAGTGGCTTGTGTTTTAAAATAATACATTACTATCTATCAAAAGAATTTTGTCGCGGGTAGACATTGTTTAATCCATCTTGGGATGTTAAGATCAGCCAGTCCATTCAATACTCATCCAGTTCGTAATTTCATTATATTTAACATTGTGGACCCGTTTCAAGTAGCAAATATGAATGAAATAGATAAATATATTTACATTTATTTTTCTATTGCAGTTTACACAACAAGCTGTAAGAAGACAAAAAAGAAACCAGAAAAACCTTCATAGGTTAGCACCTAACGTTAATACAACAAAAGTATTATGACTAGTCCCAGATATTACATTTGTTACATAAAATTCTGTTGTGTATTGTTGGGTGAGTGGATATCAAACTTTACAACGGAAATAGCCATTACATATCTTCCGTTAATATCTCTGCCACACCTGGTTTATGATCCTTTTTTCTAATGATTATTAAAAAAAGAACAATTAATAGAAGGCAACACTTCAATCATTTAAATTTGAGGCTGACCACGTAATCCTTCTGCTTCACTACTATGTCTAATTAACGTTTGTTTAGTGGCGGACATAAGTAGTTGACCAGGAAATTGCGATTGCTTTGGAATCAAATGCAGAGTATGAGCATTTAATCTATCATATCTGTAGTTTGGTGTGAAGACGAAACAAAATTGAGGACCAAAGTTATAAAAACAACTCAAGTTAGTAACATAAAATATGTCAACCAAAGCTTTTATAATTACTTATGGATATTCTAAAAGTTAGTTTATTATTAGCCTTAATATGCACTGATATTCATTTATATTTATTATATTTATATTCCTTAAAGCTTACACTAGAATACTTTGTACTTGAAACTGTAGTGGTACGCTTTCGGTTACAATTTGGTTCTGTACAGGTTTGTATCTCTGCATCAGTAGTTCCCCACAAAGTACTATATAATGAATTTTAAGTTCAAACGTTTCGAATATTTTGAGTTAACACGTTTTAGGCAGAAACACAGGTATGTTTTCGTTTCATGACGAATTGTCCCTAAAATGAGCTCCGAGGGTCAAACGTAACCCCTGGCACCGCATTATGAAGTGAAAAATCTTGAGATGAGCGCGTATGCTTGAACGAATGTACATGCCAAGTGTCGCCCATCACTAGAAAGTGAATATAGCAGAAGAATGAAATGAAGTAAAGAAATGCTTGTGAGTTTGTTATAAAATTACAAAAATGCGAATGCATTTTATCTGATTCCAAAAGGTTATTGTCGATTATACACATTTAAAGGAACACCCTGATTAGCCAAATTAGAAAGAATTCAACGATTTATCCCTTCACAAGTGAGGTTTCTTTTATCGCGTCCGTGGCGAAGTCGGAAGAGAACATGTGGTTGGTGGTTCTCGTCCATCCCGGAGGACTGTTTTTTCTACTTTTTAATTTCTTTTTTGCACTCGCCTTAATATAAGCAAATAACGCATATTAACAATTTAACATACTTTGGAATATAATTTATGATTCGTTGGCGTTCACTCGCGTCTCTGTCTCTGGTGGGCCAATGCTATAATTTTCAAAAAGTTAGGGGCCACCGCATAGAGACGCTGTGAGGCCACCATGTTTTTGGGGAAATGACGCTAGTTGCCCATTGATGGTCCATTATTATTATTATTATTATTATTATTATTATTATTATTATTATTATTATTATTATTATTATTATTATTATTATTATTGTGAGTTTAATGGTTCACCCTGTATCATGAAGGTTAACGTTATCTTTATGTTTTTATTCAGTCGTAGACAACTCAATACTGGAACTTGAGTCCTTCAATCTATACTAGCTCCTTCCAGTGTGCATTGTGTTAGACAAACGCCTTGTGCGTGTGGTTTTCCTCCCACTTTCTTCATTCCACTAGATCAGTGCATACAAAAACCTAGGTTTAATTTATCGGATAGGACAGGATTTCTACAAAGCATTAACATTTATAAGGTTGTATGTTTCGTATGTGAGGTCAAAATTAGAATATTGTTGTACTGTTGGGACACGAATTGCACTAAATACTATGATTTAATACAAAATATACAATTTTTAATTGTTATAAATCCTTGCATACAAGAAAACCGGTTTCCATCTAAAGTATGTAACATATGGGGAATTAGTAATAAATTTCAATTTTAAAACATTAGAAAACAGGAGATGGGTTTTTCATTTGTTGTCCTTACATAAATTTTTAAACGGTAAAACTGATTGTCAAGAATTAGTTAAGTACGTTTCCCAACAGGTAAGACTAGAACAGAAAATACTGGGACATACTAGTGTCGAAAGGCAAGTAATAACATATTACATAAGTCTCCACTGAGTGCTTCATATAATAAATATGATTAAAGGTCATGTAGTAGATGCGTTTAGTATGACAGAAAACAAGTTCGATAGAATTGTCAGGCAATAACTTACCTATAATTAGACGACCTATATTTGTAATTTTGCCGAATGTTAAGGGCGTTTTTACAAATTTTAATAAAATCTACGCTCATATGGAATTTGTATTTTATATTATTATTACTATTATTATTGATATTATATTACTACTATTATTGATATGATATTATTATAATTTTTATTATTATTATTATTATTATTATTATTATTATTATTATTATTATTATTAGTAGTAGTAGTAGTAGTAGTAGTAGTAGTAGTAGTAGTAGTATTGAAGATTTGAGACCTCAATATTACGTCATATTCTAACAAGATTGAGGTCATTTTCGGGCTGTTTGTGTGGTACTCCTATTCACATAAAATTGGAGACCTGTTCAGACCCTAAGTCCAAAAAAGTAAGCCTAGATACGTCAGAATTATAGCAGATTTATACAGAGGGAATTGCATTTTCCTTTTGAGCCGCTTTGTCTTCTTAAAGATCTTGTGAAATGTGAAGACTGAGAGTTCGAAAGTAGGTCTCAGATATCTTATTTATTTTTATCACGAAGAAATGATGAACTGTTTGAAAGTATAATACTTTTTACGTGTAAATTTCAAATGTAATGATTATATACTAAATTGCTGTTTACTGAACTATATTGCATGTTTGTTTACATTTTGCTCAAAAGAAATATTTATACGATTTCTGAATTTAAAATCTGCAGAGTAATCAGTGACACTTGGATGGGTGAAACTAGACTGAAATAAATGGAAAGAAGCATACTGAAAATGATAGGAAAAAGCAAAAGAAGATTTTTCTTACACTGTCTAACGGTGAATTGCCTTATAGGAAATATTTTGGAAGGATTACTATCTAAGCCATAAACCCTAAAGATGAACCTTATGATTTCATGAATTGTTTGATAAACATGTTACTTTTTCAGATATTACGAATCAAGATCTTAAACGTGTGATGTCATGTTTTTATTTGTCTTATGAACAAAGACGTTTCAATTTTAAGACCGAAAGAAAAGAAATATTTTTCATGTAATTATACATGAGAAGTATCAATATTGTAAATGGTAAAAATTTTCCTAATTACCTAAACGGGAATCGAACCAAGGACTGTTTAATTTCAATACGAATCCTCACGCCTCTACTCTAAAACGACTCTATTATATAAGAGGAAAACATGCTTGTTTAAGTAGCAAATTGCACAAGTTTACGATTCAATGCTTTTAAATAGAAGAAACACTCTGATTTCAGTCATGATAAAATACTAGAGTGCAGAGAATTAAATTTAAATTGGAAAACAAGCCATACAAGAGACCATCCTACATTACAAGTCCATTTTATTACACTATTTGTATCTCACTTGCTTTTTACACACTTTATTAATCCAGCATTTAATGCATATTTATTTCTAAATGAAACTGAAACAAAACAAAACCTAAAATTCACTTTGCAAGATAAAAAATGTATAGCAATATGAATAGTATTCAAATGAGTACAAGGAAATAATATGTATACAAGTCCCGAAGTACTCATTTGAGTGCATGGTAATTTTTACTCAGTTTTGAAATGTACACAACGTCCGAACCACAAGTAATGTTTGTATGTCATGAAGGTACCATTAAACTACAAGAAAACCTTTTTAAACCATACCGAAGGTAAATAAAATTATATACTCACGTTCTTTTTTTTGCCATGACCATCGATTCTGTTCTCTCCTCCTTCAGTATGTCTTCTGAATCTTACACTGTATGCTCAATGCTGCCCACTGGTAGTCGTAGAGAACACTAAATGTCTTCTCGAATGGCTACTTGAGTAGCAGAACGTATAAGGGTGATAAAAACATATATTTACGAAATATTAAAATGAATATACTCAAATGAACATTCGGGGACAGTATATATATATATATATATATATATATATATATATATATATATACAGATGTTAGACAAAAAACGAAAACATTTGCAAAAGTGTGTAAATTTTATCTATTATAGTGTGGTGGGGCCTCCTTTTGGGTCCAATACAGCTTGGGTTCGACGTGGAATGGACATATACAGTTCTTGAAACGTTTTGTGTGGAATTGTGTACTTTTTCTGGGCAACATGTGATATTTCTTTAAATATGTACTAGTCTCTATTACTATGGTAGAAGAAGAAGAAGACAAAAAATAATTATATTTTTAAAAACAAGGTTTTCGTGTATCTATTTTGTTTGTTTTCGAAACCATGACGATAGGTTGAATGTCGACATAGAAACATAGCTTCTGTAAGCCATAATATAACTAACATCAGAGAGATCTCGACGAGCATAAAAGGTATAATAAACGACATTTTGGTAGCATATTAATTTTGTTTACTTCTGTGGCTCAATATATATCTAAGGATCAGGGTTATACAACATCGATTAATAGTAAATAGTTTTATTATTCGTTCTAACGGAGCACATGATTTTGAATCTTTGTAAAAACTCCAATTTTTTTAGGAAATGAGAGTGAGTGCCAGATTAATCAGAAAAGTCAAAAGAATTAATACTCTGATGCGATTTTGATGTGGCAGTGATTACCCTAAGGTTACAGCCTTTCTTATAAAAATCACGTGAAAAATTTACGATAAATATTGTTAGCAGGAACATACCGGAAAATATATATTTTCGATGAATTCATATGAACTTTTATGCTGTTCTTCTAAAAAGGTATGAGAGTTGCCAATTTGGATGGTATTTAAGTAACGCACCACCTAATGGGAACACAGGAAGCAAAGGATTTGATTTTGTTTTATAAAAATGCCAACTTTCTCTAGAAATAAAATGCCCATCAGATTAATTAGAAAAGTCACAGCTTTAATATTCTGATGATCATTCCATGTGCATATGGGTCAACGCTCGCCCCTTCCAAAAGTAATATCAAAATGCACGATAAATATCCTTAGTAAATATCTTATGTATTTAATCATTATTGCAGAAAAATTGAGCTTTTTAAAATCTTAAATCTAGTGTAAATAATTATCTTCTACCACTGTAACAGATTGTTCATATAGCTTTCTTGTGATTGTGCCACTGGAATATAATAAAAGAATATATAATTCTTGAAAATCAATTGGGATTCTTGTTATAGTACAAGATGAAACGCACAAGTCAGCAACTTATTTATTGTATACTTAATCAAAAGGAGCTCGAAAAAGAACATAAAGTGACAATGGAAAATGTCGCGCAAACTACTTAAAATCTTTAAGAAAGCAACATTTTAAAAGTTACATGTTCAGTAAGTTAACTTTATAATTCAATATTATTTTCTTTATTTGTAAAACGTACGTGTCTTTTTCATACTTGTTTCAGAATAACTCTACGTTCCTACTTTCCAGATAATAACCTACTCGTATATACTGTACACGTAAATGCATCAAAAAGTCGTATACCATGGACTGACTTTTGTAGTACAATCAAATGCCTGTAATGCCACGCGAGATATACGAATCATTTCTTAAAAATTATTCTTCCTAACAACAACAGTTTGTCGCTCTATTATCGCCAAAACTTAAAAATAGATTTAGCCTTGGTATAGGACAGATAATTTCAATTTACATATATGATTTTTATATATATATTTTTGAAAGAACAAGGTAATGAGAAGCAGAAAATTGGTTCGGTTTGGTTTCGGTTAACCGTTAGAAAATGAAATATAATACATTCGTCGCATTCAATTTCCCACGTTTATGCATGCCAGGTTAAGCGAAACAATGTTAAAGCAAGTGAATTGTGAAGGACAAATTGATTTAATGAGAACATGGAAGGTAACAGGAGTGTCTCGAGAAATCCCACGTGCACGGTGTTGTGCACTTCAAGCTTTCTTGCCTTGGGAACGAACCAGGTACTACACCGATATGATATTTCGCTTGTCGGGTTCTCTTGTTGTATCCTCGTGGGAGAACCTTTGAAATTTTAATTGTTTTCGATGTATGTGTTCGTGTCCCTGTCTTTCAAGGTTAAGCGAACAGTGAAACGAGTTTAATCTAGTAGAAAATAGACACAAATTACGGAGATATTTTCGGTAAATGAGAAAAATTAATATTGGTCTGAAGCACTAGTTTCTGGTTAAGGTAAAATGACTCTCAAAACCACTTTCTCCTTCATGCCCTTGCGTGTTTTTGTGCTCTTTTGATTCTCTTTTGAATTTTCTCCACTATAGTATCTTTTCAAGACTGAAGTCAGAGAGTTTCGTCCTTATTAAAACTTTGAATCGTAAACGTGTGAAATTTGCTACTTAAACAAGTCAATTTTCGTCTTACTTAACAGAGCCGTCTTAGACTAGAAGCGCGAGAATTTGTTTCGTAATTAAACAGTATCTCTTATAAGGCAATTCACCCTTAGACAGTGTAAGAAACAATTTCTTTTCCTACCTCCTATCATTTTCAGTATGCTCATTTGAACCTATTTCAGTCGAATTTTACCCATCCAAGTGTCTCTGATTATTCTATAGATTTTAATAGAGAAAACATAAATATTTCTCTAGAACAAAATGTAAACAAATAGGCAACGTGTACAGTAAACACTAATTTTAATATAAATTCATTACATTTGCAATTTACATATGTAAAAAGTATTACACCTTAAGTACTTGATCACATCTTCATGTTAGAAAATAAATAAAACGTCTCAGACCTAGTTTCGAACTAGCGTTATTCAAATTTCACAAGTTCTTTACGAATATAGAACGGCTTAACACTTTTGCCTACCTCTTTTTAAAAAAGATAAACCGATCATACCTCATACCTCAGTTTCCTGATCAACCCGAGTTTGGTCACATACAGGTCCTCTTTGACCTTTTCTAAATTCTACAGGGACAAAAACACATACATATCCAGGTTAGTTAAAATTGAAAATGCTCTCCCACGGGCAAGGAACTCGTGAACTCATACACGAAAGTCGGACGTCCTTGCCACCAGACCAGCAGTAAGGGCTACTGGCGACATATGTGCGGCTTGCAGCTAGCGCTTATAAAAAGAACAAATAGAAAATGCAATTTCAACTTTATATATCTGCAAAATTCTGACTGATCTAGGTTTACGTTTTTGTTGTTAGTGTCTGAAAGAGTTTACAAGTTAATGTGAACATGACTGTACCATTGAAACAGCCCGAAAATGTCCTCAACCTTGTTGGAAAAAGATGTAATATTTAGGACTCAAATCTTTAGTAATAATAATAATAATAATAATAATAATAATAATAATAAGAAGAAGAAGAAAACAAGAACGTGGTGATCTATAGAGAATACAAATTCCGTATGAAGATAGATTGTATTAAAATTTGTATAATCGCCCCTAACATTAGGTAAAAGTTACAAAATAATCTGGATTGAAGAGAAATGTCCGTACCACCAGGAAACCCTTCATACGTTACCACCAGGAAACCCTAAGTTTTTCAGTGTGTACCCTTCGTTCGGTCCTTTAAGTAGCTAAGTGTTGAACGAACGTTTTACGGTAAACATTTGTGTGGAAAATATAGCTACTGAACTGACAAGGGCCATACGAAAATTTATGTTTTAAGGTTTACGTTTCATGATTAAGACTGCTAAGCTAAAGAAGAGGTCTTTGGTGCGAATGAAATAAATTGTTGAATGAAGAAAGTAGGAAGAAATAGAACCCCGAGAATACTCCAACACAATTGCACACTTGTGGGAAGCTGGCATAGATCGAGGGACACAAAGTCCAGAGCTGACTGGCCTATGGCTCAGTAAAAATAAAACCTTTACTACAAAAATTAAGCAAAGACCATAATTTGATAAGCTCAAAGATACAGAGTAAAAAATACATACAAAATTCAGTGTACAGAGTAATTGTTACTTAAAGCATGTAAATACACTATTTCGAGCATCGAGATAAGACGAGACATATTTACGTTACTTTTGTTTTCGTCTCGATTCTCATCTTGAAAGCGAGACGATAATTTGAATTAGCCTTGTTCCGTCACGAATCTAAAATGTTCATTTTCGTCTCGATTTTCTTTATTGTTTTAGTACATAGAAGAGAATACCTGTTCTCCTGGACAACACTAAACAAAACTGCAATATTATTGGCAAATTTCACGTTTCTGCTTGTAATCGTATGAGCTGAGCGATAATAAACTCCTAGCTCTTAATCTTTTACGAGATAATTATTATTATTGCTGAAAATTTGATACTTCAAGTATTCAAGTATGTTAAGATAATAAAAAAGGTATTTCATCGCCGATAAATTGTCAGGAAAATTAAAAATTTAAAAAAGTTACCAGCTGGGGATGCGACTCGAGTAACTTCAGATTAATGGTCAAGCTCCTTGACTACTGAACCGCGATCACTGCGCAATGAGTTGCGTTTCTTTAGTGTGTTTACGTTAGATTTCTTTGCCTATAGTTACAAAGTTATACGTTATTTTTCGTCTTTCGTATAACTTTTATTATTATATAAGGTAGTAATCTTTAGCAAAGTTTATATTAGTAACTCGAGTTGTTCTTAAACCCTTGTTTCACAATTTAGTTTCCCCTTCACCCCGAACTACAACATGACAAATTTAATTCTCATACTCCAAAGCAATCAAGCAATCGGTATTACCTGGTCAAGTATTTTTATCCTCAACCTTTCATAACATCAATTTCAAGAACGGTTTTAAACACAACAACAACCAAAAAAACATGTTGACAGTTAGAACTGTATTATTTCACCTCATTCAGTTTAATTAATTCAATACATGCAAAGGCACACAGGTTTTTAGCGTAGAAGAGAAATATTGTGTCACACTAAGGATTTCTTTAAAGTGGTGTCCTAACCGAGACTTGGACACATAAACCTTTGTTAGGCAAGTAACTGTGTTTATTTCCTGTTATAAAAAAATCATACTTTTGAGTCCATTCTTTCTCCCAGCAACCATCATTTCATGACAACTCTCAAGTTTGGAGATACTTGAAATAGTGAAAGAATAGTCGAGGTATTATAGGAACTAGGTTAGAAATCGTGGGGTTGTGGGTTCAAATCCACTGTAAATCAATTTAAACTTTTATTTTTTCTTCTTGCAAGATATTCTCTTTACTCAAAGTTTTCTATCTAGAAATGAGATACAAGAATCATGAACATGTTAACCGAGAGAAAGAGAGACTGCAGTCATTTCTAATTAAAACATTATCCGAAACATTCATCAATATTCATATTTGGTTATGTTTTAGTTGGTTTTTGTTTATTCTTCTTTACGAAATTACAGTTCACCTTCACTTAAAATATATCAAGGGATAGTGAATGATATGTTGCGCCATATTAGAAGAAGGAACGCGTATTATTTTGATATCGTAAATGTTTCTAATAAAAACATGCCTAGATTATTAATTGGCGATTAAATTACACGAACTCACGTTATATGCACACAACATATGGCTATTTGTCATATTGCAAATATATGACATGTTTTTTACTGATGCAAACTGAACTGATACACACTGCATATCATGTTTTTACTTTCTTAGAGTGCCTTTCTTTTTTGATCTTCTTTTTCAGTTTTCTTTTTCTCTTTCATTTTCCGAACACACTGGTAATCAGAAATATAACTTCAGAAAATATTCTCTCTACCTTTAATGTGTAAATGAATAATAATAATAATAATAATAATAATAATAATAATAATAATAATAATAATAATAATAAAAGTAATACGTTTAAAAAGATAAAAACTGCGATAGTTTTGCTGATAAAACTATTCTCGCAAAACAAAGATGGCAGTGAAATCACCTCAATCTGACATGGACTAATTGCAGTTCATTAGGAAATTATACTATCGTGAGCGTAAATTACAGTGATCAATGGTTTTCGACTTGTTAACAGACTAACTTGAATTATAAAAACAAATATTTTTAACTGGAATAATTCAGGATTTTGACACATTAACCACACAACATTTGCTCATAAATATTGAGTGGTTAATGCAGTACTTTTTTTAGGAGCCTAATATTATGTACCCGTATTATTCAAGAATTCCAGGAGGACAATCGACATGCAGTTGCTATTCCTGTTTAATGACGCTCCATAATTAAAGGACATAACTCACCTACCTTTGGGAATCAAGAAAATCTAAATAGTCTAATTTTATATTTCAATCAAAGAAACGTTCAAATATAAAGCGGTAGTACTTAATAAAATACTTACCTGAAAGAAACATTGGGTTAGGTCCAGTTTTAAATCCAGTCAGACGTGGTTGCCAAAATTACCTGAGACACGTCACTGTAAAAGGATGTCCATGGTTGCAATTATGTACCACTCGAGACGTATTCTTTGGGGCTATAATTGTGCAGTAGTGGTTGTTCGGAAACATTGAATATCGGCTCTTCTCAAGCAATTTATGACAATTTTGAGCTATGCATTATTTAACAACTGTTGTATTACATAGTGATGTTTATGTTTGAACATGTCAGTCGGAGCATTCATAAAGCTCACGTACTCCCAGAGACTTTTACAGTATTAACGTGCAAGTACCTTCCTCTACAAACAGCATTGAAAAAAGCTCTATTTACGTGTCTTAGGATTAGATTTAGTCCCAAAAGAGCCTAACGTCTTGAAGACGGATGAAGCACAACAGTCGAAAATATCGGATCATTATTGAATATTTTAACAGAAGGATGCACTTGCTAGAACGGCTAGCAAGGACACGCTCCCTAACATCTTGTGAGCTCAAAACGAACAAGTTATTAGTAGATGTTGGTCACTTATGCAATGTACTGTATGCTTTCTGGAGTGACGTTGTGTTTATTTGGATGGAACGTGAGTGATAGATCTATTTCCCATTCTTTTCTACTAGAAATTCAGCTGTGGATGAAGTAAAAAAAGTTTACTTATTATATACCTTCGCAACAAAATACTATAGTAACACTTTATTATTAGTTTCTTTCTAAGTCTTTTGTAATGTAGTCAAATTGTTACGATATTTCCTGGTCACTTATGCAATGTACTGTATGCCTTCTGGAGTGACGTTGGGTTCATTTGGATGGACGATAGATCTATTTCCCATTTTTGTATACTAGAAATTCACCTGTGGATGAAGTAAAAAAGTTTATTTATTATATACCTACGCAACAAAATGCTCTAAGTCTTTTGTAATATAGCCAAATTACTACGATATCTACAAATAACCAGTATGTAGGTTGGTTACCTAGAAATGAATGTCTTTACATCATTATCATTTACAATATTTAACATTTATGTACAACATTGAATGTATATATGGTCGTATGGTGGTTTGTGTGTGTAAGAGAAAAGAGACAGAGAGAAAAAGGAAATGAAAGTAAGTTTTTAAATTCCGATTTAATAATATCTCTGAAACTTGATTCCTTTCTTTTAACAGGTATTCGTGCTTTCTCCATACGATTCTCCTCAAAGCATTCTTCAAAAGATAATTTACGATAAAGCAGGGTGCTTCAATGTGCATACTACAGAAGTACTTGCTACTATTAGTTCTCCGGATGTCCGCGGCTTAACTCCACAGCAAAGAAAATGTTACTTCAGGGAAGAGAAAAAATTGACCATTAGCCCTGTATACACGAAATACCAGTGCACACTTCAGTGTTCATACGAACGAAGTATGGAGATATGCCAGTGTTCGCCAGTAATATTCCAAGTTCATGGTAAGTTTTATTAATAATATTATGAAACTGTTCTTATACTTATATTATTCCTTTGACCTAATGAAATCGCATATAAGTATGTTATAATTTTATGTTTTATTAGAGTTGAGCTTAGGAGCTCATCAAATAAACTTTGTAAGGAGCTCATCAGCATAGACCAAAAATTAGCCAACCTGATCATATCGCGATACGATACGTATAAGGAAATAAGCGTAAGGTATTGTAAACTTAAGAAATAAATACTGGATTTTGAATTATGTTTTACCTTTTAATCACTGTTTAAAAAGAAATTGCATCCTTTAATCTCTGTGAAAATAAACTTAGTAACTTATACTCTTTTCTGAACAGCGTGAAATCCAGTCCCTGCTTATCATCAGAACTGCTAACATAGTGTTGTACCTTATAAAAGCACACACGAACTTATAGTTAAAACTAAAAAGAGAAAAGTAAAATTCACGTTTTGATAACCCTTAAACCCTTTATTTCATAGTGTGCAGTCTCACGTCAAGTGATATTACCTTAATTTGGTTTACGATTTTATTCAGATGTAAACACAAATTAATATTTTTGTATAAAGGTACACAAGTGTAATACGCCAGAACTTTGTGTTAAATGCTGAAAGTAAACGATCAATGGAAACGGGAGGAATCCACCACTATGTTATGGTGACAAGAACCGTAATAAAATATAGACAAGGAAAATATGTAAATATCCAATCATAAGTAATTTTAAATAAATAATTTAATTTTCCAAAGGGAGTTATGTTGCAACTATCAGGCTAGAAAAGAGTATTGCTAATATTATCTGACCCACAGAATTGAAGTTACGTCAAGGTTAGGAGGAAGATAATACTTGCTCCATCTGCTTTCAACATCAACTACAATCGTCATATGTCGCAACAAACAGAATGCCAAAAGAATCCAAACCATCTAAGTGTTTTCCCCCGACTGATGTGTGATATAAGATAGAAACGTCGGATGATTATGCCACGTGTGGCCAAAGCCATCATGGAATATTCCAATATACCAAACCAGCTTATCCTCATTCTCCTGATGGCCAAGTACTAAATCAAGATGACATGACACGACAATCTTCTGGCTATCACAGAAAATTTACCTCAGACAGTCACATGGAAAGAAGTTCAAGTTTTGCAGATCTTCCAAGCTTGCTTTCAGAACATCCTGTATAAATGAATAGGTTAATATTAGAGAAGCCCTAAGTACCATGATTTTGTAACACACGACCAGGGAACATACCAATGAACAGAAAGAAATTTAAAAAGTATCTGAAGAAGCTAAATTATAAGGAAGTGAATTAAAATTAAAGCTGCAGACAATAGTTGCAAAATAATAAGAAAGGTGAAGGTGAGAATAGTTCCTAGCCAATTTACTACTATAATTTATAATTAATTAAATTCTTCCAATACATTGTTTACAAGCATATAGAGAGACTTGGCTAGCAAATAATTTCATGTAGAGACCTCAGAGGTGGATGAACGTCCGCGTAGACGATGAATTCAGTTTGTCATCAGATATAACACAGCTGAGTTCCCCACGTGTATTTGGACTCCAAAATAAAGATAATTACATTTAAGTGAGAAACCCTTTGTCCCATGGTCCTGAGGAGCTGATATGGAACACAAGGTTTCCGTGTATCTGTATGGAAAACGATACACATTTGAAAAATTAATGTCAGCAAAATTAAGTCATAGAGAATGATTAATGAACTCCATTCGGGAAGGCTAATTCCTGAGCCCCTTTCCGACTCATCGTTATCCGTGAAGCCAGCATGATGAAGCACACAGATAGCGAGCAAATCTTCTCGTAAACGCGCAAGCGAGAAACGCAGAAGCATGATCAACCTTTAATTTATGGCCACACCTGTATAGGAATTATTCTGATATTTAGGTATATTATAATTTTTCTTTCTTTTTTGTGCAGACAGATTCGCTTTCAAACAGCTTATTACAACAGGCTTTCTAGTACTCAATTTTTTGCTTCATTGTTCCTTTCTCTTATTCGACGTAACGATACCGTTTAAAATTTGCTGCCCTTAAAAAAATTGACGACCCAAGAATTTTTCGTCATCAGCAGCAATCACTCACAGCTAATAATATAAGAATATAGGATGCAAAATCTGAATTAAAATTTGTTTTGGCATCAACAATGAAATATTCCTTCATAAATAAAGATATATTACGTAAAATCTGAAGCGGAATTGCTATGTTCTTGTTTCGGGTGACAATCGTTACACTTTCATCGTTATGGCCAGCACAAGTTCTTGGCCAGAGGTCAAGGGTTAACACTATTTTTTGTTTTTAGAAAAATTCAATCCGATTTGCGCATTCACGGGTGTTTCTTGACTCATTCCAATAAATGTCTCTAACCCACAAAGTTTAATTAAATCCAGTCGCACAATGTTGAAACTAAAACCACAGTCTACACAAACATCGGTTAAATAATTATTGATTCTACCAAGAGCGTTGGAAAGAACGATATTGTCCATTTCACAGGGAATAGGCCCAATTGGCGATTTTGATGCATACTGGTGAATAGACATTTTATTTTGAACCCTGGATTTTCTACAATCACGAAATTCAACCCTAAGCTGATCCCTATCCTTAGAAGGAAATGAATAATTTAAGTTCTTTCCCGAAGAAGAAGTTTGATTAGCAAAAGAGAAACCTGTATGTGATACATTCTGATTATAATTAGAAGTAACGAAATTTGTATTCTTCCAAGCAGAAACCCTTTTCCTTATTTTTTCGAGTTGATTTCTCAAATTTAATTCCTGCGTTTCAGCTATATCCAAAAGATCTGTTAGTCATTCCATTGGGTGTAAAAAATTATGTCTGATTACTGACCTACAAAACATAAACTTTAATAAATATTATTATATATTTCACATAATGATTAATTGGCGCCGACAACCTTTGCCATTTATAAATTGTTTCAGAAATGAATGAGTGCAAAGTAAATGGCGTAACATTTAACTTATTCCATGACACATAAAGATTTAGGGCAAATAATATTTCTCTAAGTAAATATCTCCACATTTCACAATGAACACAATTAAAATCGTTACCAAAGAATAGCTAGTATTCATCAAGGTTTCTTCAAATTTAACGATAATTCAAACACTAGTAAATTATTACTTCCATCTGTTGGCTTAACGTTTCTGAATTTAAATTCAAGAGATTCGTTTGTTCTTTGAAAGCTATATTTCTCCGACAGATTATGCTCCGTATTCGAAGGTTCAAAGTTGCAAACTCTGCTACTATATAAATCTGAAATTAATTTCTTCAACAGTAGGAGGATAACCCTGATTCATAATAGCCTCTGGAGTGTAATTTCTAATCTTAGAAACTCTTGGTATTAATGTCGAAGATTAAGACGCTGAGATGTATTAAAATCGTGCGCTCGATCAGATAAACCACCTTTGGGAATACCCTTATATTTATAACATCCTGAATTAACAAAAGGCTCATTAAGTGTATCTTAACGTTGGTCTCTAAAGAACAAATAAAAGCTTCCAACATTAACAAATCTAATGAAGTTATAGCTACTTGAACGAAAATTCAAAATACCTAGACTTTCCAGACTATCATTCCCTATTGTGAGGTGGCAAACCCAGATACTTCTTTAAATAGGCAAAGCTAATGGCATATTTGATTGTCCGAAATCGGATGGAAAATCCGTTTGAAAATTCCCAGTTCAATCCAACGTAATCAACTCTAAATAATCAGATATCATATTAATCGTCACATACTCAATCGGATCACTCATTTTGACTGCTAACGTAAAAAATAATAAAATGACACAAACAAATGACAACATAAATAAATTACACTATAAATATAAATATAAGAACCAAACAAACTAAGGACACTACTACTACCCTAATAAAGCTCAAATAGAGGTCCCGTCCCAAACACTACAAACAAATGCTACCCTTAAATTATATACAATATGTTCCAGGAGACACAAACTTAAAAGTTTTTCATTAATTTCATTAATATAATAATTATAATTAGGTACTCCCAAAAAGGATCTCATAACAAGTAATATTGATGCCAAGGAACATTCACAAACTTAATATTAAAATGAACCGTGTAACGTGGGTTCCTGTCACCACGGCATGGAGCGTCCTCATTTTGCGGATCGAGGAGAAGGCCTCTAGATATAGAGGTTAGCTGAGAATATATTGCATAAGCAGTCACGGAAAGCCGTCTAGGAGTGGTCCTCCAGCTTGGGGGTTTGGGTAGGGCTAACAACCTCATTCTGTAAAAAGAGCACTTGTTCATAAATTTTCACAAAAGCCTCGGACAAGGACTGATAACTTGGCACGACCTCAGCAAAAGAAAATGGACATGATATTTGGAACATGGAATATTAGGAGTCTTTATAGGGCAGGCGCGTTAAAATCCGTAACGAGTGAGTTAGAGAAATACAGGATGGACGTAGTAGGAGTTCAGGAAGTTAGGTGGGAAGGAAATGGATCTGAGGATCCTAGAGATCGAGAAATTTTACGTTCTTTTACGGGAAAGGAAATAAAAATCACCAGTTATGAACAGGGTTTTTCGTTCATAAACGTATATTACCAGCAATTAAACGGATTGAATTTGTTACTGATAGACTTTCTTTTATTACTCTTAAGGGGCGGTGGTGTGATATAGTTATAATGTACATGCCCCAACTGAAGATAAGGATGACGATATAAAAGACAGTTTTTACGAAGAAGTGGAAAGGATATTTGACCAACTCCCGTGAAAATTCTATTAGGGGATTTCAATGCGAAGGTAGGACGAGAGGATATTTTCAAACCGATTATAGGGAACGAAAGTCTGCATAAGAAAAGTAATGACAACGGTGTTAGACTCGTGAACTTTGCAACATCCAAAAACCTAATCGTGAAGAGTACAAAATTCCCACATCGCGACGTTCATAAATACACTTGGACATCACCAGACGGAAAAACACACAATCAAATTGATCACGTTTTAGTAGATGGAAGAAGGCAATCTAGCATCATTGATGTCCGGTCGTTTAGAGGGGCTGAGTGTGATACTGACTACTACCTGGTAGCAGCGATAATACGAGAGAGGTTATCGTGAGATAAAGGTAATATTCGTTGTCCGAAAATGGAGAGATTCAATTTAAAGAAATTAGAAGAGAGCCAGGTAAGAGAGAAATACCAGATTCAAGTTCGAATAGATTCTGGGCTTTAGAAGATTCGGAGTGCACTAGTGTTGAAGATACCTGGATTGAAATTAGAGATAGCATTAAAATTTCAGCAAAAGAAAAATTGGGACACGCGGAAATCCGTAGGAACAAACCATGGTTCGACCTGGAATGCATGAAACTAGCAGAGAAGAGAAAACAGGCAAAACTACGCTGGCTACAAAATCCGAATGAAATAACTACGCAAAATTTCGCTGATATCAGGCGGGAAACTTCCAAAACTTTTAGAACAAAGAAACGCGATTTTCTGAAAGCTACAATTAAGGAACTTGAAGATAATAGTAAAAATAAAACATCCGGGACATGTATAAGGGAATGAACGAATTATTAGAAAGGCTATCAACCATGTGCTTTTATAATAAAGAAATCTGACGGTACAGTTCTCACTGACACGGATAGCATCTTAAATAGATGGAAAGATTTCTTTGACGATTTGCTTAACACACAACCAAAAACTAGCTTGCGTGGAGAAAAGGAGATACACACCGCAGAACCCTATATTCCAGAACCCAACCGAATAGAAGTAGAAACCGCTATAAAGAAATTAAAGAAACACAAATCTCCACGTGTAGATGAAATTCCGGTTGAGTTAATTTTAGCTGGAGGCGAAAAATTGTACAACAAGATACACAAACTCATTCTCCTTATCTGGAACAAGGAAGAATTGCCACAAGAGTGGAAAGAATCAATCATTGTTCCAATTCACAAGAAAGGCGACAAAACTGACTGTAATAATTAACGAGTCATTTCTCTTCTGTGAACATCCTATAAAATCCTTTCAAATATTCTGTTAGCAAAACTGACCCCATACGCAGATGAAATTATTGGAGATTATCAGTGCGGATTTAGACGAAATCGATCAACTATCGACCAAATATTTACCATTCGCCAAATATTCGAAAAAAAGTGGGAATACAATACCCCGGATATAGTTAAAAGGGACTTGATGTCGAGTCCCATCTTGTACGAAAGTTTGCCATTCTTGCCAGGAAAAAGTAAGGACAATAAGACAAAGTTGAGTTTTTGAGGAAACTGGTAACAAAATGTGTATTTTTCTTATACTCCATCGGTGACATTAGTGAAGTTCGCGCTGAGCCAGAACCTCCTACACCTCCTCCTACTTTCTCTAAAGAATGTTTGACAACTTGTGGTGAACATGAAATTGTTGTGTAGCAGTATTGTGTAAGTGAGGTGATGTCGAATGCAAGTGTTAAACAAGGGGATCAGTAAACCGAAACTAGTGATAGTAATGACAATAAATTAGTTAAGACCCCAACTTTGGATAAAAGTTAAGCGAAATGAAATAATGTGGACAACGAATTAGTGGAACTGTGGTTAGCCAAAAGTTTAGTCTATTTTGAGAACAATTTAGAAGATGTAACTAAATCTGAACGCCGCAATAAATCACAAGTAAGGTACCCATCCAAAACATTGTTCTTTAGAAAACTAAGTATAAAGAAAACTAAGTATTTCCATCGTTGGGCCCCTCGTACATGATGTCATGGCCTCAGAAACTGTTGTACACAGTGATTTTATATTTTTTAATATAAGACTGGAATTGCCGAATTTCATTTACACTGGCACCATGGTCCAAATTCACTCCTGCATTTGTATATAACGCATCCACTTCTTGGTCCACAACACATTTCGATTGGCGTTGATGCTGCCAATATCCCCTCACATCTACATTCGTGTATGTCTTCAGACCAATAGCAATGACAAGGGCGTACGCCAGACACCTTTAATCTTGTTTTTTTACGCGTACAATCCCTCGCTTGCTACGAAACAATCTTCATTTTGTAGGATTCCTTGGGCTAAACGATCTCCATATCAGTATCCTCTTGAAATATCCACACGATGAAAACAAACGGTGAAATGTTCGTGGAGTGAAATGAATTGTTGAGTAGTAGAAAATGGATCGATCTGGAACAACCTAGCTCATACTAGAACAACTCACAAGCCACTCAGAAATCGACCACCGTGCACCGTGAGCCCACGGTCTTTTACGACCTCCATTTTAGGGGTGAATTTATTCCCTTTTATGAGCACTTTTTAGGGGGTGTACTCGTTCTCTTTTATGAGCACATTTTAGGGGGTGAACTCGTTCCCTTTTATGAGCATATTTTTCAACCCCTACGAACACATAACAGAAGAGTAGATAACACATAAGACACGTTCTCTTTTATGAGCACTTTTTCAACATAGCAGACAATGAACATATCAAACGGGTACGAACACATAACATAACAAGGGTGTACTCGTTTTCAACCCCTATTTTAACATAGGAGATAACACATAAGATTACGAACACATAGAAGAGAAGATAACACATAAGAGTACGTAACACACAGCAGATTAGATAACACATAAGAGTACATAACATAACAAGGGTGTATTCGTTCTCTTATATGAGCATATTTTTCAACCCCTATTTTAACATAGGAGATAACACATAAGATTACGAACACATAGAAGAGAAGATAACACATAACACTACGTAACACACAACAGAACAGATAATACATAAGAATACGTAACACACAAGGGTGTATTCATTCTCTTTTATGAACATATTTTCCAACCCTTATTTTAGCATAGCAGAAATATAGCGAAGATTAAACATAGTCCATTTTATAGGGTGTACTCATTCTCTTTTAAGATTACTTTTTCAACCCTTAATTGAACATAGCGCATCAGACAGAGACTACGAAACATAACAGGGGTGAACATAACGAACATGAAACATAACAGGCGTGAACTCGTTCCCTTTTCCAACCCCTATTTGAACATAGCGCATCAGACAGAGACTACGAAACATAACAGGGGTGAACTCGTTTTCCAAACCCTATTTGAACATGAGACTATCAACACTACGTAACACACAACAACCTCCATTTTAGGGGGTGTATTCATTCCCTTTTATGAGCATATTTTCCAACCCCTATTTTAACATACTGAGACTATGAACACACAGCAGAACAGATAATACATAGCACAGCTAATAAAAGAACATGGCTTATTTTTCAACCCCTATTTTAACATAGCAGAAATTACACTAAGACTATGAACACATAGCAGAGCAGATAATAAACACAACAACCTCCATTTTAGGGGTGTATTCATTCCCTTTTGTGATTACTTTGCCAACCCCTATTTTACCATAGCAGAAATTACATAAGATTTTTTTTCAACCCCTATTTTATGACAATGAATAACATAGCGATTCGATACGCTCTTTGAACCGATTTGGATGAAACTCGGCATATGGGGGTTTTCGACCATGCTGAGTACGAATATCATACTTATTTTTACCTGGGCCCTATAGTTTATGTGGCATACGCCCTTTCTATGACAATTTTAACCGATTTGGATGAAACTCGGTATATAGGGGTTTTCGGACATTTTTACCTGGGTCCTATAGTTTATGTGGCATACGCCCTTTCTATGGCACGTAAAACCTAATAACTCAAAAACGAAGCAACATATTGAGATGCTGTTTCCACATTTAGTAATCGACCACCAACTATAATACTACAAGTTCCAAAATAATGACCATCGAGGTCAAAGGTCAAAATACTTAAAACCTAATAACTCGAAAATGGATCCACATACTGAGGTGGTGATTCCAAATTTAGCAAGAGCTCCTCAACTACTACATGTCACAAAATTAGTGGCCATCGAGGTCAAAGGTCAAAGTACTTAAAACCTAATAACAAGGAAACGAAGCAACGTATTGACGTGCTGTTTCCACATTTAGTAATTGGTCATCAACTAGTACATGTTAAAAAATCATGACCATCGAGGTCAAAGGTCAACATACTTAAAACCAAATAACTCTTAAACGGATCCACATATTGAAGTGCTGTTTCCACATTTAGTAATCGGTCACCAACTACTACAAGTTCCAAAATAGTGGCCATCGAGGTCAAAGGTCAACATACTTAAAACCTAATAACTTGACAACTGAGACACATATTGAGGTGCTGTTTCCACATTTAGTAATTGGTCATCAACTACTACAAGTTCCAAAATAATGATCATCGGGGTCAAAGGTCAACATACTTAAAACCTAATAACTCGACAACTGAGACACATATTGAAGTGCTGTTTCCAAATCTAGTAACTGGTCATCAACTACTACAAGTTCCAAAAAAATTATCATCGAGATCAAAGGTCAACATACTTAAAACCTAATAACACGAAAACTGAGCCACATATTGAGGTGCTTTTTCCACATTTAGTAAACGACCACCAACTACTACAAGTTCCAAAATAGTGACCAGCGAGGTCAAAGGTCAACATACTTAAAACCTAATAACTCGAAAACGGAGCCAAATATCGAAGTGGTGTTTCCACATTTAGTAATTGGTCATCAAATATTACAAGTTCCAAAATAATGATCATCGAGGTCAAAGGTCAACATACTTAAAACCTAATAACTCGAAAATGGAGACACATATTGAGGTGCTGTTTCCACATATAGTAATTGGTCATCAACTACTACAAGTTTCCAAAATAATGACCATCGTGGTCAAAGGTCAAAAATTAAAAACGGAGCCAAATATTGAGGTGGTGTTTCCAAATCTAGTAATTGGTCATCAATTACTACATGTTTCAAAAATAATGGTCATCGAGGTCAAAAGTCAATCTCGTAAATGAAACCACATATTGAGATAACGTTTCCTCATTTAGTAAATTTGTGTGACCTATTCAATTTTGTACAAAGCAGAAAAAAAGTGAAGAAGGAATAAATTTGAGTGGCTTATTTGAGTGGCTTTTGTATTAACAAGAAAGAAAGCAAAGATATGCCGTATTAACTAGCTATGCATTATTTAAGCAAAACGAAGGGCTAAATTTGAGAAAGCGAACATGGACCATTTTACTCAAATTTGGATGGAGTATTTATCTTTGTATGAACCAGAAAAAAATGAAGAAGATCCGTTTTAACTAGTTCAATATTTATGTACAATTTTGACCTACTCAAATAAACGAAATTTTATTTTTTGTACCAATCACAAGAAATCAAAGAAGGGTCATTTTATACCTTTTTTGTGCTATTCAAATAATAAAGGGAACAAATTTCAGTGGTCTATTTTATTTTTGTACCAATCAGAAGAAAAGCAAAGATATACCATTTTAACTATTTAAACAAATGAAAAGATAAATTTGAATGACCTATTCAATTTTGTACCAACGAGAATTGCCATTTTGTACTACTCAAATAAACAAAAAACCGAAGAAGGTTCATTTTAACTAACTCAGACTTTTATACCATTTTGTACTACTTCAATAAACGAAGGAATGCCAACCAGAAAAAAAAGAAATGAAGATTAGGTGGATTATTTTCTTTTGTATCAACTAGAAAAGAGAAGAAGAGCTACTTTAACTTGCTCATTATGTACTGTTTAAACAAACGAAAATTGACCATTATGTAACTTTTGAACTTACTGAAATGTTCTATTTTTGTATCAATCAGAAAAACCCGAAGAAGGATCATTTTAAAAAGTTCATAATTTCGATGTTCTACTTTTTATACCAACGAGAAAAAATGAACTATCTGAATATACGAAAGAATAAATTGAAGTGACCTATTCAATTTTGTACTAATGAGAAATGTCATTTTTAACTGGTTCAGAATTTTACTACTCAAATAAACAATGGAATATTGTACCATTTTGGAGTTTTCAAATAAACAAAGGACTTATAATTTGTGTCAACTTCAACAAACAAAAGGAAAAAGCAAAAAATTATCATTTTTACTAGTCTAATAAACGAAGGCATAAATATGAGTGAGACCAGAGAAAAAAAACGAAGAAGACCCATTTTAACTAACTGAGAATTTCTGTACCTTTTTGTACTATTTAAACAAACGATGGAATAAATTTGAGTGGCCTGTTTTTTGTACTAACCAGAAAAAGCGAAGAAGGTCCAATTTAGCTAACAGTGTACTATTTAAATAAACGAAGGTCTCTTGAGTGAGATTTCCAATTTTGTAGCAAGAAGGACTATTTTCTAACTAACTCAGAATTTCATTTTATTTTGTAATACTTAAATTTGGATGGAGTGTTTAGTTTTGTTCGAACCAGAAAAATTTGATTGGATTATTTCCTTATGTACCAACTGGAAAAAGTGAAGGGCCATTAATCAAATAAATGAAGGAATAAATTTGGGTAGAATATTTAGTTTTGTACCTAGCAAAATAAGAAAAAGAAGTGAAGAAGGAATAAAATTTGGATGGACTATTTTCTTATGTACCAACAAAAAAAATTCAGCACCAGCGACAAAAAAGAAACCGAAGGAGGAATATATTTGGGTGACCTATTCAGTTTGTACTAAGCAGAATCAGCATTCTATACTTTTTTCTGCCATTCATTGGGGGTGTCCAATTTCTTTTTGTGCCAACGAGACCATTTTTAACCGACTTAGAATTTGTACTAAATAGGAAAGAGCTACACAAATAAACAAAGCAATCAATTTTTAACTAGCTCAGAATTTCTAGACCATGTTGTACTATTTAAACAAACGAAGAGATAAATTTGTGTGACCTATTCACTTTTGTACCAAGCAAAATAAGAAAAAGAAGTGAAGAACGAATAAAATTTGGATGGCCTATTTTTTCATGTACCAACAAAAAAATGGAGCACCAACGACAAAAAGGAAACCGAAGGAGGAATAATTTTGGGTGACCTAATCAGTTTTGTACTAAGCAGAAAAAAGCGAAGAAGGTAAAATTTAAATAGCTCAGTATTTTTGTACTACTAAAATAAACGAAGGAATAAATTTGGGTGTTCTACTGAAGAAAACGGGGAAGGGCCATTTTATTTAATATTGTAGTACTCAAAATATACAAAGATATAAATTTGTGTGACCCATTCAGTTTTGTACTAAGCAGAAAATTTGTTGGCTTTTTAGAAAGACCATTTTATCTTTTTGTGCTCTACAAATAAACAGAGGAAAAGCAAAGAGAGACAATTTTATGTGCCTTTTGTAACGAAGAAACAAATTTGAAGGAGGTTCATTTTAACTAATCCTGCTGCGAGTAGATCAATTAGTATATAGTGAAAAAAAAAAAACAATATGACATTATTGCGACTTTCATTTTCGAATACATACGGATTAAGCCACTATGGCAAAAAATACTACTCTCTCCTTATGCTTATTTGGAGCAGACTTAAGAGGACCAAGCATTAGAAACCCGCTAGTAGGGTGTCGATTCAGTAAACTCGTTATACTTTAGAAAACAAAATCCATATTGGAGTATACCTTTTATACAACAAAACAAGCTTCTTAGCCCCACTCCAGAAATTAGAAAACAAATTCTTTCTTCTACGGTCTTCGGCATGCATTTTAGACCAAGGGCAGCAAGATTAATATTAAATAACACTTCTGCTGGATAGAAATTCGATTCTCTCGATCTTCTGCTTTATCCGGCAACTTTACTTGGAAATTATCCACATCTTAGAATTTATCATGTTACATCTAGCAAAAGAAAACGAATAGATAATTTTGAGATAGTTCCATATGGGTAAATACTGTAGTAGTAGAAACGATAGTTTTTTTTAATTAAGTAAAGATAAAGAGAGAGTGTGAAAAAATGGATAATTAAATTTTAAATCATTATTATTATCATTTTAGAGGTCAAAGGGAAGAATAAATGAATTTGAGTGGCATATGTACGAACAAGATATGCCATTTTATTATATTATCCCGTGCTGTTTAAACAAATGTATGGAAATGCACTACTCAAATAAACGAAGGAATTTAGTTTTGTACCGGCCAAAAAAGGAGTGAAGAATGAATAAAATTTGAATGGAATATTTTCTTTTGTACCAGCTGCGAAAAGTGAAAGAATTTAGTTTTGTACCATTGTATCAATTTAAGTATTTTGTACTATTTAGTACCACCGAGAAGGTGTAGAATATTTAGTTTTGTACTAAGGCTTCTTTACTTTTGTATTAACGACTAAAAACTTTAACACATACTTGGTTGTGTGAGTTACTGTTTTTTCATTTCCCTGTGGTACAACGTAATGGTCTACAATTAGATATTTTCGATTACATAATGGTATACGCCCATGTTTTGTTGAGCATAATGCACACTATAACGATGTGGTAGAGAATTATTTGATGGATAGATATTATCGCTTCTCTCGCTATGGGAGAACGCAGTACACTTTGGATGAGTTATTAAAGTTTTGGAATCATGTGTGCGAGTTCAGGCCAAGTATCCAGATTGCAGATTTACTTGGTTGCTTTACACGATGTGGTAAAACCCCGCCTTTTTGCGGTATCTCCTGATACCTATCTGTTGGACCTCGCGGTATTTGGAAACTTGGTGAAAAAGAATAACAAATGGTTTTTCCCACAATAAAGCTATACATACAGAATAATCCATTATGGCAAGAAAAATCTACTTTCTCCTTATGCTTAGTTGGAGTAGACTTCGATAACAAGAACGATACATTGTGTAAGAATTTCCAATTTAAAGCGGTATTGTACTGCACTTATAATAGTCTGTAATAGTGCAGTTTATTTTTCGAATGAGAGTAGGTTTTAAAGGTGTATTGTAGTCTACCAGCAATAATGATCTCTAAGAGAGTTATTAGGTAAAGATAACAATTACACCGCCATTCTGCGAACACGTTTATACGATCCAATTTCTCAGATTTAAGGCTAAATTAAATGGGCAAGAGATGTACAGTATTTGGGAGATATAACTAAGAAGTACTAGGATGTGCCAATAGAAAAATTTCAGAACTTCTATTTTAATTTTGGGGTGGAAAAACATGCCTATTAACACTATTTGTAATAACGATGATTCCGTGGGTGTAGATTGTCTTTGATAGAATACAGGTAATTCTGCCATTAAAATTTACAACTATCTAATTGATTTTCTTCATTGTTCAGACAAGCGTTTACAGGGTATTACGAGATGTGAAGCAATTATCTTTAACCACTATACTGATGAGTGGATCCAATTTTACACATCAAAGAATATTTACAGATACTTATTGGAGTTGCCAGATAAAGCAGAAGATCGAGAGAATAGAATCTCTATCCAGCAGAAGTGTTATTTAATATTAATCTTGCTGCCCTTGGTCTAAAATGCATGCCGAAGACCGTAGAAGAAAGAATTTGTTTTCTAATTTCTGGAGTGGGGCTAAGAAGCTTGTTTTGTTGTATAAAAGGTATACTCCAATATGGATTTTGTTTTCTAAAGTATAACGAGTTTACTGAATCGACACCCTACTAGCGGGTTTCTAATGCTTGGTCCTCTTAAGTCTGCTCCAAATAAGCATAAGGAGAGAGTAGTGTTTTTTGCCATAGTGGCTTAATCCGTATGTATTCGAAAATGAAAGTCGCAATAATGTCATATTTTTTTTTCACTATATACTAATTGATCTACTCGCAGCAGGATTAGTTAAAATGAACCTCCTTCAAATTTGTTTCTTCGTTACAAAAGGCACATAAAATTATCTCTCTTTGCTTTTCCTCTGTTTATTTGTAGAGCACAAAAAGATAAAATGGTCTTTCTAAAAAAGCCAACAAATTTTCTGCTTAGTACAAAACTGAATGGGTCACACAAATTTATATCTTTGTATATTTTGAGTACTACAAAATTAAATAAAATGGCCCTTCCCCGTTTTCTTCTGTAGAACACCCAAATTTATTCCTTCGTTTATTTTAGTAGTACAAAAATACTGAGCTATTTAAATTTTACCTTCTTCGCTTTTTTCTGCTTAGTACAAAACTGATTAAGTCACCCAAATTTATTCCTCCTTCGGTTTCCTTTTTGTCGTTGGTGCTCCATTTTTTTGTTGGTACATGAAAAAATAGGCCATCCAAATTTTATTCGTTCTTCACTTCTTTTTCTTATTTTGCTTGGTACAAAAGTGAATAGGTCACACAAATTTATCTCTTCGTTTGTTTAAATAGTACAACATGGTCTAGAAATTCTGAGCTAGTTAAAAATTGATTGCTTTGTTTATTTGTGTAGCTCTTTTCTGTTTGGTACAAATTCTAAGTCGGTTAAAAATGGTCTCGTTGCTACAAAAAGAAATTGGACACCCCCAATGAATGGCAGAAAAAAGTATAGAATGCTGATTCTGCTTGATACAAACTGAATAGGTCACTCAAATTTATTCCTCCTTCGGTTTCTTTTTTGTCGCTGGTGCTCCATTTTTTTGTTGGTACATAAGAAAATAGTCCATCCAAATTTTATTCCTTCTTCACTTCTTTTTCTTATTTTGCTAGGTACAAAACTAAATATTCTACCCAAATTTATTCCTTCATTTATTTGATTAATGGCCCTTCACTTTTTCCAGTTGGTACATAAGGAGATAATCCAATCAAATTTTTCTGGTTCGAACAAAACTAAACACTCCATCCAAATTTAAGTATTACAAAATAAAATGAAATTCTGAGTTAGTTAGAAAATAGTCCTTCTTGCTACAAAATTGGAAATCTCACTCAAGAGACCTTCGTTTGTTTAAATAGTACACTGTTAGCTAAATTGGACCTTCTTCGCTTTTTCTGGTTAGTACAAAAAACAGGCCACTCAAATTTATTCCATCGTTTGTTTAAATAGTACAAAAAGGTACAGAAATTCTCAGTTAGTTAAAATGGGTCTTCTTCGTTTTTTTTTCTCTGGTCTCACTCATATTTATGCCTTCGTTTATTAGACTAGTTAAAATGATCCTTTTTTGCTTTTTCCTTTTGTTTGTTGAACTTGACACAAATTATAAATCCTTTGTTTATTTGAAAACTCCAAAATGGTACAATATTCCATTGTTTATTTGAGTAGTAAAATTCTGAACCAGTTAAAAATGACATTTCTCATTGGTACAAAATTGAATAGGTCACTTCAATTTATTCTTTCGTATATTCAGCTAGTTCATTTTTTCTCGTTGGTATAAAAAGTAGAACATCGAAATTATGAACTTTTTAAAATGATCCTTCTTCGGGTTTTTCTAATTGATACAAAAATAGAACATTTCAGTAAGTTCAAAAGTTACATAATGGTCAATTTTCGTTTGTTTAAACAGTACATAATGAGCAAGTTAAAGTAGCTCTTCTTCTCTTTTCTAGTTGATACAAAAGAAAATAATCCACCTAATCTTAACTTCTTTTTTTTTCTGGTTGGCACTCCTTCGTTTATTGAAGTAGTACAAAATGGTATAAAAGTCTGAGTTAGTTAAAATGAACCTTCATCGGTTTTTTTTGTTTATTTGAGTAGTACAAAATGGCAATTCTCGTTGGTACAAAATTGAATAGGTCATTCAAATTTATCTTTTCATTTGTTTAAATAGTTAAAATGGTATATCTTTGCTTTTCTTCTGATTGGTACAAAAATAAAATAGACCACTGAAATTTGTTCCCTCTATTATTTGAATAGCACAAAAAAAGTATAAATGACCCTTCTTTGATTTCTTGTGATTGGTACAAAAAATAAAATTTCGTTTATTTGAGTAGGTCAAAATTGTACATAAATATTGAACTAGTTAAAACGGATCTTCTTCATTTTTTTCTGGTTCATACAAAGATAAATACTCCACCCAAATTTGAGTAAAATGGTCCATGTTCGCTTTCTCAAATTTAGCCCTTCGTTTTGCTTAAATAATACATAGCTAGTTAATACGGCATATCTTTGCTTTCTTTCTTGTTAATACAAAAGCCACTCAAATAAGCCACTCAAATGTATTCCTTCTTCACTTTTTTTCTGCTTTCTACAAAATTGAATAGATCACACAAATTTACTAAGTGTGGAAACAGCACCTCAATATGTGGCTCAGTTTTCGTGTTATTAGGTTTTAAGTATGTTGACCTTTGACCTCGATGATCAGTACTTTTTAACATGTACTAGTTGATGACCTATTACTATATTGGGAAACAGCACCTCAATACGTTGCTTCGTTTTCGTGTTATTAGGTTTTAAGTATGTTGACTTTTGACCTCGAAGACCATTATTTTTGAAACTTGTAGTAGTTGAAGACCAATTACTAGATTTGGAAACACCACCTCAATATTTGGCTCCGTTTTTAAGTTTTGACCTTTGAGCACGATGGTCATTATTTTGGAAACTTGTAGTCGTTGATGACCAATTACTAAATGTGGAAACAGCACCTCAATATTTTGCTCAGTTTTCGATTCATTAGTTTTTAAGTATGTTGACCTTTGACCTCGATGATCAGTATTTTGGAACTTGTAGTAGTTGATGACCAGTTACTAGACTTGGAAACAGCACCTCAATATGTGGCTCTGTTTTCGTGTTATTAGGTTTTAAGTATGTTGACCTTTGACCTCGATGATCATTATTTTGGAACTTGTAGTTGCTAACCAATTACTAAATGTGGAAACAGCACCTCAATATGTGGCTCCGTTTTCGAGTAATTAGGTTTTAAGTATGTTTACCTTTGACCTCGATGGCCACTATTTTTGAAATTTGTAGTAGTTGATGTCCAATTACTAAATGTGGAAAGAGCACCTCGATATGTGGATCCATTTTCGAGTAATTAGGTTTTAAGTATGTTCACCTTTGACCTCGATGATCATTATTTTGGAACTTGTGGCACCTGATGACCTATTACTCAATGTGGAAACAGCAACTGAGTATGTGGCTCCGTTTTCGAGATATTAGGTTTTAAGTATTTTGACCTTTGACCTCGATGGTCATTATTTTGGAACTTGTGGTACCTGATGACCAATTACTAAATGTGGAAACACCACTTCGATATTTGGCTTCGTTTTCGAGTTATTAGGTTTTAGGTATTTTGGCCTTAGACCTCGATGATCAGTACTTTTTTAATATGTACTAGTTGATGACCAATTACTAAATGTGGCAACAGCACCTCAATATGTGGCTCCGTTTTCGAGTTATTAGGTTTTAAGTATTTTGACCTTTGACCTCGATGGTCATTATTTTGAAACTTGTAGTAGTTGATGACCAGTTACTAGATTTGGAAACAGCACTTCAATATGTGTCTCAGTTGTCGAGTTATTAGGTTTTAAATATGTTGACCTTTGACCTCGATGATCATTATTTTGGAACTTGTAGTAGTTGATGGCGTATTACTAGATTTGGAAACAGCACTTCAATATGTGTCTCAGTTTTCGAGTTATTAGGTTTTAAGTATGTTGACCTTTGACCCCGATGATCATTATTTTGGAACTTGTAGTAGTTGATGACCAGTTACTAGATGTGGAAACATCATCTCAATATGTTGCTTCGTTTACGAGTGATTCGGTTTTAAGTATGTTGACCTTTGACCTCGATGATCATTATTTTGGAACTTGTAGTAGTTGGTGGCCGATTACTAAATGTGGAAACAGCACCTCAATATGTGGCTCTTTTCGTGTTATTAGGTTTTAAGTATGTTTACCTTTGACCTCGATGGCCACTATTTTTGAAACTTGTAGTAGTTGATGGCCAATTACTAAATGTGGAAACAGCACCTCGATATGTGGATCCATTTTCGAGTAATTAGGTTTTAAGAATGTTGACCTTTGACCTCGATGATCAGTATTTTGGAACTTGTAGTAGTTGGTGACCAGTTACTAGATTTGGGAACAGCACTTCAATGTGTGGCTCCGTTTTCGAGTTATTGGGTTTTAAGTATGTTGACCTTTGATCTCGATGGCCACTAATTTTGGGATATGTAGTACCTGATGACCAATTACTAAATGTGGAAACACCATCTCAATATGTTGCTTCGTTTACGAGTGATTGGGTTTTAAGTGTCATACAAAGGGCGTATTCCACATAAACTATCAGACCCAGATAAAAATAAGTATGATATTTGTAATCAGCATGTTCGAAAACCCGCATATACCGTGTTTCACCCAAATTGGTTAAAATTGTCATAGAAAGGGCGTATGCCACATAAACTATAGGACCCAGGTAAAAATAAGTATGATATTCGTACTCAGCATGATCGAAAACCTCCATATGCCGAATTTCATCCAAATCGGTTCAAAGAGCGTATCGAATCGCCATGTTACATAGGTATTCATTGTCTTAAAATAGGGGTTGAAAAAAAAACTTATGTAATTTCTACTATGTTCAAATAGGGGTTGGAAAAGTAATCATAAAAGGGAATGAATACACCCCTAAAATGGAGGTGGTTGTTGTTTGTTATCTGCTCTGCTGTATGTTCATAGTCTCCATGTATTCTATGCTATGTTAAAATAGGGGTTGGAAAATATACTCATAAAAGGAAACGAGTTCACCCTTAAATTGTGCTCATAAAAGAGAACAAGTTCACCCTTGTTATGTTACGTACTGTTATGTGTTATCTGCTCTTCTATGTGTTCGTAACCTTATGTTATTTCTGTTATCTTAAAATAGGAGTTGGAAAATATGCTCATAAAAGAGAACGAATACACCCCTTCTATGTTTCGTATTCTTGTTATCTGTTCTGCTGTGTGTTACGTATTGTTATGTGTTATCTTCTCTTCTATGTGTTCGTAATCTTATGTGTTATCTCCTATGTTAAAATAAGGGTTGAAAAAGTGCTCATAAAAGGGAACGAGTTCACCCCTTAAAATGGAAGTCGTAAAAGGGATCGAGTCTTATGTGTTATCTGCTCTGCTGTGTGTTACGTAGTGTTATCTGTTATCTGTTCTGCTGTGTGTTACGTAGTGTCAGTGTAATTTCTTCTATGTTCAAATAGGGGTTGGAAAATATGCTCCTTAAAGGGAACGAGTTCACCCTTGCTATGTTACGCATTCTTATGTATTATCTGTTCTGCTGTATGTTCAGAGTGTCAGTGTAATTTCTGCTATGTTAAAATAAGGGTTGAAAAATATGCTCATAAAAGAGAACGAGTACACCCCTTAAAATGGAGGTCGTAAAAGAGAACGAGTCTTATGTGTTATCTGTTCTGCTGTGTGTTATATACTCTTATGTGTTATCTGCTCTTCTATGTGTTCGTAATTAACATAGGGGTTGAAAAATATGCTCATAAAAGAGAACGAGTTCACCCCTTCTATGTTATGTGTTCGTAATCTTATGTGTTATCTGCCATGTTAAAATAGGGGTTGAAAAATATGCTCATAAAAGGGAACGAGTTCACCCCTTAAAAGTGGTCATAAAAGAGAACGAATACACCCCCCTAAAAGTGCTCATAAAAGGGATTAAATTCACCCCTAAATTTGAGGTCGTAAAAGACCGTGGGCTCACGGTGCACGGTGGTCATTTTCCCAGTGGCTTGTGAGTTGTTCTAGTATGTTCTAGTATGAGCCAGATCGATCATTTTTCTACTACTTTGTTGCTTTGTAATAGCCTTTCAAACGATGCCCACATTGTTTCCACTGTCAGGTTTCGAGTTTCGAGCTTACCGATAAACCAACCATCGCCTCATCATCGACATTTGCTAATAAATGGTTCAGCATCCCTTGAAAACTATTATGCACGTATTGGATAATAACGGTTCCTAAGGGTGGTACGTTAAATTGTAATTCCATCCTTCTGCCCTCAATGTTAAATCGTATATAATGACGAGTGATTTCCTTACAAACGATAAAACCCGATTCGGCCATGGTTAAAAAGAAAAAAGAAACAAACAGGTGCAATTACGGTAAACAAATATGTAAGGGGAAAAAGGAATTGAGCAGCGTAAGTTTACTACAAAAGAAAGAAGAAAGAAAAATCTTAATCACCTATATAAACAGGAATTTATAACACTCATGATAAGTTCTTAACTAAGCAATTCACGTGAAGGTCATGACTTTGATTCCTGGTGGGGCGTTCAGAGTCCTATTATTAAAGCACAAGTACTAGAAATATTTTTTTCCTAACTCTGTGTTTTAAATAATTATGTTACTGAAATGATTGTTTTGTTGCTGTCATACTGGAAATCAAACACGAGACCATTACATCAGCATGTAACTGACCTTCAATTCTGTAGTGATAAAAGTAATGCATGAGTGAATAAAAATTGTCTTCCAACAGCTGTTAGATGCGAAAGGGTACGCGTAAGTATTTTCCCCTCAACTTTAAAAATGATGCGTTTGCAAGCTTAAGAGAACCGTGAAACATTAACGTTACACATATGTAATTGTAAAAACAAAATTTGTATGGTGTAAAACTTTTAACCAATTATTCATGTAAGCTTTTCCCTCCTAGTTATTAGCATCCCTGTTTCTAACGTGGAAGACCTTGGTTCAATTCTAGGTGCGTTTGTTTTCCTCGTTAAGCCGTAGATTAACGTCTCGTTGTTAAAAAGGGTCGCTGTCAATTCTTTTCTGAAATTTAATATTATTCTCATGCGTAGTTTTAGAAATTTATCATGCATTCTTTTCAAAACTAAGCTAAATGATTAGCGCACACACCTTTGGCCCTGGTTCAATCCCGGGTGGTTGCTCGAATATTGCATTGAGCTGAAGGGACGCTAAACTAAAGCAATGGTTTCAAAGGAAACCGAACCATATTATTCTGAGGCGTAGTTTTCAAAATTTGTAATGCATTCTTTTCAAAAACTAAGCTTAATGCTTAGCGTACACATCTCTGTCCATGATGCAATTCCCAGCGGGAGTTCACATTCAACATTAAGCTGTATTCCTAGCACCCAGTATGAAAGGACGCTAAACCAAAATAAACAAACCATATCCTATCTCGTGCTTAGTTTTAGAGAACATGATACTTTTAATGTGTGGGGTTCCTGATTCGATCTCGTGAGTTTATTTGGTGTACTCCCACTTTCCCATTCTTCTAACTCCTTAATAATCATTCAAATCCTCTCATTGCCTAAATATTTCGTGCTAAAAGTAAAACAATGTATTAGTGATAACAATGTTATCCTCATGTGTAGTTTATAATTCCCACAAATATTAAAAAAAACATGATTTTTTGAATCTTGTGTGAAAATAAAATCCCACTGAATTTACCTCAAATCCAATGAACGAAAAGTCGCCGTAGTAAAGTTTAAAATAAAGACACTTATGAAAAGCACACTTCCTTCACTTGACAGTGGTGTAGAATTTGAAAAATGAAATTTAGATTTTTATTTAGGTCACTATGAAAACGATGTCACTATCAGCCAATCAGAAACGAGGAAGTTCACAAATGACATCAAAACGAACCATTAAAAACACTGGATTCGTCACGAATCACGAAATAAAACTATGTGTAACAATCGATCGTGACCTCATTCACGTTTCTCAATAGTTACGAAATACTTATTACAACTTCTAGTATCGCAATTCTAATCATGACATCATCCCGAATGCTTCCAACCTGGACCACCTTTCGTAACTGTGACGACATTTCATTTACCTCATATTCCATAAGAGAATGTCAATGTTTGCTTTTCATGAATCATGCTGACACGGTTGTAGTAAAGCAAAAGTAATACGATACACATCCCCTGACGCATGCATTTCAATCATATGTGCTTCTATGTCAACACATAATGAAGTTTTTCAGCATTTTATTTTAATCCAAAACGAAAACGTTATTTTCTTTTACACATCTTAAAGTATTTCAGGGACCATGGTTCGAAACCCAGCAAGCAAGATTAAAGCCGAGCTCGCTCATAGCTAAGCGGTTAGCATATATGTCTTTGGTTTGAAAGACCTGAGTTCGGTTCCTGGAGAAACATTTCTAAGGATTTTTCTTTTTAGTTTTCTAATACTTGGTTTAAAATTTCCAAATTTGGTTTTAATTTCTAGTTCGAAAATTTTAAAGGAAAAAGTTCGAGAAAAAGTTTGATTTGAAAACTTGAATTTTTTTTTACACCTTTAGTTCCGAACTTTTGTTTCTAAAAATTGGTTTAGTTCGAAAAATTTTGATTTGAGAATTTAGTTTGAAACTTTTTTTTTATTTTTTAGTTTAAAGTATTTTAGTTCGAAAAAAATTTCAATTTTTAGTTCAAAATTTTTTTGAATTTTTTTAGTTTCAAAATTTTGTTCGAAACTTTTTTGTTTGGAACTTTTTGATTGAATTGTTTTGTTTGATTTTTTTGGATTCGAAAAAAAAATGTTTCATTTTTTTAGTTCGAAAAAATTATAGGTTTGAAACTTTTATGTTTCAAATATTTTTTTAGTTCGAAAAAAAATTTTGCACTCTGCGGAACCGTATCGAAAAGAATCGGAGCAGTTTAGGTAACAAAATTCTGGCAACACTTTCCATTAATGAATTTCTTACTGAAGAACAAAACGCTGAGCGTTTAAAAATTGCTTAAACTCACAACAATGTTTTATAAGAGTTCTAACAATGGAATCTACAAGCGACAAGGGTGGCCCCCTATTTCACCATTGTTAAAATAAATTTATCCTTTCGGAGACATACTAATTCAAGGACATGATCTCCGCATGTAAACATATAAGGTAAGAACCGTATTATCCATAAAAGGAAACGATATTATTTAAGGTGGCCTTCAGTACATAACCAGTACAGTAACAATAAAAGGGAAAGTTATTCTAAACTCAGGGTTAAGGCTGGATCGCCTGGTCTCATCACGTCATATCACGTAACCTTAAACAAATTGAATTTCTCGAATGGGCTGGGGCTAAGATCATGTGACTTCTATCCTCCAATCAAAATCGAGGTACCAAAGCACTCATTTTACCCGTAAAAGGAAACGAATTTCAAAAAATCCAAGTGAGGGATTTTTCCACATAGATGACTCATGAGGTTATATCATGTAACTAGTTCACCGTTTAAAACCATGTGACCTCTATCAACCAATCAGTATCGTAATACCAAAGTACACATCAAAGAGGATTCCTGAATTTCAAAACTCCCTGTGTTTAAGATCACGTGACCTCTATCAACGAACCAGAACCAGGTATCAAAGCACTCGACTTACCCGTAAAGGAAAACGAATTTTAAAATATTCCAGAGCCTAAGATCACGTGACCTCTATCAGCCAATCTGCATCGTGGTACCAAAGCATTCTTGTTACCCATAAAATTGAACGAATTTCAAATATCGCACAAAATAAGATCACGTGACCTCTATGAAGCAATCAGAATCAAGCAACCAAAGAACTCATCTTACTCGTAAAAGGGAACGAATTTCAAAAATATCCCACAGACTAAGATCACGTGACATCTGTCAGAATATATTCCATCTCCACTTTAATCACTAGTCTATCACACTAAGTGGTAAATATCTACTACAACTTCTGGTTTCAATTATAATTGAAAAATGGGTGGTCCTATTTACTGTCTTTAACAGATTTTGTTTTAAATTAGTAGTCCTAAAGCCAAATTTCATTTTTGTAACTTTAGAGATTCTGAGATACCGACATGCTATTATCTGTAATAATTCCTATTCTCACCTTTAACCTTCCTCTTTATTACTAAAATATAAAAGAAATGCTGAAATACGTGCTATTTTAATTTGGAAATCCAAATACCAAATTTCAAGTTCCCAGTAATATACATTTCGGAGATAAGGGCATCTTATTAAAATAACTCTCACCCCAAGTCCTCCTTTTTTGTGAATTTTCCAAAATTCTTCTTTCTGGTACTCCACGTCACAAATTCTATGTAGGTGTAAATTCAAAAATTGTACGTAGTCCCTAGAACAGTGGTTCCTAATCTCATGGTGCTGGTCTCTGACAGAACTAAATTCAAAATTACAAATATTACGAACGTTGTAACAAACATTAAAATAAATACCATTAAAATACGAAATAACTATTTTGTAAGAACTGTGGTTTCATTACGGACAAAATGTAAAATATAATATTCCACTGCACTACAATTCTTTGCAGGAGTCTTGCTGGAACTAAATATAAATTTGTGAGAATATGGCTATTATTATTTACTATTATTATATGCAAACCCATTCTTCGTACGTGTAGAATAGGTTTATGGGAAATATTTGAAAGTTATATTTGATCACCCTTTCCCCGTTACGTAACATATTTGAACAAAAGTGAAATATAACCCTAGCTCGATCATGTTAAAAAATGTGTTTCGTCGATGCAGTATTTATTCTTTGCAAGAAATCTAAATTCTCTTCTGCTTTTACGATCCTTTTTTTTTCAAAGTGAGTTGATAAAATAGAAATGTCCTAATTGCTAAATTTGTTTAAATATTTATCTCAGACGTTTTAAACACTTTGCAATGTCGGTTATTTAATGGATATAAAACGTCAAGTTAAAAGTTTTAGAAATGGCCCTGTAATCTCTATGGAATGCAGAATTCTCGAAAACGCTGGGCCATGTCCATATGGTGACTTCTTTAAGTAAAACATTTATATACCTACTTTCATCTCCTTGGCTTGGAAGATATATATCAACTCCTCCACCCTCTTAGGATACGATTTTTAATGAAACTGACATGGTTAAAAAAGGGCATCAGCCAATTGCGAACCATGTTCTAAAATACTCAATCATTTTTAATAAGATGAGACGGAGGTGAAATTTCCTAGAGAACTGGGTTGCGTGTCTACTTGGTCTCTATATTAAATTTCATCTTCATACGTCTGAGATTTGTAAGATACTGTATTTCTAGGAAGTATTTTAGACGTTTACCCCTCCCCTTAAAATGCGCATTTCAGTGAAAGTGATATGAAGAAACCATTCTTTAGAGTAGTTCTAAATATGTTCAATAATTATCCTGGAACATTCTATGATGATGAGACAGCTAAGGCCGATTTTAATGTAAGAATAAGTAAATTTATTCCTCCCTTCTTCTGCTTAAAAGGAGAATTTCGAAAACTCTGAAATACGCATTCCATTCTTTTTAGTTCAGAGTTGGTATACCAAATTTCACATTTCGAGTTTAAGCAAATTTCACGTTGCATGACATTTTCTGTATAAATAGTGTTAAATTTTAATATTATAGAAATCGTCTCTTTTCTCCATCTTTAAAATGACAATTTCCGGAAACGTACGTTCAATTATTTTTAGTTAAGAAATCCAAACCAAATTCTACACCTCAAACGTAAACAAAAGCAAAAATGTTAATAGAGAGACACTATCCGCCATCCTCCTCTTAGAACAGAATTTTCAGAAAAGCTGAACATGTATTGGTTTGTTTTTAATTGAGTTAAATTTTGAAATTTCACGTCTCCAATATAAATAATTCTTACATTTATCATTTTCTAAAAATAAATGAAATTAAATACAGATGAAAAATTAATGTTATACCAATTACTCCTGTCTTGTTTTAGTCTGGAATTCTCATAAACTACATGTTCAGTTATTTTTAATGGTTAGCTTATATACCTTGTTTCATTTCCCTTACTTCAGGGATTAGCAAGATACACTATCCTATATACGCCCCTAAGAATACATATCTCCAAAAGTCCTTCCTTATCCCTTGCTTTCATCAAAAAGAGTATTCTTGGTAATTATAGTATAATGGCTTGGTCCATATTGAGTAACTCACTTATACTGTCTTATATACAGTACAGTTTTAATATTATTGTTATTACTTTTGTTGCTATTACGGATGATTTGAGAATACAATGCTACAACTAAAATTGCAGAAACGATCAAAGACATGCGCAAATTATGTGGACGTGAAGTATGTAGGGTTTAAGAATGTGGGTGCTGGTTAAAAGATTGGAATCATTGCCCTAGAGGATCCCAAAACATTAATTTAGAGAACATAGCGTCTTGTATCATTTCCTACTTTATAACAATACACAAATAATCTATAAGAACATTGTACTTCTGCTAAATTACCTCGCTGAACAGTACTAAATAACCACCGAAGGCTAACACGAAATGGAGGATCCACACAACAAGATCTGCTTGTTCTATAGTTAACTAAACATTAAATATAATACCAAAGTACCATTACAGATAAAGTAAGACTAGAGGGCGCGGTGGCTCAGAGGTAGAGCGTTCTCCTCCTGTGATTGGGGTCCTGGTTCGATCTTAGTTCGCGCCGTGTGGACTTTGTTGTGTACAAACTCCGTGCTCGTGGGTATCCTCGGGATTCCCCCGTTTCCTCCCACTTTCTTCATTCCAGCATATCATTCATTTCTCATCATCAACGTCTCCTTTAGAATAACCGGCATCAGAATGGGACGTAAAACTTAAAGATTTCATTTTATTTCATAAAGAGAGACTGTAGAAAAAATGAATCTTTCCTCTAACAGTTAAAAGAATAACAGAACATGGACGTAATAATAATAATAATAATAATAATAATAATAATAATAATAATAATAATAATAATAATAATAATAATAATAATAATAATAATTCAATTTCTTAAAAATAGTATTCAAAAATAGATAGAGGAAACTGCAGTCTGGTAATAATTGTAAGAACCAGATTTAAACGTATTACCCACTTCTCAATCCACTGAGAAAGAAAAAAGTTGAAAGTAAGAGATGACAAGTAAGAGATGAATACTAAGAAGAAGAATGCAGATGGTGGATGATTTAAAAAATGAAATAAAATATTAGGAATTAGAAGAGGAAGCTGAAGATCGAGAAGGGTGAAAAAAGAGTTTCCAGACCAGAACCTAAGAAAACACACAATCACACTCACATCTCCCATTAGACCCAGTACCTACCAAAAGGTAGAATACTTAATAATAATAATAATAATAATAATAATAATAATAATAATAATAATAACAATAATAATAGACCATGATAGCTGCTGCGACTAAGTTACTGCGCACGATAGCTTTTGAAAGAAAGCAAATTTTTATTATTATTTTGCAAACTATGGGTAGAGTCATTATTTCAGAGGAGCTAGTTAATTGAAGTGATCCATAATCCGGAAGTGGTAGAAATTAACCATTTCCAAGTTTTAACCTTGACAACTATAAAACAAAAACGGTTATCGGCAATCGATTAACCATTCCAAAAATAACTTTCATCTCCTTTCCTTACCAACCGAAAGTGGTAGGAATAAAACCTTTCCGGTTTTATGTTGAACACTATAGAGCAAAATCGATAAATAGGGACGAGCGGGTTTCTGTAATGGCAAATGCTTTATATTGGATCTGGCATAAGGTTACCGAGAAATAAATTACCACAAGCAAATCAAGTCCAAAACTTGGTCAAGCTCGTCCAGCAAATGCAGAGGTCTCAATTAGGTTGTGGGCTCTCACCACCGAACTTTGTTCCGATTCGAGAAATAGCTATAAAAATTTGCTGCTTGCTAATTAAGCAGTTATCGACAAATAAGGTATGAAATGCAACCCTTGTCCACCCTGTTCTTGGCCGAGTTTGACCACACAATATACCAGTACTTATTCCCTAGGGAATGAGCTAGTACCTCACGAAATTTAGTAAACATCCGGCTGCTATTTAATTTAAAAATAAATTTTAGTAAAAACCGCAAAGAGAATGACGTAATGTGTTCTCAATTAATACGGATACTGGAATTTCTGTCATATTTCTTTCATTTCTGGTATCAATAGAGATTACTGTCGAGATGGAATACATTCTTGGGGTGCTTAAGGAATTACATAAAATCCCTTCTAGCTCTCCAATCTATAACACTCAATTTATAACCGGAAATGATTGATTTCTGGCACTTCTGCTTTTAGTATAAAGGTTAGAGTCGAGATAGAACATATTCTTGGGACACTAAATGATTATAGAAAACCGCTCCTCCTTATCTGTTATCTTTTTAATCTATTGCGATCAACACTAACACCAGAGGTAGTTGGGTTTTGCTACTTCCAGTTTGGAGTTTAAAATAGATAATAAAATACCTGTTCCCACAACGTTAAATTGATTCCATAGAAGTGCTTCTCCGTATATTTTATAGTTTATGGTCTATTTAAATTAAATTGAAACCGGAAGTTATAGGTGACTTCTACACTTTCTTTTTACTAGGGTGTTAAGCACGAAGATGAAAGTCACTCCTTGAACGCTTTATCGATTGCCGAAAGCTGCTTCTTACTATCTATCATAGTTTTCGCTCTATAGTGATCCACGTTAAAAGCGGAAGTGGTTCATTTTTTCCACTTCCGCTTTTACTAGAGTGTTAGGGTGAAGATGAAGGTTGTCCTTCAAACACTATATAGATCCCTGAAAACTGCTTGTTACTATCTAATACTTTTTTTTCTGTATAGTGATCAACGTTGAAACCAGAAATGGATCAATTCTGTTACTTTCCGAATTTAGTAGCTTGTTAAGTCTGAAGAAGGTTATCCTTGAAAAGTTTAATTGATAGCTCAAAAGATCTTCACGTTATCTATTACCGTTTCTGTTCTCTAATGAATGCTAAATGATAGTAATGAATGCTAAAACCGAAATTGGCTTATTTCTACCATTTCACACAAGAAAATCACACTATCTACTTATTGAAAATAATAATAATAATAATAATAATAATAATAATAATAATAATAATAATTTTAATAATAATAATAATAATAATAATAATAATAATAATAATAATAATAATAATAATAGAAAATTCGCATCCTTTCAAACGTTATCTTTCAAAGTAACGGACGTATGTATGTACGTACGTACTAACATTACGATATTACAAGTTTCACTACGTGATCCTAATAATAATAAAATCTTAAAGAGGATCATGTTATATTTTGTGTAGTGGTTTGGGAACCAGAAGCTCTAGTATATTTATTTCACTTCGGATTTCAGTAAAGGGATCACTGCCGAGATGAAATATACTCTTGGAGCACTTAATGAATTACCAAAAAAAGCCTTCTCGCTATCCATTCTATAACGCTCAATGTTATAACCGGAAGCACCGGTATGTAATCGATTGCCAAGAACCGCTTTTCCCTATCTATTACCGTTTTTGTTCTATAATGATCAACATTAAAACCGGAAATGACATATTTCTACCACTTCCGGTTGGTGAATCTTTCCTATTAAAGAACTCCCTCGAGATAATCATTGTATATTTCTATTGCAAAAACAATTTAAAAATTCGCATCCGTCCAAATGTCATCGTACGTAGTAACGGACGGACGTATGTACAAACATTACGATGTTACAAGTTTCACTACGTAATCCTAATAGTAAAAACAGTAAAAATTTACGTAATGTTTTCTCAATTGATTTGGAAATCAGAAGTTGTAGTATATTTTTTTTCACTTCTTAGTTGAGTAGAGTAATTACTGTCGAGACGGGATACACTCTTGGGCACTTAATAAATTTTTCATTCTATTCCGTTTTCGCTATATATTCTATAACACTCAATGCTTAAACTGGAAGTGATTGATTTCTGTCACTTCCGGTTTGAGTAGAAAGATTAAAGTCGAATTAGAAAATTCTTGGAACACTTAATTGATTACTGAAAACCGCTTCTCGCTATTTATTACGGTTTCTAATCTATTGTGATCAACACTAAAACCAGAAGTAGTTGGGTTTTGCCACTCCCGGTTTATTTAGAATTTTAAGAGAGGAAACGATACTTATTCCCACAGCGCTAAACTGATTTCCCAAAACAGCTTCTCCCTATCTCCCTATGTAGATTAATTTGAAGTCGGAAATTATAGTTAATTTCTACTGCTTCCGGTTTTACTAGGACGTTAATGATGAAGATGAAAGTTATCCTTCACACGCTTTATCGATTGCCGAAAATTGCTTCTTGCTATCTATTACCGTTTTTGCTCTATAGTGATCAACAATAAAACCGGAAATGACTCATTTATACAACTTCCGGTTTTACTATAGTGTTAAGAATGAATATGGGAGTTGTCCTTGAAATGTTTAATCGATTGCCGAAAACCGTTTGTCGCTATCTATTACAGTATGTACTCTACAGTGATCAACGTTGAGACCTGAAATAGCTCATTTGCACCACTTTCTGTTGACTAAATAATCTCCGTTAACGAACTTCCTCGAGATAATTACTCTATTTATCTATTTCAAAAAACAGAATTAAAAAAATTCGCATTCGTTCAAAAGTTATCGTGCGGAATGTTACGGTAAGTTCCACTAAGTGATCGTAATAAATAATTCATACCCACGACCCCGCCACACACACACACACACTAACTTATGTACACACGAAAGTATATCTGGTAGTTCCCATATGCCTATGCAGGTAGCTGGAAACAGAAAGAGAGAGAGAGAATCTTATTGCACCTTTACACAGAACACGCAATTACTCAGAACATCAATTAAAAAAAGAAAAAAAGAATAGTTTTAAATGAAACTTTCAAAGATTGGTACTACTGCTGCAACATACACATGCAATTCTTCCATAATGATTGATTCGTAAGATGATGTATGTGGGTTTCTTAATGACAGTATAATAAAATGCCTTCAAATTGACCACAAAATAAAAAGTTAAATTTCTCTCTCAAAGTTTATAAAATCGAAGTCAATGGTCATTATGGGAACACTCTACAATAACAATATATGCAAACAAATATTAATATACTCCAAGCTTTCCACTGGATGCCAGAAAGCTTCGGATCATATTTGATGTCATAAGCATAAGCAGATGTATATATATATATATATATATATATATATATATAATATGAACTTGGATAAAGGATTTCTCGAAGGGTTGCAGCAATATCTACCACTACATTTGATCTAAATTTTTAAGATATTAAGTACATTTAGACATCTGTAGTTTGAATGAGGAATATTACTTTGTTCAGTTAATCCGTTTCTTTCAATCTTCAGAAAATCGACTTAAACTATTGCTTTTGCAAAACTAAGCTTTCTTTTAAGCTTCAAACGGGCAGATGACAGCAAATGTATCGGAAAATCTTGATCTTTCCCTGCTAGGTTCTCACTTTAGATACTGTATATTTACAGCGAACGGGGTGCATGTGATTCGGTACGGCCACTAAATCCGGCCATGAGATATATGTGTATCTAATATAAATAAAATATAGAGGTTGTTTGTTTGTGTGTGTGTGTGTGTGTGTGCGGTTTGGAGACCAGACGAGTGTACCAAGAGTTACCAAATTTGGGTCACGATTACCTATATCCCAGCCCCAGACAAAAACGAACTTTTTAAAAATTTCGAACCAGGGGGTGTCAAGGGGACGTTTACGGGAACATAAAAATTAGTAGAAAATGACCGATATTCGTGTCAAATTCATAGATTTCGGCGATCTCTGAAATCAATGGTGAAACTACGATGGTATGAATTTCCAAACTCATCCCTTTTATTGTGGGTCGTTGGTCATCTGGTTATGCTGGATACCATGATACGTAAAAATAATCCAAAATGGACGACATTAATGTCAAATCCAGAGTTTTCGATGTGGCTGAGATCAATGGTGACACTTCCATTAGTGATAATTTTAAAACTCAGCCATCATTGTATGCGGATAGGGAGACAACTGCTAGAGGATACCGAGGCACGTAAAAATAATAGAAAATAACCGATATGTGTGTGATATCCATAGTTTTGTTTACATTCATGTTTTTCCTCTTTAGTAATAGATGGTCTTATTGTGGTTAAAATCATTTCAGTTAATGATTGTATTAAGTATAATCCGTGTTTACCATTAAATTCATCCCAATGGTAACACATCTACCTTGTCGGATGTGCATTCACACAAACTGAATCATTTTTTACACATGTTTAATTATTCTATCATTGTTCAGTTTGTTTGCATGGATATGTTATCTGACCTGCGCAAGGAAATGGCACAACAGCTAGTATACAACAAATTGCACGTTTGTATGTATGTATATTTGTTCCAAAATAATTCTGGTATGATTAGACTATTATTATAACGCAAAGAACACGCACCGGTCTTTTAGACCAATTACAATTAACATTTAATAACGCATAGAAAATGTATACTTATTGTTAAAAGAGTACACATAGATCTTTTTTAATTTGAGGTATTGTAATGGAAGTATTTAATACATAATTTTCCTTGCGAGAGATATTCACGAGTTAAATTATGATCTATTAGAAGCGTTCTTGTGAGAGGTATGAACATGTATCAGCTGTGGGTTGTTATAGTAGGTCCACTATTATGAATGGAATGGATCAGCCTGTCAACTATACTATTGGTGCTGTTATCAACTTGAAAGGGGCCATTTCACTGCTTACCTGTGTGCAATTTTTTGTTAAATGAGTAGTAAAACGTACAGAGTCTGCTAGCACGAATAATTTCAAGCTCTATTTCGCCGGCTTGTTTGGAATATATTGCTTATCCGAAAGGCTTCCACGAATTCGTCAATACTAGACATTCCCTTGGTGAGTGGTTTGCCCTTCACTTTTTTACAAATCCTTCTAATAGTTCTCTGATGACCACTACGTTCTAAAAACTCTTCTTTTCTTCACGGTTTGTGACATCGTGAAAGTGTAATGCTCTCAACAGAATTTGAGACCAATTTTCTAGAAAACTCTTTTCTATGCCCATTAATCCATACATCAGTATAGTCAACTATCTTTGCAAGAACGTAATATGAAAAAATGAAGTTGCAATATTCCAGTAGTCTCAATATTTTGAGCTTCATGAATAGGTCCCGGTAAATGTTGTACAATATCTTACACAAGCGGTAAAACACTACAATGTTGTGACGCGAGAACTCGCACTGAGTCGAAAGAACAAAACAAAAAATACACATCTCTAACTGTCGTAGAGGTAGGGAACAATGTTTACTTGATAATGGGTTGGTAGGGGAGGGTGGAAGGAACAAAGTCACGCCTGGCCATGAACCTGTGGCCCGTTTCCGAATAGTGATACTAACTTAAACACACCTTCGTTCTATTCCCCGCTTTGCGAGTCCTCGCGGGTTAATTCTCTCATTGTTCAGTTTGTTTATATATATATATATATATATATATATATATATATATATATATATATATATATATATATATATATATATATATATATATATGTGTGTGTGTGTGTGTGTGTGTGTAATAAAGAGCATAACAGCTATTATGTAATCATGTGCATGTGTAATAAAGTGTGTATCAACATAATTCTGATATGTTTAGAGCAAAACGGTTTTGGTGTCGCTTAGGTAAATAGTGTCAAATTCAATTCCGCTTAAATTCAATTAAGTTTTCATTAGCAGCCAGGGTAGTTACCTAGGGATGAAAAAAAACGAATAGACCGATATCAGTGTACAATCTTTAGTTTCAGCATTGCAAAAATAATTGCTAGCAGTTGTAACGACATTTAAAACAAAATTTATCCCCAGAGTTGCAATATCCGCTTAGCCGTCCTAGGAGAAATTGGAGACACTGGCATCATTATAATTTTCGAGGTCATGAAAGCATTTCTAATAACTTTGGAACGTGATTTGTGTCCACTTCTAGATGGATTTTTTAATCGTATCTCTTTTCTATTGTGAAAAGAAATGACCATCTTAACTAGTATATATATCAAGCCAACTTCGCAATCGAGAAATTCTTTGTAGATGTATATTTCGTCTTTTCAACTAAATATGGCATGCTAAAATCAGGGTTGAAGTGGGTCGGTGGGTCAAGTGGGTCAGTTGATCTTGGGCCAATAGCACATGACCCACTGTGAAACATAACTTATTGTGACTCACACTAACCCACCGACCCATTCAGCTCTTTGCATTGCAGACACGTCTTCTGAACACTGGTTAATTTGTCTACATTTTACTTTGAAGACCATTATTTTTCTTCTTTTTTCATTTCTATCGAATGAAGAAAAGTTCAGGCACATTTGGATTTGGATATTTGCAACTCTATTAATAGCAATAGGATTTACTACTTTTCTTTTCAGATGCATCCAGAGAGTTTTTAGAGGAGCCAACTACTTGACCTCCTTAGTCAATGGAGAGGATGGTGTGAGTCATGGGTCAGAGGCTATGACTATAGGTTCTAGTGATGTCGGAGTTGGCAACAATGCATCAGAGAGTTTTATAGTGGGTCGGCGTGGGTCACAGTGGGTGTGTGTGTGAAGTTCGGTTGTGGGTCACTCTGTTGTGGATCAAGTTTTCGGTGACTCATTCCACCTCTGGTTAACATTATACTAAAGATTATATTTTCCGAAGATACGAGTGGACGATTTTGCTCACATTTTGCACATAGATAAAAAACAATAAATCCGAAAAGGTTCATGGTATCATTTCATAGAACTCGAGTTAAAAGGATTTGTCTGATTGACTAAATTAAGAGCTCGATAATTTATCCTTGTACAAGGGAGGTTTTCTTCATCGTTTCAGTGTGTAAGTCGGAAGAGTAGACGGAAAGTACACGTAACGTTGAATGTTATCGCCTACCTGTTGGTTCTTGTTCCATTTCTTTCTCTAGTGTTTAACGGACTCACTTGAACATAAACAAATCACTCATATAGGAAATTTCACATATTTTGGGGAGCAAATTTGTGATATATTGACATTTCGTAGCGTATCTGCCGCTAGTGGTAAAATTTTCATAATGGAACAGGGGCCGACGGAGTTTGTCGCTGCGGGGCAACCGATTAGCGAGATTTTGATAGTTGACCATCTGTGGTCCACCGACGCTTACAGCTTGGTGTAGTGAACCACGTCTTCGATTTCTAGACATCATGACTACGGACATCACCAGTCAACTAGCTTTTAAAATTATGGAACAAGCCGTCTATCATTCATGATTATCCGCGGTGTTATAATAATAATAAGAAAATAAGTAGTAGTAGTAGTAGTATAATTGATAATCGTATATTTCTGTTGTTTTGTATTGTCTAGGTACACCTACGCATAGGATTTGGCTCCTTTTGGTTTGAGTCGACCCTAATCCGAGCCCAGTTCGAAGAGCTATATCGCACCGAGTTTTAAAGTAGACCTCAAAGATGTGTGTTTCTAGCCGGGTCGAATTTCGAAGAAAAGTCGCTCGTCCCTAGTCCTACTAAAGGGAACATAATCGGAGTTAAGAGAAATCAAAAGTCATATCTAAGGAATCCCGAAAACTGTGAAATGGTCACTAATACTTATCATTTTCTTGCAATCCCCTTCTTATATGTATCCCCCTCCCATTCACCATTACTCTAGGTCAATGGATCTCAACCTCCTCTTCTATCACGATCCTCTTTTTTTCAAATCCTCTTGCTAGTGACCCCTTTGTAATTTATGTTTCAAAATAAGCTTGTGTTGGCTTTTTAACATACCTATTTCCTTAAGAGTAGAATCCGTTTCTTGTTTTATAGTGAAAAGTCCAGTGTAATGGAAAATCAGCCCCCGGGGCGAGAATACATATGAGTGAGGTCGACAGACTAGCTGCGAACCGCAGGAAATATTTAAATATTAACCCTGATTTTCCTTAATTTTGATACATTTTTATTACGTTGTTACTTCAATTTTATACATGTGCACATGCATTTTCCCAATATGTGCAACGCTCTACCTCCGAATTTTCTGACCCCTATCTTTGGCGCCAGGCAGTCCGTTCCCAAGGCACGGCACTGATAGGGGATACAATAGCAGTAATATATTCTCTACGATGAAGGTGCTCGTACAAGGTGAATAGTAATTACCTTCATTGAAGAGGCCGTTAAAGTAGCTGATATAAGCCCACAACTTGTCTATTAAGCCTCATGCCCTGAAGCTCTGAGGATATCCATTCCACCGGCGGATCCAGTAGGAAAATATTTAATTGATTTCAATAATACGGTTGTTGATAATTTAGTTGCTGATGGTGATGCCTCTGGACGTTCAGGGATGGCTAATAAATGTGAGTGAGCTGGATGATTTGCTGTGAGTGCTTCTATCAATGAATTATCCGGAGTACTATCGAGTATTCGGATGTTAATAGTCTTACTGTTCCTCTCACATCACCGTCCGATAGTTTATTTTCAATGTTAGTGCGGTGGAATGATGCAGATTTGGTCAAATCACGAAGTTTGTATAATTTAATGAATTCGGCTGACAAAGCTTCTCGATGATTATCCGGCTAGTTTTGTAGTCTTTGCTTCACCTATTTGGTAAGGTTGGTAACTTTTTCGGCATATGGAGGAATACAGAGAACCACATAAGGGAAAATTAAAAGATTTAACCAAGCATCAATACTATAGTATTCGTGACCTTTTGTAGAACTCCACTTAAAGAGTGAGCCATAGCTGGTCTGGCGCCTCGGGGAACTCATCGGAGTGTAGGAATATGTTATTTAAAAAAAACAGTTCGCTTTTTTTAGCTGTTGAGTCCATTGAATTTCCATCAATCGCTTAGTGTGGTAATATATTTGAAATATAGGTAATGGCACTTTTCGCATTGGAAGAAGATAGATTTTTCATGAGTGAATCGCGGTGGCGTCTACTAGTATGTATTGCTAGACCTCGTTGGCTTAGGAAACTCTTATGGCAATTTGAAAATTACGCTTTATCTGGCTTGCTAGATGTGTCCGAATTCGGACCTGGATCCTCCTTCTGGCAACAGGCATCCGACTCGCAATCCGAATCATTAATGTTCATTGCATATTGAACCTCCCCTCCCACTTCTGTTTTATTGGTAACCTTTCTCTTTGTAATTATTGGATATAATTGTGCTTTTTATATCAATTTAATTTAAATAGATTAAAACAAGCTGATTTGATTCAAATATTAACGAATGGTACTGTCCGTTTCATTGTTGCAATCAACTGAATTAATGCTTGAGAATATGTTTTTACTGAACCACTCAACCATTGGACCGAATTTAATACGGATTTCACATCTCTCACTTGTCAATCATCACTAGCATCAACACTGCACCTAGATATATCGAATAGTCAATATTACCTTATTTCTAGAAAGATTCTTGGAGAGAAACGATTCAACCCGCTCTACTTTACAACAATTGATTACAAGAATCTATATATATTGTGTCCAAAGTAAAATTCAAATTGCATATCAAATAATTTATTTCTCCTGTTGATTCCTTCAGACAAAACTAAACATATGTGTAAAGCCAGAGAATGTTCTGGTACCAAGCTACTCATCTGAACTTGAAACATACGACAATTTAATACTCTATTGTGTAGTAATAAGCAGAAAAATATTCCTATTAAAGTTTATGTCATTATTTCAGGCAAGACATCGGAAAATGAACAGTGTACCTGCTACCAAGAATGCGAAGAGTACAGATATACTACTAATTATTTTGGAGGTTTCAGGTATTTTTAACACTATATTTACTTTCTTTGAAGAATATACAAGTTTTTATAGTGAATCTGTAACCGTTTTTCTTTCAACATTAAAGGAGAAACGAATTAAGTTGCATATTCTACATTGAAATAAAGTTTGTTCATTACTTTCACACGCACTTCTACATATCACAAAATACACTACTTAATACAGAAAATGAAATATTAAACATACGTGTAGCATGAAGTTACATAATATCAGTAACACGGATAAATTGTTCTCTGATGTACAAAGAAAACGATAATAGCCATTGACGCATAAGGTAAGAAATGCACGAGGTAAATTAACAGTTCAGATACGATAATTGTTCAGATTACAATTGTAATGCGCGAAAATACTTCGACGACAAGGACTCAAATCCAGAAGTCTGACATTATCAAGAGGTGAAAGGAGATTACCGCGGAGATAAACGTCTTGATCAACAAGATATTTCGTGTGGGGACAAAAGTAAACCCATTGTTTATTTTAAATAGAAGCTAAAATACATTTCATTCGACCACCAACTGCCGCCGATAACAGAACCAATCCCTATAACAATAAAGATCTTCAGAAAAAAATTCTTTCACATTTTGACTCACACAACAGAATAGTCGTAAAAAAAATCGTGAAATGAAACATATGCCTGTTAGAACGTCTTTATTTGGAAGCTAAAAAGTTTCAAATAAAAGAAAGTATTCAACATTAATTTTACTTGTGAAAAGTACACATATAACTATTTTAAGTCAAAGTGCTTTAACTAAAATACTATTCTTAAGTTGATGTTGTTTGTTCATGGAGTTTGCGAACTAATACCAAATGCACACTGTGTTGCTACCAGCAACCCAGTATTTTCTAGAACTTTTCAACAGAAAGACAGGATATATTGTAACCAGACGGTTACAGCAAAGTTACCGTCCATATTTTTTAAATCCTGGTCCCGAAAACAATTATTTTATATCACCACGTATAATGTTAGAAGGCATTGTTGGTGCATTGTTGGTGTTGGTGGTTAATTAGTTCTCTCTATTATAAATAGGAACCAGCAATCTGAACTAAATAATAATATTTTATGACATATGAGTCCGATGTTTATAGGTTGATAGAAAATAATTTCCTTTTATTCTATCATTATTTCTTTGACATCGCACTTGAGTAGTTATGATTTATGTATTGCTATCCAAGGTAAAAAACGTTTCAGAAATTTGAAAAAAATATCCCAAATATTTACCAATCTCAAGTTAGGTTGGACCGCTATGCCATCCCTCAGTTTGATGAGGTTCCATATTTTGAATCAACCCTGTTTTTATCCAGTTGCATTTTTTTTTCGATTTCATATGATACCGTACGCAAATGCTGTGCTACGATTGGCAATTAACACTAACCTCAGTTCATTGTCGCAATTCTACGGCGTCTTTTCGTCGAAGCAGTTGAAGAGTAAGCACACGGCGTTTTATCTGCGAAAGTTATATGGACAATTGTAGAAAATACTGCATACTAAGGTAAAACACAGCTGAAATATATGGTACGAGATATCATCAGTTAATATAAGTACCGAACTATACAGGAATAATATTATATGTTAACAGGATACTTGAAAATTATTTAAGCTTTGTTCAGGATCCTCCATGTTACGAAGATGAGCATTGAAGGACAGGTATTGAACAGATAGCGAATTCGATTTCAGTTTTAGTGATCAGTGTAAAACAACAATAGGAGATTAATCTCTCTTGATATTTCCCTTCCTTTGCAGAATTAACTAGGTCAGGTAACATGTAAAGTTTTACTTTATTAATTTATGATATTTAGCGTTAGGAATTGGCGTTATACATCGTGTTTGCTTGCAATAATATTCTTTTAAATATGTATGAGTAAATTTAGGCAAGGAAACTCGTGATTCTTTCGGTATTTCTTTGCTTGACCATGGGTTAAATAAAATACACAAAAGCCCCTTGTCTTGAGAAAAGATCTCTATACCTTTCGGTATAATTAAGTTCAAAGATGTGAAATTTTAAGTGCAAAGTTAATTTGTTTTCTAAACTCTCTTTTCCACTGGAACCAGTACAAATAATGTCGAAAGCTTTAAAGATAATGTCAAATCTCAGTAGATATTCAAAGTGCAATGAGTAGGTCGGTGTTAAACATTTATATGTATTTATATGTGTCTATATGTGTAGTTAGTTGCATTTAGTGTGTTTAGTTCAGTGGCAGTGGAATACGAATGAATGTGTTTCTATTGCCAGTATTGTAACAGTTTATTTAGTGCTACGATTGTTTATCTCTGTGTAGAGGATAGCATTAGTATGTGAATTAGCACAGTACTTCCTATATATTACCATACACGTATAATATCGTCACTGACTATTAAGAGGAATATAGTTTAATGTATGAAGTTAAAAATCCAATATTTAACTTGTTGCGTTTCAAGTGCAAGTTTGATTCTCGTTCGATAGCAAGACTGTGATCGTGCATCGTAAGTTATTTCTTACAGGTAAACAGCAATATTAAGGAGCAAAGTGATTTTTAAAAGGTGCTAAATATAATATTATGAATCTTTGCTGAATAGTGTAGTTATGATAGGTAGTTAATTAGTAAAATGATTATGTCAAGTGAATGTATTGAACATTTCATCTTGTTTTTATTATAAATAGCTGAGAAATAACGACATTTAAACTTTTCTTTCATCTTTGAAAGTTATTAGCTGATCTCGAGTGTCTGATGAAGTTATATGTTAGTGTTTGTTTGAACCGTGTCATCGCCCCATTAGTTATATGCGTATAAGTTATGGATTGATCTTTAAGAGATATATGCAGTAGTGAAATAACCATATTAGTACATTGAACTGTCAGGATGGCTATTTTAATACTAAATTATTATTAGTTCATTCCCAAATAAGTATTTGCAGTGCAGGTTAGCCATAAATGTGTTGTCATTCTCAAGACTAGGAATTTCAGTTCGCGATTCAGTGTAGAAGTGTTTCATATTTTTAATAATTTTATTATCATCGTAGGGTAATAAATAGTGACAAATGTTCTCCATGAATAAGATATAGCCAATTTCCGAAGTGTAAAGGTGAAGGAATGTTAAAATTTTGGTATGAACGAATTTGAGCAGTTTTGCATCTTTTGTTGTGGTAGTCATTTCTTAACGAAATTTTACTCTAGCTTTAGAATTTCTAGTGGGCTGGCGTTTTCAGGACCTACGGCTACGAATTCTAAGAAATCACTTTGAGCAGTAAATACCAAAATACAATGGAGTATGAAAATGAGAAAGAGTAAATGCTTTAAGCTGTTGTGAGTGTCCCAAGCTATAACTTCACATTGTTATTATTGAATCCTCTCTCCAGTAACGCAGAGAATAATGACTTCAATTTTAAGAATAAAGAGATCAGGATATCGGTTTCCAAGTTCACTTAGGATTGGAATCCCTAAATGATATTTTGTTATTCTTTATAATATTCTTTATTACAAGGCGTTTCCTTAATGATATGGGTTTAGATTACGTAAGCTTTATCAAAATAGAAGTATGCAGTCACATATTAACATATCTGTACGTACATCGGTGATCATCAAGATAAGGTCAACAGTGTGATTAATTAATTATTTCAAATTCAAACACGAACCCTTGTTTTATTCATTTCGGCATAACATCAGCTTGAACTTGAAATACTCTTTATATATCTTCAGCATCATATATCGATTCTAAGACATTCCTTTCAGCAATCCAGTATATATCAGCAGCCTATACATGTACATTCTTAAAACCCTCTATCAACAAAAAAACTAGAGGTTCAATTTCAAAAATTAACATCCTTATTTTTATTTTCTTAAATTAATCGAAAAGATTAAACGCTTGTAATTAAATATATGAGATGGAGATGATAATCACATTATACGGTAAGGTGAAGAAGTTGAGGGGACCCGTAGTTATTTACTCAGATATATTTATCTTGTAACTAATGGTATGATAAATACTTCAAGCACTTTATAACCTCGACTATTGACAGAAACACAAAATTTTTAGATTTGTCCATCAATGAACACATAAACTTAACGTCAGTCCTTGCTACATCTTTTCGTTTGTACTTAATTACATCTATACCTCTATTTTTTTTCGTTAATCAACAAGAACATTTATATTTTCCTTTTCTTCTTCTGTACACAATTAAATTATAATTTTGGTAAAACATATTTCATGATTACAAAATTCTCCTCTGGTATATATTGGGTGAAACTTTTAGTTTCTAAATTATTTAAATTCGATATTTGTTTTATTTACTCAAACTAAACAATATATCATCTTATGACCTCTTCTTACTATCAATAATCTCTGAAAAGTTTACAGAAATAAATATTAAATATATTTGTCTTTCAGTTCGGCTACAGAGCTATTATATGTCACTGTTTATTTTAATAAATGATGTAACGGAACAAATGGAAATCTGGTTCGTTACAAAGTGAATAGTTGTCTTGGGGAAAGTACACCTAATAAATAAATTAATATTTATAAAATGATTGAACAGTTACAGGTCTTTCCTCTTCTTCATGAAAATATGTGAGGATATTACAATTGACCTTTCGCAGTTAGACACGGTTAAACAATTCAGTGTGAACCTCTTTTATGGTTAACTACTTGGATTCGTGATACTGTGAATGTGGGTGAGTGATGAAGCATGGTAAAACATTGGCTTGCGGCACGGAAAATTAGTTTTAAATATGAGTTATGTGTATAGTTGGCTACGTTTACGCATCAAGGCTTTGATTTGTCATTACATATTCCAACCATGAAGAGCGTCGGAAATCAACTAATCGTAAATAGATTGAGAACTTGTGGAACAACTACCAAATTCTTTACTTTCTTTTCATTTTCGTTCTACCTATACGTACAGTTGTAGTTTGGATAAAATAGGTAACTGAATGCAAACATATGTTGCCGATTCTTTGATTTCGACGACGTGGACGGTGAAATATTTGTAACTGTACTTTTGGATCATAATTAAATTAAATTCTATATATCGTTGTATTTGTTGAATTATTGAGTAATTTAAATAGTTGTCCAAAATCAACAAATTACTTCCCTACGAAATATTTTAAGTCGTTGTTTCTCACTTCCTCGAAGATTTTTCCGTGAGGACGCTGGTTATTATTAACTGGACGTAAGGGAAATAATTTCCTTTTACATTTAGTACAGGATAGGCGATAATGAACTATATGATAGTTATAGTTAGTACAGTAGAAGAATGCCATCATTTACTGTTGCACTTTTATTTTTTGTTCCTAAACGATGTTTTAATTGAAATTAGTGGCGTTTCAGGATTCACGATCCTTGCGAACTGGTAGTGGTTAACTATGTTTTGACCTAGAATACACTTGTTAGTACAAAATTCGAGTTTAGTTTTTCTGTACTTTGAAATTAGAATTACGAATTAGATTCCTTGGTTGTAGAGCATGTAAACCTAATATCACGTCATGTATATTAGGGATGATGTCCCTCTTCGAGTACACTATCAAGGAAAAGGAAGAAAGAAAGGATGAGAGAAGGACGGCGTACCAGTATATTCTCCGTTAGCATTCCTACTTCTGATTTTAGAAGTTAGAAATCAGCATTACAAGGATGGAGGAGGAAAACATCAAATTCAATAGCAAAGTCAATAAATCTGTCTGGTTTGTTTAAATCATCGATTGAATTTTTATTAGGCTTAAAAGATTGTAATTGTTATGACACTATTTTATCCATATTCGTTATGAAAATATAAAAACTTAAATGATTCAACCCATAAAAAATCCAACTTAATTTTTCTCCAAATTCACTTATTTCAATTTAATTGGCTAATAATTTCTGAAAAACTGTATATATATATATACACACCTGGAAATAATCTTAAGGCTGTAAGATTTCCACCCCACTATATATCTAACCAAAATCTTATATATAAGAGCTATTATATTTTATATTGTTAGTACAACGTTTGTAATACTTGTAGTGGATTATTTCCCAATGTATGAAAAACGCACTCTTTTCCTTCTTTCAGAAACAAGCCCAATCTATTCATATATCTTCTGTTGTATTAACTTTATAACATTCATTATTGTTTAATTGTTTTAGTAGTTCATCACTAGTAACTACATCACTAAAGTTTCTTATCTTCAACTACTTGATAAAAACATATTAAATTAAAGTTACATAACGGCTTCATTTCTATTTGCACTTTTGCTTTAACTTTTTTGAAAGCTCATACCTTTCTTTCCTTCCATAGCTAAGTTGTGTAGTTATGTTCTTTTATTTTGTGTCCTTTTTGCAGAATCTACTGAATTTGCAATACAAGAAGCACGTGAATGAATCGCTAATACAATTTATAAACCTCATAAAAATTTCGTTAATAAGATTCCATCTTTGATGAAAACTCTCTCCCATGCGTTAGGTTCTAATTCCTTGTCTCCAGTGTACCCAGAAATTGTATCTGTTTAATACCTATAGTTTATATCATATTTTTACAAACCTCACCAAATGAATTTAAAAATTTATCAACTCTCAATAATACTTCTTACAATTTTGTTACTGGAAGTAAATTTTGTACGTTTTCATAAAGGCTGGGCTGTATTCTAGTGGCTAATTGGAGTTGGTCAGACTCCTGAACACCACTCCAGTGCAGTGTCTTGAAAAGGTCCGTATCAGACTGACCTTTATTTTAATTCTTGTTGACGTAGAAGGCAGTCTGCGGAATATACGACCCTAAACGTCATTACCATTTTCTTAAGTCATTATCCGACTTCCATTAAAAGTTTCCAAATAGTGCTGATACATTAGGTTCTAAGGAATTTCCCGCAACAAGGTTTGTATCTCTATGTCGGTACATACAAAGTTGACCAGAAACTCTAATTCCTTGAATATGCATCTTGGAAATTTATCAATGATGTCATTCGATATTCCTTTACCATATATTTCATGATACATACAATTTGCTGGTAATTTATTCAATATTCTTATCTAACAGCATATACCTTCTCGATCATTAGAAATAATATCTGGTAGTTTAGAGCTAATCATATTCATATTACATTCTTTCTCATTACAAAAGTTATAATTTCCAGTATTTTTCTCCATTTATAAAATAATAATTTATGTACTAATGCTCTTTCACCATCCTTGAAAAAAATATATCATTTAAGAAGTTCTGTGTATGTCTAGTTGCTTCTCCAGATTTAAGTGATTTCTAAATTGTGGGTTTCGAGGTAATTTTTGTTTACTGACTGCACCACTAATAACTTCATAAGATTTTAGTGTTTTGTACCTTTACAAAAACCCAACTAAACCCAATATTTGAATTATAATTTTGAAATACAGCATCTGATTCTATTGTTATTTCTTTACACTTTTCATAATAGTCCTCAATATGTTCATTAACATTCATCGTTAACAGTCTCATCATCCTTCAGTCTATGTATGATGTAAGTTAGTAGTTGTTATTTCGTCACTACTAACATAAATTTCAGAACTTCCTATTTTGTTTATTATTTCATCATATCCATTAACAGCTCTTGTGCAAATGCATAGTCATTTCCTTCACCATTACATCTTGTTGCAATCTTATCAAGTCGTTGAGTTGCCAAAGTTCCCACTCGTTCTAGTTTATCTTTAATTTGTTTTTCATGTTTTATTTCTTGTTATAGGCGTATTATTTTCACTTCTGGAACTATACATAGGTAAGATTACTAATTAGTTTAATTATACTCTTAGATTTTATACGCAAAAGAAACTAATTCTCAGATTAACTGTATTAGATTGTTTTACTTCATTCTGTTAGTGTTGACAGATATTGCCATAGAGTGTTTTTTCATCGATAACAGGTTGACTTTCCAGTTTGTAATTCTCATCTTGATTAGCTAGTTAAATTTAGTTAAAACTTTTAACAAATTCTTACATTAACTTCATAAATTTCCTGACTATGTTAACAACCATTTATTATATGAAAATAGAGAACGTAACATAATATTGACGAACTTATAACATAATGTAATACAACAACCACGCTTGTACACGTTTCAGTATGCTTTCTTACGTTCATAAATGTTTAAATTACAGCTTTTAAAATTCTTTAATTGTATTTAAATATTTACCGATTTCGCTTTCCTAATCATACCTGCTGTTAAGAAACCACATCTTTCACCCAAACACTTATTGCATAATGTTTGTAATTCATCAACCAACATATCAGAAACAACAAAACCATCACATATATATTTTTGTAAAATTTCTATTATCCTGTCTAAAGTTCCTAGAGCGTTTGATTCTAATTAAGTCTTTTGGAACTTTATAATAGTAGTCTCCAACTAAGAACAGTTTACGTTTCTATGGCGACGTCTTTCAAATTTTCTCTTACATTGTTTTCTCTTCTAAAATGAAAGGTCAATTACCACTACAGAACCACCTTCAGATTCAAGTAACGGAAAATAGGGCCGCGGTGGCTAAGTGGTAGAGCGTTCACCTCTGGTGCTAGGGGTCCCGGGTTCGATCCCAGCCCCGGCCAAGTGAACTTTGTGGTGGACAAACACCGTGTGCGTGGGTTTTCTTGGGGTTCTCCCGTTTCCTCCCACTTTCTTCATTCCACCATTTCATTCATTACTCATCATCACCGTCTCCTTTAGCCTAACCGGCATAACCGTGGGACGTAAAACTCAAAGATTTCATTTCATTTTTCAAGTAACGGAAAAATTTGTATATTATTGCTGTTTACTATTGAAACTGTATAACTAATATCCCTTTGTCCGGAAAAGATTTTATTCCTTGCTGATATTTAGGTTTGTTTAGATTTTTAAAATGGATATACACATTTGCATATTTCAATCAGCCTGAAGCTAATAACTAGGGAACGGAACTTTATTTAAATAAATGTTTTTTTTCTGCAGTGAGATAGAGGCCCATTCTTTTGCCAAAATGTTCATCATATCCTTTTATGCCACCTCAGTAAATTTTACTTTACATAAAAACACATGTTTTCCAATTTTCCGTATGTAAACACATATTTTAAGAATTTTCGTTTTAAAAACATAAAATCACTCATTGAGGACTGCTACATCGAAATCTTTGAATGAAAAAATGCTTATTTTCCCACACTTCTTTCATTTCGAGTGTGTCAGGTTTGTTTTGTTTTTGAGCACGTTGACTACCAGATTTCTGGTGCCTTAGTTTAATCTACAGTACATGTAAGTTCCTGCTGAGGGAATTCTACCCAGCCACAAGCCAGTTACAACACTACAGGACTTTGAATCGACTAGGTGTCTTTTCGTTTATTCTATTCTAAGTAGTGCTTTAGCACAATGTATGTATTTCCTTGCTGTAAAATGCCTAAAATAAAAGCAAATGTTTCATCTCGTTTGCAGACGTCCTGTGATGAATATAAAGATGTATTTTCTACTGATGACAAAGTGCTATTTTGCAAACCGTGTGGTAAATCTGTCGCTGCTGACCAACGTTCACAAACAAGCATTATGCTGCTGCTTCACGTTTGAGCAAGAGACAGGCATTTATCTGTCAACCAATTGTATCTACTTCTGGTAAACCTTCAAAATTGTCCGCTTTTTCAATAGATTTGTGGAGAGCTTTGGTATCCGCAGATATTCCACTTTTCAAATTAAAGAACCCTGAATTACAGAAGTTTCTCGTGAAATATTCGAACTTCGAACCGCCTGACGAATCAACATTGCGAAAACCTTATCTGCACAAGTGTTACCAGCAAACTTTACAACATATTCGCTCGGAATGTGCGCATCAAAATGTATGGACGAAACTACAGACTCCATTGGTAAATAAAAATGTAGGAAACATGATTGTAGAAGTGCTAAGTAATTGTGACGAAACTGTGTTGACGAAAAATTATTTGCTAGTGTGTAAAGAGCTATGCGCTGCTGCACATGTAACGATAGCAAGGCTTTTCAACGAAGCAATGCAACTTGTGGCCAGAAGGCATACGATTTGACAATGTTCTTGTTACAGATGCTGCAGCTTAGATGAGAAAAGCTGAATTAGGCCATGCCGTTAGCTACCCCAAAAAGGGTGCATGTTACCTGTGTGGCTCATGCGTTGCATAGAATATGTGAAAAGATAAGAGTTGTTTGTCCCTAGGTCGATAGACTAGTTTCAAATGGAAAGAAAATTTTTACCAAGTCACCTAAACGAATAGGCATTTTAAATAAAAAAATGTTCTGGGGTTCCTCTTCCACCCGCTCATGTAGTTACACGATAGGAAACTTGGTTGAATGCCGTTGAGTATTATGCGCAAAACTTTGAACAATTCGTATCTGTCGTAAATGATCTCGACAAAGACGAAGCATCGTCCATAGAAATTCTACAAGAACTGTTAAAAGATCCCTCCGTAAAACTCGAGTTAGTATTCATTTCAACAAACCTGTCCTTTCATTCTCGTTGTATAGAAAAGGTTGAGTCTTCATCGAAGACACTGTCAGCTTCAGTGGGTGAAATCCACATAATAGAAACGAAACTGATAGAACTTTTTGTTACTAACGGACAAGTGCTAATGTCTAAATTTACAGACATTTTTGAAAGAAATGTGGGTTTACAAACATTGTAAAAAATTGCACGTGTTTTGGAAGGGGAAATGGTGAAGGAAGATATGGTCAATTTCAGAGTTACTGAAATTTCGTGTTTCAAATATGTGACAATTGTTTGTTGTGACGTGAAGTGATCTTTCTAGCAATATAAGGCGATTTTTAGGGATAATCATCACAAATTTACAATGGAGAACTTGGAGAAAATTATGGTAGTCGAAAGAATAGCTCGCTAGAAGGTAAGCATTTCAAAACTAAATTTAAGATGTTCACAATACACGTAATATTTAAGTTTCTGTTGCCAAATATTTTTATTTTGTCGCATATTTTTCTAGTTTTATCACATATTTTCAAAATTTATAGCACATAAATAAATAAATATTTCTGAGTTTTTTAGCACATGAAGTTCCGTTCCCTACTAATTACAATATCAATATTGTAGTGTATCCACACCACTCGGTGCTACTATTAAGTATCTTATATTATTAGGTAAAATCATGCAGAATTTTACACAATATAGTAAGCTTCAAATTTTAGAGAATAAATAATAAATTAACAATTAATATAATACTAATAATATTGATACTGTTACTGGGATATTTAGTTTCTCTTCAATGCATATCGCAATTTCACCAGCACAATAAATTTGAAATAAGTAGAAGAATATATGAAACCATTAACTCAATTATGTAATAGTAATCTAAGAAATAGTATTTAATTTAAGAACGACAAAAAGGAAAGTATAGTTATAATAGTAAGTGCATCTTTTGATATACTAGTAGATACTATTAATACTGTATTAGCTTCTACTGGGAAGGATTTATCTAATGCAATATAGTAAGTTGCAAATAAGCCATAAAAAAGTCATCCATTTGATGGTATGAATACTAACTTTGATATAGCAGGAGGTGTGATTTTAAAACGTATAATCGCAATACTTAGATAAATGAAGAGTTTATAGAATAAATCATACCTGAGCCTAAATAAAAGTTATTTGACAATAGACAAATTTAACACTATTAAAATTTCAATTCAAGTGGAGAATGGTGATATAAATGATTTTGTTGGAACTTATATAACTGTTCTTTTTGGTATTTAATTGTCACCATTGTATATAATTCATAATGATATGTTTTGTAATATTTAGGTTCGGAAATCTGATGCTTCAGATATTAGCGTTAGTAAATAGTAACTAATAAACTACAAAACTTAATTGTTATTGTTCTGAAGAGCTCAGAAGTATTAGTGAAATAATTGAGTTTATGCATCAAATAATACAACATTGGTTTATCATATAAATAAAAGACATGCTAATGTATTTAATGCTATTGATCCAAGAGATCCAGTAATTTAAAACATCTTGAGTCAACAAATAATAATATTTATAATCGATTAGGAACAGTGATAGAAACAATTTGATGTTGTATTAAAGATACCTAGACAAACAAATATGATATTGATATTAAGATGATCGTTACAAACGAAGGCTTTCAATTGATGAAGAAATATACTGTGAATTTAATTATGCTGCAATAAATTTATAAATATATTATATCTATAGACAACAAAAAATATTAAACGTCAATCTTCATAATACGTATACAATTCTGTATAATGGAAAAATATTAGATATAAAACTAAATCCTGTGAAATACTACGTAGACATGTTTTTACACGATGATATATTTACAAATTTCCCTTTAGATATTGAAAAGGAATATGTAAATACGTTTCAAGCAGGTAAAAATTCAGTTTTCGAACTAGGAAATTATTATGTGTTACTCCGTATACAGAATGAGAACTTAAATACATATTTATTATTTAAAAACTAATGATGATATACTTTGTTAAGTGTAAGATATCAAGAGACAGTAAGAAAATACAATAAAAGTAAAACAGGGAGAATGGAGAGTATATAAAGAAGCAGTTTGTGTTGTATGTTGTATTACTAATTTTCAATTGATAAAGAAGAAAGATTGGCTAAAAGGAGGGAAACGTGCTATACAAGAAATTATTGAAGAATATCAGAAAGCGGCAAGAAAAATCTTTATAAGATTAGATATTGATGATTTATGAGAGGCTAATATTGTGGAAATGGATTGTGCTATTATTAAAAGTAATTCTTAATTAAATTAGGATTATAAATATTCAATAACGGATATTGTTGTGTTATTTAAATATTCATTGCTATTGCAGTTAAAGACAAGACATGTGTTAATATTACAAAACATTTTGACCCAGAAATAAATTTAGAAAACCAAATAATTTACGAAATTATCAAGGTTAATTATTTCGTAATAATACTTTAAAGACTTGATGAAAAGTATAGTATGAGTCATTAGGAAACATATAGTCGTAAAAAGTCTCCTATAGTAGAACGTGTTAACAGAACTCTTGAGAAAACATACGCTACGCAAGGAAATTATGAATGGAGAGATATATTAATGATTAAAATAGTAAACTACATAGAACAAATGGTAAATCCTGTAGACGTTAGTAAGAAAAATGAGTACATCTTATTGAGAAATGCGTATAAGAAATAATACATGAGTGTTACACCTAAATATAAAATTCGAGATTTTGTTCATGTAAGTAAATCTAAAACTTTGTTTGAGAAAGAATATACCGCAAATTGGTCAAGAGAAGTATTTGTTACCAAACAGGTTATTACTCCTAGTCCCACAACGTACAGAATAAACGATTTGAACAACGAAGATGTACGATTGACATTTTAAGAACCAGAGTTATTACGAATAACACATAAACAAGAGTATATTGTAGAAAATAATTACGAAAGCCAGGTGATAAAATACATGTTAAATGGTTAGCAATTTATAGTTCGTATAATACTTGGACACCTAAAGATATAAATGTAATGCAAGTTTAATTTTGTGATGGCTATTACCCGTAAAAGACTTGTGATCTCGATATCAAGATATCCGATATTTTAAAAGAGTCTATATAATAAATATGAGTATTATGGATAATTCTTATAGTTTGATTGACATACGCTATGAACAGATTTAAGATGATTATTTGTCTGGTGTATTTGGTGATTTTTAATTGTTTATCTATAAACAGTACTGGATACTTTAACGCCACTAATTTCTGTCAGAGTGGTTGTAAGAGTTTCAGAGTCTGGGCAAAGTCGGTTAAAACAAAATATCTACTACAATATTATGTTGAGAAATTAGCTGGAACAGATTTGCTCCGAATAAATGAATTTAGTCAACTGAACCAAAAGAAACAAAAGATCATTAGTTTTTGCAGCATTGACGTTAATATCAAGAAAAATAAAGATTTCATACATAAAAATAATAATAAACTCTAGAGATAATCCTTCTAGTTTAAATGGAATGTTATGCGCAGTGAAAGATGATTATTGGTATCATTTATTCGGTGACTTTAATTTAATTATAGTTAAAAAGAGATGATATTTTAACGCTACTAAACTTTATCAGAATGGTGGTAAGAGATTTCATAATTTGATAGAAAATAACCAATGTATAAAGGTAACGAAGAAAGTCCTGACGCTTTTTTTGTGAAGGTCTGTGTTCCATTAACTTCCCACTGTGAGTTCGATGCGAATGATGATAATGCGAAGGCAATTTGTTGCTCAGAGATATCCAACATACTATCTGGTTCTGAAAGTTCAATAGCATAGTGAACATAAGATCAGAGTGAACATACGACCTCAACAGAGCAACCTAAGCGGGTGTATGCTGCAATATTTCGAACTTTTTTCAAACGCTGCACCAGCAAGACGAAAGAAACGCCAGGCCCTTGGTGGAGGTGTTACGACTACGCGGACAGTGCAGCTGTGGATTAACACGTTTCAGGACGGTGAGTAAACATTAAGAGACGAACCAGGTGCCGGAAGAGCAACACATGTACCAACTAAAGATCTTAAGGCAGCAATTTTGGCGAACAGTATCCAGACATGTGAGGAACTGGGACTACAATTCAGCGTGAGTCAAGAGACCATTCAGCAACTATTCCATCGATTTTAGAATCACTACAGGTTGGGGTTTATGGACACCACAGTGTACCCATAGTTGATACTACAGGCCAAAAAGGAAACGTGAGCTAATGCTATGTTCCTTTAAAATTTCGTCTGAAGATGAAGCCATTTCTTGATAGGGTTTTGACATTTGATGAAAATGAGTCCTGTGTGAAGTGCCATGGCGCGACTGTGTACTCTGAGTAGTCGACTCGTGTTCAAGAAAATCTCAAAACTATAGAGCTAACACTTCTAAATCGAAAAGGTTTCCTCCTGTTACAGGACATCAATAAGCCTCACGTCACTAGGATTAAGCGGAACATTATTCTACGCATTGGATGGCAAACATTAATTATTCCATCCGCCATACCTCCAATAAATTACATTGTCCGATTATCATCTGTGCCATTCATTGGAAAATTACCTAAGACCACAACTTCAACTCCCTAACTGAGATGCAGAATGCAGGTGATATATTCTCCACATCACGGCCCATTAACTTCTACTGCGACAAAATCCATGGCCTTTCTGAACGGTTGCAAAAGTTCGTGGATACTGAAGGGGAGTATTTTAGGTCTTCCAAGTACTACTTATGTGACATGTTGATGTTCGAAGGTGCTGGGTGAAAAAGCGAAAGAACAATTTTGGTTACCTTTACAAAGAGCATCTAGATTACTATAAAAAAAATCGGTCCCTTGAATTTCGGCCATCACCCTTTTTAAATGATAAAATAGGGCATAACTTAGTAAATACCCATGTAACATAAACCTATGTAAGAAAGATGTAACTAGTAAATGTGTTTTGTATTTCAGGTGACTTTTAAGATAACTGTTACATAATTATTGACGATTATTTTACTCAATTTTTAAACACAATCAGGAACCTAATGAAACGTTGCAATCAAGACTAGAAGAAGTTGAACATTTAATGAAAAATTGCGAAATGGAAATTTAAAGTTATTGGAAATAGCAGCTCAGCTTTAAATTAAAATGTTGAGTGTTATATCTAATAACTAAACATTGAAAATATAGCTATTGTTTAGTTCAGCTATTTGCAGACCTTCATGTTTGTAGCTGTGTGCTTGCTTTTAATTTGTTCTGTGAAGAGTTTGATGTTTGTGTGTGTTTCTTAAAATTTTATGTGTTAAAATCCAGGGATTGGGACCAGGCGAAATACACCAAATTAGAGGAATGTCAAACATTTAGTTTAGTAGTTCTAATTACTTCTTTTAAGCAGTTATGTTTAAATGCTACATTATATTACGATTTCTAGGTCATTGGACATAATTCAATTTACATTTTTCAACAATTTTATTTTTCAGCACAGACGTAGGAGGTGTAGTAGCGCCTTTGAATATATTTCCAACTATAAGGTACATGCGAGATGTTGTGTTCGGAGATTTGGAAATGTTAGGTAAATACTTGGATATAGTTTTACTTTTTAATTACTTACGATATCGTAATAAGAAATAAAACACAGAAATTACATTTTATAATGCACGATTCCATTCGTTTAAATATATTCATGATTTCATTTTAATATAAATTGACATAACATGAGTAATATATATACAAATATAATTGATACATTAAATGTCACTAAAGACAATTTCAAGGTACTTTGTTTTTAAAGATATACAACCATTTCAATTAACAATTTACACACGATTGCAATTGTCCGGGCTACAACGGTTAAAAGTCAAAATGGTGTTGGTGGTTGACTTGCTTAATTCCTTTGAAAAACTTACATAGTGTGAAATGTAATTACCCTACACAGCACTCCCGTCTATCTTTAATAAAACAAGCAATCTTCAAACATATATTCTTGTTTAATATCCTTACTGCCTTGAGTACAGAAATACATTACATCTGTAAATATGAAAGCCTCTTTAACAGATTTTTGCATGCCATCATCAAATAATTATAGTACGTTGATAATACGAAAAGGGAAAAAGTAAAATTGCTGAATGTATTATCACGATCCTACACAATAGTGTATATGGAATTTTTTTTCTAGGCGACAGTTGTACAAAATGATTCTGATTATATATTGGCGTTAAGACGAACTAAAATTATGATTCACTCTCCTGGAGATAAGGAGAATCGCCTCCAGCATAAAATATTTTCCTCCAGAATGATATATTTTTCCTGAAATATTAAAGAAATTTCAGAATTGTAATTAACATGATCAAGCATGCATTGATAGATTCTCCTCTTTCGGCTTAGGAGACAAGTAAAGAGGGTATTTTCATTCTTTTTAATTTGAGTTTCGGTCTAGAACAAAGGCTTCTGGATCATATAAGTGAAGTGTTGAGAAGTATTGTCCAGTAGACATCGCTTAATAAGCGCAGATTGTGCTCCCACTTTGGTTAAAGTGAACTGAATCACTTTCTGTAAAGAAGCCATGTATTATTGAAGAGCTTTTTTACTAACTTTATGTTGTTCTCTGTTTTTTGCTCTGTTAATAACGTAGTTTGTGCCTGTGTGTTTTGTTTCGTAACAATGTGCTTTTTCCCGTTTGGAAATGTATACTAGGTATTGATGCCAGGTTGATATTGCTTTATGTTGAGACTGAGGATGAGAATAAATTATTTTTGAAGCTGACATTATTTAAATTTGGTTTTGAAAGTAATGTTTGAAATCTTTGAAAATGTTTCAGACTCTTTTGGTTAGAAACGTTCATAAGCTTTCCATACGCGAGGTCTTTGTGGAATTGGGTTATCATTATGTCACGAGAAGGGCCAGTAAGAATTTATGCTCCGTTATTTTGTACAACTGGAAAATTTACCGTGTATGATCTTGGAGCACATTTCCAAGGTGGATATTGATATATTCATAATAGAATTAGTATATGGAATTAGTATTGGAACTAAGGAATTATATATGTTCATTTTGGTTCGTGGTTGCAATCGTGAAGGATGCAAAAGGAATGAGTGAGCTTGGGGCTGTTAGGTAGCTTCTGAAGCTGTTTGTTGGATTTTTTAATGAATGTAAGTTTCTCGTCTAGCTGAATAACTAATCACTTTTGTTATTGACCTGATCAATACTTTTGTTGAGCCTACTCCATTTAAACTTCAGAAAGAAGTCTTGCTTCGAGAAATGATTTTCCTTCAGCCATTCAGTTTCTTTAATTTGATGATCTGCCAAAGCGTAGATCGCTTGGAGTTCCGGTTACACCCAAAAAGTAATGTATGATAGACGAATATTAACTGTAGTGTTAATCTTGTACGTAGATAAGCCGTGTAGAAGTTGCATAGGTCTAGAAAGGAAGAGTAATTGAAGAATATATTCTATTGAATTGGTTATGTTATGAAGAAATGAAATGACCGTGAGTATTGTCAGATATATTTTGATAATCCAGATGGAGTTCGAAAGTGAAACCTGAATAACATTCTAGACAATGACCCAACTGATATTTTAGCATCAAGAAAAACGACCAGTACGACAGCTAAGTCTTCATATTCTTGGATGGTTCCTTCTTGTATCCCTGCAAGCTAAGCTATGGAACTGAATATCATGGGAAATGATAATTTACCAATTAACACTACATGTTGACAAGTTTCTATTGAAACAAACTGCGGCAGAGCAGGGTCTCAATTATATTGCCAGGACGAGGCACAGTTACTGAAAAAATAATTTGTTGAAAAAGTTAGTTTTTCACCCTTTTTGGTTGCAAACAACTGTTGACGAGATTCAAACGCGTTGGAGAATTGCCAATAGTCAACAATGCTATAAACATGAACATAGTACAATAACCAGTCTTCTCGGTGCTTTCGACACATTTGTGGTAGGAAAAAGCTAGATTATCCTATTGTTTAGTGGTTGTTGGATGTCTGGGAACTTTCTGGCATCTATTGTGAGATGCTAAGTTAATTTGAAGGAGCAGAGTGAGCAGTATGATTTTTCTGGTTTAGGTGAATTTGACGGTGGCCTATTTTCATCTGCTGGCTCTGCGTTTGGCATACACTGTAAGAGAAAGTGGATGGAAAATATTTCATCCCCTGTTTTTAAGCAAGATTACTGCGGCCATGAAATAGATTGGTGAGCTTGTTGACTAGTTTGTAAGTTTTCTGCGCCAATCAATAATAGCCCTTATTGCGTTTCTGTATGTATTGTAGTTTTTCGATCTATCCCCAGTACTTTTGGCTAGAAAGCAAGTTTTGAGTTTCCTCGTTAGACGATATAATTGGCTTTATAGCGGATATGCCATGCCGTTCTCTTTCGTTCTTGGTCTAATGCCTGATCGCTTCTAGATACGTTTTTCTTAGGTTATTTCGTTCTAGATCTTTTATGCTGGTAAAGAGTGGTAAGCTTGTTTAACCACCTATGATATAAGCAGTGAGCAATTCAACAGCATGATATATTTCCGGCGGATATGTCTTCATTGAACTGCAGATATGTCATGAAAGCTTTTGCAGGGTCTCCATTGGTAATTGCTCGCTTATTATAAATAATATTTTGGCTTTTCAGGTTAGCATACTTCTGATGTTTTACATAATTTTCTGGGATGAGAGCGATTAATTTAGTGCACGAGCAGAAAGTGTACAAGTTCCAATTGTTACGCATGAATATCGTTATCGTTCTAGTTGGTATATTGTATGTGGGCATTTGGAAATTTTTGCACCAATTATTCAGGATATAAAAAGCTATTTTCACAAGTGTAGAAATTATCGTGATGAAACACTTCGTCGAAAAGAATTTTCTTAATCGTTTCTCGAAATTTTATTTATTTGGTAGTAAAGGAAGTTCATAATGCCAATTCATGTTATGTGTCCTCGATACTTTGGGTCTTCGAGTAGACATTATTGTTGTTGGATGTGTTAGTGGAGAATGAGTAGTTTCCTTTAGAAAATGATCAGAAAATCACGGATGCTCGCTAATGGATTGTTTGATAATTATGAGAGTTTGGTGGTTGGGTGTGTGTCTTTCTTGCGTATTTTGTGTTGAAATATTTGTTCCGAAACTTTGAAGAGTAAAATAGAATCTAGAATGTGAATCCAAACTATTTGTTAGTTATAACAAACGTTATTGGAGGAATTAGTTTGTCCAGCTTCAAATCTATGTCTTAGTTGGACCTTTGTGTCATTAATTATTATTATTATTATTATTATTATTATTATTATTATTATTATTATTATTATTATTATTATTATTATTATTGGCTTTCAGGAATTCACTTCTATCACCTCTCCTCTAAGTTACGCGACTGTTCGACCTGACAGTCAATTATTACAGATTATCTTTAAATTCCTTACTTAGCGGGTGCAGTGAATACTTTCTGTGGAAAGTTTTAGGCAGCTCAATTTTCTTTTAAACCTTCAACTAAGAATTTTATATGTTTCATGGAACAATATATTCTTTTTTAATTTCTCGAATAATTTTGTTTGTGTATTGGAATTTAATATCTTTGTTCAGGCATTCCTTAGATTTTGCGTTACAATTATTTTTAGTGATTTGGTACTCATATTCCCCGCGAACTCTGTATAAGAGTTTACTTTCCGGCTTTCTGTAACCCCTGTCTATTGACTGGTGTGAAGTTTGTTGACAACCTTGTTCAGGAAATGCTGACTTAATTCTGTGAACTTATTTTGACCATATATTATTTGTGCATAAGCCGAATTTTGCTCTTTCTCCCGGTCCAGCTTATATACCAATCTAATCTCTTGTAAAGTTAAGGTCAAGTATTTCCTATACTCGAAGATATGTGATAAGCTGTGTTAGCTGATTTATTAATAATGTAGTGCTTATCCTGTCAGGAATTTCTGTTCCGATATTTAATTGACAGTTAGATAAATTTTCGAATTGTAGTGATCTCTCTAGGGTTGGAAGATATTGTGTTGAGTTATACACAGAGCTTCTTTGCTGCCAAATATCATGGTTCATATCTTTATAATGTATGATGAGTTCATTCAGTTTGAAACCCATTTTAAAATAAATAGTTAATTTATTTAAAGCCAGGAAATTATATGAAACAAATTAAATTTAGTAAGTGCCCTTGTTCTAAAATATTACCAACACACCTCATAAGTCTTTAGAAGCGGGAAAATAATTCTCCTGTGAATGAGAAATAATTCTGTAATCAGATTTAGAAAGAGTTTTGTAGAATCTGTTCTAGTTTTCTGCCGACTCATAAGTGGGCGTTCTTATTGAACATATCTTATTTCCACCTTTTAATACCAAAATGCGTACTTGGAACAATTTATTAATGATAATGGGAAGAAATACACATATTCAAGAATGAAATCTAGAACAACATCTAACACAAGCGAAAAACACGCCAAACAGATATCTCGTAACATCCGCTAGTTGAGATTAGCTGAACAGTAACTATTTACTATTGAATTAGACGAACAATGAGCACTGGCGCTAGTTGTAGCACACGATCGACATTTACTAGTACTATTTAAATATCTTAGTATTCATTGCTTCACATCATGGGTAATTCACAAATAGCATTAATAATTGTATTTTTCAAATTTTGTAGTTTTTTTTTGATAATTTGGCAATCAGCCATATCATGTGTACCTCTTATTTTTAATTTGGGTCGCCGAGAATGTTCTTTGAATCCGTGCTCTCCGGCCTAATTCAAAACAAGTGACAACCAACGAACTAAAGCTAAGACTAGTAAACTAATTTACCTACATACATTAGTCGAATTGGGGTCCTAAATACCCATGCATTGTTGTACAAAGCCTTAAAGAAAACTAGATGATAAAGAACATTACAGAAATACTTTTTGTCAATCAAAATGGCTATTTCTAAAAACAATGTACAAAATATATGTTATAAATATATAGTATAAATTTAAGTTATTTTTGTTTTGTTGCTCAGGATATTTTTTCTAATTTACTTTATATAAAAATATACTTCTTTTCTCCTTATGGGCTTCAAATTTTTGGAAAATTCATTTGGTACTTTAATAGTTAATATGAATGTTTAGTTAGTTTGTGTGAATCTTTAGATGGAAATTAATGCAAATAACATTAGCTAAACAAATTTGAACATAATATATAATTCTTCTTCATTATTATTAATAAGGACAGCTTGTTTCTATTTTATGTTTAACTGTCAAGTTTCTATAAACGAAGAATCATCGATGTAGACAAATAAAATACTGCTGCATAAATTGTTTCCTGAGTCAGAACTAAATGATATTTTATGAGTTGATTTTATAACGATTTCATTCATTCTAGCAGTCGCTTTTGTTGAGAAGCATGGGTATTTACCTTAAAATTTATCATCGATTCAAGCTACGTCATCTTTATATGTCAACAATAAAGGGATTGTCATAATTACCTTTTTCTTACTTAACCAAGTTCGATACAATTATTAAATTGGTATTAAAATCAACAAAAAATTCGATTAGTTGTAAATTAGTTATAAACATTTCCCAGCTCCTATCATCAAAGTATAAGAAATGCCTCCATTTCCCTTAATTGCAACCTAATTATTTCTTCATTAATCATAGGTCTACCATGTTTATTTGACTTTATCACTTTATTCGTACGGTTATTGACTTAATTTTGCGCTTTTTCCGTTGTGCGTTACTAGTTCGCGTGTTTCAAACTCATCCTGTGTAAATATGCTTCTTCCTAATATTGCTTTGTCAACATCATCACTTATAAGCAAGGTTCTCCAAGTGTGACACTATCATTTGCTTGACGCTCCTACAGTGAATAAAGGAATCAAAAGTAAGACACACGTATTTTTTATATAAGTAAACGTGGGGGATAAAGAGGCAAAACAACTCCATAAACTGCGAATATTTGTCAATTTGACACCATTTAGCAAGGCTATAACTCGCAACTTACAATCCAGATTTACTTCAAAGTTCTCCAACGAATAAAGTAAGTAAAAGTAAGGCAGCAACGCAAAATGCGGATTTGCTTGGAAGTCTTTCAGTGAATGAATGAATTAAAATAAGACATACCTGTTTTCTATATCGACAAGGCGAAGGATGAAGAGAGTAAAAATTCGCTAACATGGCCTAAACATACTACCTGTGTTAGCAGGACGATAAATCACCACTCATATCATCGTAGTTTCAAGATTCTCTCCTTCGTACATATTGCTCGTAAGTTTCATCCACTTCTCCAAAGTTGGTGATGTCATTTAATTCCTAAATATTTTCATACATGTCGTAGTGTATAGTAACGTCTTTGTTATATATTGACATGGTTCCACCTGTAGCATCATTGATCAGTTCTCCGAGGTAATATGCAAAGTCTCTCTTCCCTGTTTGGAGGTGCTTCTGGAATGTCTACAATAGCAAGAAATACTGCAAATAGACGATTGACATGCAATGGGTTTACACACATTTTGAGTACAGTCCTATAGCTTTGACTTATAAGGGCCCCATAAACATAATATGAATGCCTTACTGTCCGTATACCTATCGTACAGTGCATGTCATAAGATACATATAGGACACATACCTACGATTAACACGTTGATAATTGTTCACTAATAATTTATCGGCATGCTTGTACTTGACATATTGCTGTGATAAACCCTTTACTCTGGTATACTTGTCATTTTATTAATACTAGGTAACATTTTACTTTTAACATGCATATCACGGATAACATAAATTAAATACAGTTTTTATTATGTTAAGAAGTGGTCGTGATTATCACTTAATTTCTAGTATTTCTTATCTCGCACATTGATTAACATCAAGACAATCAGAGTCGTCCTAGGACATGTCACATTGCATATGATGACAAGCAATTTGTAATTAATTCGCCGATTGCTATACTCTTTGGCGACTATTAGATTTTTCCGTTATTGTTTGATAGTCTATAAATTTGAAAAGCCTCTAGCGAAGCGAGAGTCAGCTTTGCTAGATCCGGCCTTGTTAAAAAGTGTCATATTACCCAATATTTGCTGTTTAGTAAGGTGTTTGCCAGTTCATCCCCCAAGTTGCTCTATATAAAATCGCGTTTCTCCTGCTTTTGATTCCCTTATTTACTACAGAAGTTTCAAGCAAATTTTCCTTGTTCATTCCTAGTTATTGCCTTTTTAATAATGGGTAAAATTGCCCTATGTTCGCAGTTTAAGGGAGAATATGACTTTCATCCCTCACGTTCGCCGTTATAAAGAAACACGTATGTCTTACTTTTGATTCCTTTATTCATTGTAGGGGTTTCAAGCAAGTCAAAGTGTCACGCTTGGAAAATTTTTCTTGTTAGGTTTCTTCAGGAAGTATGACGAGAAGCGTTGGAGAACTTTCAAGCTTACAACTGTTTTCCAGGAATGTTGCATATTACTGCCAAATTGGAGTAAATTCAGACGTCATGTCCACATTTTGTTTGAGATAAGTACTGCGCAATTGTAGAACAGGAAAGAGCAAAGCTGATTTTGTATTTGGTAGATTTCCACACATAACATTTTGATCGTACTTGGAGACCATATTAGGTTCGTCTTCATATGTTATACACGTTCAAAGAAAAAAGTATTGGTGTATGCCTGTCTGATTAATTAATTGGTGATTCATGGTTAAGTGCAACTCGTTGAGCAAAGCATGATTCTGATCGAGGACTTTACTTGGAAATACCACATCTGACTTAGATATTGTGTTAGAAGTACAGGTACACAGCGTTTCTTAAACATGCAATATCCCATTTACCTAAATATTACCATCCTAACTGCTACTAAATATAATGAATATGTAAAAGTTTAGTATCATATCTACTTAGACACTATTCATGATGTAACAACTATTTTGGTAAACTGAATTATTCCACTTCACTCCTATGTCAAGTGGTAGCGTGCATCAAATTGTTAGTACTTTATGTAGCTCTTGTATTCCAGTCCTTTTTAATCTGTAAAATGTGTGTATTTCGCTGTCTTTTATAACGGCTTTGTCTACAGATTTTAAATTGTAACTGGGCTCTGTGTTGTTTATTGCTACAATATGTAAGTGAGGTTACCAAACAATTTGTCACGAGCTTCATTTGAATGATGTGTAATTTGCTTCTAGCTCCTACTGCTTTAAAAGAGCTCATACGGAATATTATTTATTACTAAGTAGTTGTGATTGTCTTGAAGAACCCATTAATTTGAATATTGATTATTAATTCAGTACGTACTACATAACATCCATCTTGCTCTGTGCTCCTTATTTCATACTTTTTCAACTAACTGAAACGTAGTTTACTCACTGAATATTCCATTGATAACACACCAATAAAATATATTTAAAGTGATGTATTTTCCAAAGACTTTCTGCATTTACCTTTGGGTTTCTACATCATTCCTTCTTTATGATTGAAAATACATCCAATATTAATTTTTTCTTGCATATTCTACTTTTTACTGCTTAAACAAACATGTTTATACACGTCTGGCCACACAACGTTACAACATAAATGCTTAGATCTGGCCATACAATGAAATGATATAATATCTAATGGACTTTTGTCCATATCAACATACACAAATTCATAAAACAAATATCTTTATATAAAATGTTATCGTTACACGATGAAGGTTAAATTGGTGTACGACCTGTAATATGGTCGAAACTACGTAAACGAACTGATTATATTTCTTCTTCCGTTATTAAAACAATAAGAAATCTAAGATGTATTACTTAACCACCTACTCTGAGTTGAATGCAGTAAATGCATTGTCTTCAGTTTATTAGGCAATAAATGTACAGCTGGCGATACACTTTTCCGTATTAATGATTTGTACCTTACCTTAACTGTGAGCAAGATATATCTTATTGTTAAACGTTAGTAACGAAATTACAACATGAAATAAAATAATGTAAGTCTTCATATAAAAATGAATACACTTGTGATAGAGAGTCTATAAATGAGAGAATTATGAAGTATCTAAACGCACATGCATACAGAACGAATTGAAACCGTGGAAAAAATTGTGTGTTGCTCATGCGTATCATAAATGATATTAACTTAAACAATTCTACTACTAACATGCCAACGCATGGATAATTTTATAATCGTGCTTTCTATATTATATCAATTTCAAATTATATTACTTCAGAATGATGGATATTTTGAAACTATTTTAAACATAACATTTCGGGGAGTAACAAGAAACATGATCTCACACTTGAGGTCTTTGTGATATTACTTTTGCAAATAGCAATTGTTAGACTAACTATCTCAGCAATTTCCGAACACCATATTATATTTGAAATAAAAACATTTCTTTTAAATTATGTCATTAAATTAAGGAGCAGGTATTTGCAGTTCATCATTACCTATCTCTATGTTACTAGGTAGAAAATCGAATTTGTATTTCAGGCTTCAAACTATTAATATGAAATAATAAACTTTGTTTTACTTCATTAAAGTGATAAGTGAAAGTTAAACCACGTTTTTAAATATGATAATATTTTTTTTAAATTCAGAGTTAATATGTGAGTACCATTTCACTTTGTGAAACTACGCTATACTTTGTGCTACTAATACTGAGGGCAGAGAATGTGCCACCCCTTTTGCTTGCATCAGAAGACGGAATTAAACGAAATATATTTAAATCAATTTTCAAAGAAACTCTTTACCGTATCTGTGGCTCTTTTATCACCACTGGTATTTGTTTTAAAACTATTATTTTGCACCTTTTCCTGTTTGAATTGACAAATACACGTCGAGATGAAACATACTCGTGCAGGCTGAATCCATGTCATAAAGCAATTATCGCTACATCGCACTTTATTGTGATAAATATTGGAACATGAATACGTACTGTAGTAGATTACTTAAATTCCCACTAGGAATAGGAGAATAAACTTGAGCTCCCACATATTCAACTCTTACTAAATACACATCAGAAAATTTATTCCTATCTACTACAGTGTTTGACACACAGCAATCAATATTGAAGTCGGTAATTATATTCTTTCAACTCTTCCGTTATGAATAGAGGACAGAACTTGAGAACAAGCTTATTCTTCCAAAGCTGACATCGTATCAGAAGATAATTTTGCATTTATTTACCACTTAAGATTGAGATCAGAACCGAAAGCTTTCATAAATTTCTAACGCTGACAGTTTGAAAAGATAGTTAAGGTGTTAAATAGAGCCTATACTTTTTACTCCATATCTAGTTCAGTAGCATTAGGTTCATAGAGCTACAAGTTATCGATTGTGTTGTATCATCTCCAAATGTACAGACATACGGACGGACATATTTTGTTCTATTATTATCTCCTTTCATATATGTGCTTAACATGATTTGCAAATCTAAAAGAGAATTACAGATCAAGAGAAGAGTTGTATTCCGAATAATATTAAAGTAGATGGTAAGGAAAAAAATATACCATCATATTTCTAATGTGAAATCAGTAAAATGTTTAAGTTCATATTACTTATTATGTGTTATGTCATTACCTACTGTCATATCTTATGTCTACTAATTTACAGTCTCTTTTGGTGGAACTGGTAGCCTGTTCCTTGGTGGAAGTTTGGTAGCTTGCATAGAGCTTCTATATCTTTGTATCCTGGGAATGGTTAAGAATTTGAATCTTATCACAAGGAAAGGGAAAATGAAGATCGTTCCTGTGGGAACGGAAAGTGTTGCTTCCTCGACATCCAATACCCTAGTCCATGTCAATCGACAGCCTCAATGTCTAATCCCAACTAATGGAAAGAGACAGATAAGGTTTATATTCTTTTTAACACGAATTAAAATATTTACTCGTATATTGTAATTACGCTTTAAAATACTGCTTTCCTTTACAATGAAGGTTATAAAATGTCTTAATAAATTATATTTTTTCTTTACGGAAAATTGTTCCTTTTTTAAACAGAATTGCTTACAACCTGACAAGACGTTGGTAGAATAAATTATACTATGAACATGTTATCATTGTAAAGGAAAGTTGAAAATATTGGATATTATTTAATATATTTTGTGGTTTCTTGCATATTATAAATCTATATAGCTTCTACTATTACAATGTTATGATGGTTACTTAAGCTCTTATTATCCCTTACATACATAAAGAGAATTTTAAAAACTCCGTTTTCGCATGTGAAAGAGATGACTGGGAATTTGTAAGTACTACGGTGCGGGGTACAATAGCTCAGTGGGTAATGAACAGTAAAAGGATAAGCTTGTGTTGCTGTTCACTTTTTTGCCATAACAATTAAGCAGCCCTCTGCAATAATTTCGATATTTGGTAATGTATAGTTAAAGAATCCGTTTCGAATTACTTTCCTTTTTTATTACTTCCAGCGCATATTCGAAGGGACCATTGCGAGAAAAACAGAATACATCTGCACCGAGTCGTAGTTTCACTATGCGAATAGCAAAGGGAAGAGTTCTCACTGGTAGATGGGATGAAGCGACGCAACGTGTCTGTAAGTTTGTTTTCGATTATCAGTACAAGTGAAAGTACTGGTTCAGAGAGTTTCCACACCATTTTGTTACGAATCAAAGCAGTCGAATCAGAATGACAGAATGAAGGGGTGAAAGATAAAGATAAATCGTGAACTCTGACGCCAAAATATAGCAAGATCAGAGCAAAATAATGTTTTTTTTCCGCGATGATATTAGTCTGTGGAAATTCGAACAATATTTTCAAAAATCTGGATATGGGAAATTTTGATTTTGAAAAATTTGATTTCCGGATATTCGGATCACGATTTAATTCGAATTTCAGATGTCGAATTTGAAAATTGAAAGTCATGATTTATAATTTAGATATCAAATTCGAATCAGGTTTTCAGATTTACTAGTAAATCGGGCAAGGGAGAAGGGTGAAAACCTCCCACTAGGATCTGTGTGAGTTTCGAAATCGTGGAGTGGTGTATGTGAAAATGCTTATTCCGTGCAGGCATCACCATTGGACTGCATTCTGTTCTTCCTCAAGAAACCTGCCAAACCGGGAATTAAGTATTAAAAGAAGGATGTGGAATCTCTGTTTCGAGACACGCAGCAGTTTTACAAGAACGTGCTGAACACTGCTGATGTTTTATTTGTTTTCCCGGATTCTAATTCTCAAGCAGTCGTATCAGATATGAGTTTTAACACCGCTGTTTCCGGAGTTTCTTGAGTATAACGCTCGATTATTGATATTTTGTATCATCGAGTGTTGCAATGCATGAACGTTGTCAAACACATCGTTATGTATTCCTACTGGGTTTTTGAACCAGTTTATGTTATGCAACAACAAGGTAAATACTCACTTTTTCAACTGTGGTTTTTAGTATTCTGCATTTTCGGTATTCGTCGTTTTATGCTCCAAAGTTCAGAGCAGATTCTACACCACTTTTCCCCACAGGCATATATATACAGATTTACCTCTGTTGATTAGCACGTTACACTTTAATTTTATAAGCTTTGTAACTCAAACCTCCATTTTAATTTAAATTTTTATTGCAAAGGATCTTTTAATATCAACGCTCGAAAAGAAAAGCACTCCAAATGAGAAGTGCATGTGATAATATGATATTTAAGAGCGATTCATCGCAAACTTTATGGTCTTTATGGATCAAAGGATGAAGTGTGTGAAGGTGTCGTACGTGAATGCTATCGCACTTTTATCAAACTGACGTGCACGATGGGGCAAGAGTTGGGCGCCTATCTTTAGTAAGCAATGAGTTCGTGCAGGAAATTGACAAATCTGTTCCTGAATTTCGGTGGTTTATGGTATCTGAGTTTTATGACTTTGTACAATCCGCGGCAAAAAAATCTGCAACATGAGGATGTAAGTTTGTTGTCAAACTACGCGTAACAGCATAGGGAATGAACATAACGTCTAAGTGGAACGAATCACGCCAGGATAAACCTCGGCCTCCTCCCGTGCACACTTATTTTGGAGCAAAAGACTTTGTCATTTTACAATAAACTTATATGTTCATGTTGCAGGTGTTTTGCCGCGGATTTTGCAAGTGCGTCATAGTGTCTAGTACCAGATCGTGAAGAAAAGTTGAGATATTGGGTGGGATATTTCTTTTTCGAAAGGAATTTCAAACTTCATAAAACGTTAAAGAGGTGCTCAATTTGAATGGTGAATATGTTGGAAAATAATGAATGTAATTCTCTACTGTGTATAATAATAGTTCTATATGCTTGAATGTGTGTCATTGAAAATCAAAGGACGAAGCGATTTTTCTTCAAATTGCTCTTCTAATTTAAATTGTAATTTATTACAGAAGTGACGAAATAAAATTAAAGAACCACCATTCGATAATAAAAGTGCCCACGCATAGGAAAGCTCGTAATAGTGTTCCTATAATGGCTTGGGTACAAAACCTCGCGGCCAGAACCTCGCGGCGACAAAACCTCGCCTGGGCAAAACCACGCTTCCCAAAACCTCGCGGCCCAAAATCTCGCCGGGCCGAAACCTCGCCTGGCCAAAACCTCGCAGCCCAAAACCTCGCAGGACAAAATCTCGCCGGGCCAAAACCCCGCCTGGCCCAAACCTCGCCGTCTAAACGTCGCGGGGCGAAAACCTCACCTGGTCAAAACCTCGCGGGCCAAAACCTCGCCTTGCTAAAACCTCGCGCCCCAAAATATCGCCATACCCAAAATCTCGCCTGACCAAAATTTAAATGTTCCAACAGATGATAAGAATGACGGTATAAAAGACGCTGTTTCAGAAGAAGTATCACAGGTATTTGACCAATTCCGCAATACTATTTGAAAATTCTATTTCTGTATTAGAGAATTTCAATGTGAAGGTAGGGCGACAGAATGCTTTTAAACTGGTCATAGGGAACGAAAGTCTGCATAAGGAAAGTAATGATAACTAACGGGGTTAGTTTCGTGAACTTTGGAACATCCAAAAACTTAAAATTAAAAAAAATCTAACAATATTTATGAAAGCATGAAATATTATATGAGATTTTAGGACGTCCCTTGATTATGTCCTGTAGTTTAAAGGAGACGTAGATGACCAGGATCAAGGAAATGATCGAATAAAGAAAGTGGGAGGAAACGGGAATAACCTGAGAAAGCGCGCACGCACGATGTTTTGTATCTTCTTCTTCTTCTTCTTCTTCTTCTTCTTCTTATTATTATTATTATTATTATTATTATTATTATTATTTGTAATGTGGAATTGCATATTAAGAAACTCATTGGGTAAATTTTAAAGTAAAGTTTCATTCGCGGCGAGGTTTTGGCCCGGCGAGATTTTGGGCGGCGAGGTTTTGGCAATGCGAGGTTTTGACCCGGCGAGATTTTGTCCCGCGAGGTTTTGGCCACGCGAGGTTTTGGGCGGACAGGTTTTGGCCACGCGAGGTTTTGGCCCGGCGAGATTTTGTCTCGCGAGGTTTTGGGCGGCGAGGCTTTGGCCACGCGAGGTTTTTCCCCGGCGAGCTTTTGTCCCGCGAGGTTTTGGCCGGCGAGATTTTGGGCGGCGATGTTTCGGCCGCGAGATTTTGTCCGTATCCCTCCTATAATATATACATTTCGAATTGCGCAGTTTGATGATGTTAAATCATTGATAATTCGTTAGTAATATATGACCATGGAGTGGTGATTAAACCGACCTCAAGCTTGATGTCTTCTTGTTACAGCTTTTATGAAATGAAATGAAATCTTTAAAAATAATTCCCGCGATTATAACGGCTGGGCTGAACGAGACGGTGATAGTGAGAAATGAATGAAATATTGGAATGAGAAAAGTGGGGGAAACGGAAGAATCCTGAGAAGACCCACCAATACGTTGATTCTCCACACCAAAGCAAACTTGGCACGAGCTGGGTTCGAAGAAAGGAGCCTGTGCACTACACGTGAACGTTCTAAGTGTGAGAGATTATCATTATAGCAAGAGTGTACACGGTTCTGCCTGAGCTTTTATAATAATTTGCGATTTTCAATTAACTTTCAAACAGCGCTTATGGAAAGTTTACATAAATTGTAAAATTTTTATATTTATTGCATTCAATTATTTCAAAACACTTTTCAAGACACACCCCATATGGTTATGTTGAACATTAGTTTCATTACGTTTGATATACTGAGGAAAGTATTAAATTGCAAGTAAATAAATGTTGAAGTAAAGAACGTTTATAATTGGAATAACCGATAGGTTAGAGATCCCTACTTCATGTGACCGTATGATGAACATATTTTAAGCTAGTGTTGTGTATTGACCATTCTTAAATTAGTTAGCATACCAAGTACAATTAAAATGTATCAAACGGTTGGTAAAATTCGATGCATAGATAATGTTACACACGTTTCTGTCCAACTTAGAAACAGGTCTTGCGTCCTGTGCTTATGCATTCAGAAATACACTTGTCATCGAATAATTTCTTCTGATACTGAACCCAACTCACTCTTTCCTGCACCTCTCCTAGTCTAAGGCACATTTGGACCTAATATACTCTTTCTATTCCTACGGAAAAAAATGCATGAAGCAGTTTACGACTTTTATAACTATAAATTCGTCTCTTTTCTTCGCTTGTTCTGAAATGCCTTTTTAGAGCTTGAAAGAAACAAAGTGTTCCCATATCTTCATAAACGTCCTTATTTGCTTTCTTTTTCCCCCTCAAAGCCTGAATATCACATCAACCTAGAAAGATGCTCCTTGTGAAATCTATGGAAATTTGTAATCATGGCAGTAGGTTCTGTGCTTACCAAAGTCTCTAATGCGGATGCACAGCTCTAAAAGCTACTGCCAATAATGAGTGTTATTCATCTGTTTTCAGTAATTGCAAGAAAATGTTCCAGTTCGTGTCATTGGGCCGAACAGAAGGGTGTAATTGTCCCCTCTCGTTAGCTTAATAAATACATATTGAATGATTACATGTATAGTAATACACTAATAAAAAACGTTCGGTCGCAGTTTGCGCCAAGTAAACTTTGTGGTGGATAAATACTTTGTGCGTGGGTACTCTCGTTTCCTAACACTTTCATCCTTCCAACATTCCCTTCAATGCTCATCATCACCGTCTCCTTTAACTTACCCTGTATAATCGTGAGACGTAAAACCTTAAAGATTTCACTTTTCCAATAATAGAAAAACGAAACTATTATGTCACTGGAAGATCCCTGCCTAACCCCGCCCCGCGTGCAAAATCTAAAATGACGCTGCATTTAACAAGAAACATATATAATTAAGATAGCACACTACTAGAGCGCTTATATTTCGTTTCAAGAGTCGAAGGTTAGTTCCCAAGCCATATGAGTTCATGGAGAACCTTGAGAAAGAAATGGATTCAAATACGGAAACAAAAAGGGATGATTCACAGATACAAGTTTAGAATTGGAGAACAAATGGTAGGACAGCATCTGTATTATGACGTTGTCTGTATTATGAATGTATCTGTATTATCTGTATTATGAATGCAAAGTTGTCAAACATCAATTTCAGAGCCAATAAAGTCTGTATGTGCATTTGTATGTTTGTAGATACTAACCTCTACAAAACTGTCTACTAGACGTTCAAATGCTATGTGATACCTATAATGTGCATTGCACGGTGTGGTATTTGATTGTTTTACATTGGTTGTATTTGTGTTTGCGTTTTGTTCGTGTTTAACAAATCGGGCTGTAGTGCAAGTGGACGTGCGATGTTTGCGGTTGAAAGATGGTCTATGCGAGTACCCGGGATGTGGCGGATATGCTCGTGCCATCAACACAATGTGTCCGGACACAATCAACGGTAATGGAAATAGACTCTGTCTGGCTCTGTAAGGCGATAAGTATATCACAGAAAAAATGCAATACCTTCATGACGTCTCAAATAGCTGCAAAAACAGACTGTTACATTTGTCAGTGGACAATTGCGGTCCCATATACTCATTGTCTTAAAATAGCTGATGGTACGTTTGAGCAACGGATTCAACAATATTTCGCCCAAAAAAACGTATACGTTTGTGCATGATCATTTGAGAAGATAGCAAAACAGATTATTATGAAGTGGTTTCAATTGGTGTTTCTTCACCAGGTCAACGTGCAAACGTTATTATTAGTCAACTCTTACACGGTTTATGATCGAGCTTACTTTTTAACAATAATTCCACTGTACAAGCAATGCACATTATGAGAATACAACTGAGTCAATACAACCTCTGGACAAGTAGGGTTTCATAATTTCGCAGAACTTCTTAAAAATGTATATGATGTGGTACGCGTTCAGAAACTCAACAGGAGTCTGCACAGCACAGACAGAATCGTAACACTTCAATCCCTTGTGAACAAACAACTGTAGTGCACGGTACATACGTCTATTCCAATACGTATGGTTTCATTATGATTATCTTTCAACATCACTCGATTACATTCCAAATTCAGTGGTGTTTTGTTTTCATCAGTTGACGCCATTGGTCTGCGAAGCATAGTGCCAGAACCCATCCATCACCACGTGTTCATGGTGCCAGCAGGGCTTTTCTTGGATTATTTCTTCCTGAAATATAATTTTTTTGCTGCTTATCAGGAGTGCTTATCTTATTATTGTTATGTTGTTTTTAGACCCGCACGTATATTTTCATATTGATGTAATGTTGATACGCATGAGTAGTACTGATATTACTGCTGTTGTTTATCTTGCATATATGGGCCACCTGCTATTACATTCTACTGTGCAACGCACTTTGTTTTTGTGTTAGTACTGTCTATACACTTTTTCGTTTCCAACATGTATCTCATCGGTAGACCGATTACGCGATATATGCAACACAGTGGGTAGTATCCTAGCAGCCTGAGCCCCATAGACTTCATGACCCTAATAATGTTTGGTAAACCATATGAATTATGTTGTTCCTCGTTACGAAGTTTCCGTAATTCCCCATTCCCGTTTTTCTTGGGTCTGAATATTCGCCTCAGGTTCTTGTTCTCGAATACTTTCAGTTTATGTTCTTCCCTCAAAGTAAGCGACCATGTTGTGCAACCATAAAGAACAACATACAAGATTATCGTTTTATATATTTTGAGCTTAAATTACTCGCTAGAATCGCGACTACAAATGATTTTGAACTGAATAATAACACGAATTCCCTGCTTTTAATCGACATTTAATTTCTCCGTGAATATGATCTTCGTCTGTTAATATTGATCTTAAATATTTGAAACTACCCGCTTCATAAAAATTATTATTTAATATTTTAACACATCCGTAATTTGCCATACGGTTCCTTCGTACTTCCTTGTATTTAGATTCCTCTGCATTTACTTAAAATCCCGAGTCACTGCGTACTCAGATGATTATATTCTAACTGAATGCTGTTTCGTAGTCTTTCTTTGGAAATCACTTAGAAGGATTCTGCCCTAAAAATAAGTTTTTTTTTTCACTTTTTGTTATTATTCACTTTATTGCTACAAGATTAGATGAGCTTTCTTTAAAAAAAATCTGTGGGTATTCAACATTATTAAATAGTGATAAAAACATTTCTACTTCTGTCCACCACCATGAAAGTCCGCAACCCGAAGTGCATGTTTTTGTCCATGTACATCCAACCACAAAAGTATCTCGCACCTAATTGCTCTAATTCCATTACTTGGGGTCGAGGTAATTTGCAGTTGTGAGAATGCCTAGACAGATGCAACCGAACTTACACGTAACTTTTCTCGGCACTGACAGCAGTTGGTAGCACTGTGTCAAGTCTGTATGCAAGTAAAATTGTGCGTAGATGATGCACGAAACATTTTTCCATTTTGAGATCAATCTCTCCGTTTCAAAATGTGTTCTCGAATGAATATCATATGTTAATTTCAATATCGCTGTGTATGTAATGTATTATTTCATTATATGCTGTAATTAAAAGAAATAAAAACACTATTCACACATGAATCAGAAAATGCTTGAAAGTAGACGAAAATATCAAATCTAGAACAACTGCTGGAAATAAGTTTCTAAATCACTGTCTTAATTGACAGACCTTCTACAATTCTCTTTATTCCTACATCTAGTTATTTCTGGGGAAGAGAAGATCTTATTTGTAACACTGAGTATGAATTGAAATTGAAATTAAAACAGAAACACTTGAAAAAGATTCAGCCTTTTCGGGATTCGAATCCGGGGTCACCAAATAGAAGATCAATGCGCTAACCGCTCACCAACCATGCCACTTAAACTTCTACCCAAATTAAAACCTAGTTAAAATCCTTTCTTAGAAAAGTATAAACACGTTACTCTAATCTAGCAAGGCAAACAAATATAAAGAACATATAAATGAAAATAAAAATAACAAAATATAAGCAACATGAGTGAGTGTCTAAATGACTTACTCGAGATTGTCTTGTTTAACTCGAAAACAAGTTATATAGACGTTCGTCAATGAGGAAAATATCACGAAACGTTCTTCAAGTTGAGGCTACGTCATGAGCAGAACCGCACCTTGTGGGGGAGCAGCTGCCCCTCAAGAGACGCTCCCCGCTGTTCGAAGGGGCCCATTTCGAGACAAAATGTTCTTACTCCATATACGATATGAACATGAAATTAGAAATGAAGCATCAAATACGATCGCCACACTTCATAAACAAAACAGCACACAAAATGTAAGTAGGGAAAAATGAATCGTGCAACCATTTCAGTAAAAAATGTCTATTATTAGGGTTTCTAGAAATAATATTTATTCGTATGGCTTTGAGACTTATCAATATGGTCCTCTGAATAACTTTGTCATGTCATGAATGGGTCCCTAAAATAACTAACGGAACCGCAGACCTTGCCGTGCGGGAGAGCCCACAGGCTCAGGGCTGCAAATAAAGATTAACGGAAATTTGTAAACAGTGAGCCAGAAATTAGAAGAAACAACTTTTCCTAGGGGGCCGAAATAAACTTATTAATGCTTGGTTCCCACCAGAAAAGAATCTAATTTACGGTGCTGGTGATCGGTTGCAGGGATGGTCCCGATTTACATTACATTTTGTCTTTAACATAACTTCTAATTTCCAGAGAAGAAATTACGACAGAAAGTATTTTCACATTCTTTGAATTGTATCAACACGTATATAAATAGACAGCTCTAAGTTTATGTTCCCCAACTAATAGTTTATTTTCTTATATTCAAAAGAGGAATTTCTGGCAAATTGAGCCGGTGCCACTAGCCGAGAGAACTCTGGCGTTCGGCTTTTGATTATGAGGAGCAATCCACTAGGGGCTCGAATTCCTCTGAAGAGCAAGGTGGGTAATTTTAACTGTCGCCAGGATTTCCGTGTTCGTTTTCCTGTAGTGTTTGGAATACGTCGAAATAATATGTAAGCCAGTGGCAAGCAATACTCCTGCCAGGGTGATTTGTTTAAAAATATGTGAAAGCAGGTAATTCCCATTGCAGCTACATGGGTTGGAATTAGGTCTTGGCAATTATTAATTTATTATTTTTGAATGGGAAGATAATGTTTACGTAATTCGTATTGTAATTATGTTATTCCTTTATTATTATTACTATTATTATTATTATTATTATTATTATTATTATTATTATTATTATTATTATTATTATTATTATTATTATTATTATTATTATTATTACCAGAATGGAAAGAAAAGTAACATAGTCGAAGGTATTCATAGAAATAGAAAAGATAAACAGTATGTCAGATGTTTCTTAGGTTTACACACGAATGCAATAATATTATTACGTTTATGGATTTACAGATAGAATTATCATTCTATGACAACAAGAAGTTGAATATAAATATTTGTTTGCTGATAGTAATTAATTTTGTGTCGCCCTTCTTCCAAGTAGAAAGATGAGATGATATCTTAAATAGAATCATTCTCGTGACTAGCGACCCGTAATGTTAAATCGATCAATATTTGTTATTTGTGCATAGCTAGGAACAATTCCTTGGAACTAAGATTTAACCGTACTACAGTAGTAAGGATATGTTTAGCCCTTATGTGTTCATCAATTCTTGACCAAACACGTTACTTGCCAGACAGTTACGATCGAAGGTTGATACGGATGACGTAATGTTGTTTTATTGGCATTTCACCTGTAAAGGAAAGGGACCTCATAAACCCAGAGAAATTGAATATTTTATATGTTACTATAGATCAGAGGTACCAGTTTTATAGATTATAAGAATTTCCTTTATTGCAACAGCCGAAATCGTACTCGCGTCCACAAGATTATGAAACTAACGCCACTAATCTAACACAGTGCTGTTGTGGGAGAAGGAAAAATGAAGCAGCAGTGAATTCAGCAATTACACACTTTTACAATTTGAATGTAATAATGCTGAAACTTCCTGATTTCATTCATGTTAAAGTACTAAATACTATGCACAAAGAATAATCCAGAGAAGTCAACTTTAAATTGAGAACTCATATATACGGAGGCGCTGCCGTATGATCTCGTCTCGGGCCCTGATTTTTCACGGCACGGCATTGAATTGATACTTATATTTATTGGAATCACGTGTTTCAGGCCACTGGATTATTTTTTTGAATTAACTAATTTAACGAGTCATCTTCAGTACCTTGTTTCCTATTTTGACGCGTTTATATCACGTTTACAGTTTTTCCACTAACTCTTTAAGAACAGGGACAAAACACAGAAACATGAGGACAGTAAAAGTCACAAACAATATTCGCGCTTTCTTCCCTTGCCTGAAGTAAAACAATAAAATATGATGAACATGCAATTTTTGCTTTTCCATTTTCTGTATGGTATCAAATCCAGAGTTGGAGTGGATCAGTGGGTAAAATAAATCGATTTTAGTGGGTTAGTGGGTCGTGGATCAACAGCTTGTGACTCACTGTGACCCATCATCCACCGTGACCCACTGCGACCAACCATCCACCGTGACCCACTGCGACAAACCACCCACCGTGAACCACCACACACTGTGACCCAGTATGACCCACCAACCCTCTATGCTTACTGCATTGTAGACAGCATATTCTGAACAGCATATTATTTCACCCTCGGCCCCAGCCGTACAAACTACAAACACGTTTCTGATTGGTTACAAATTGCGATTGTACAAACCTTCTTGTGTTGCATTGCGTATTGTCGTGTTAAGAAAAGAACTTTGCCACTTTGTTGAAATTGAAGACGAAATTTAAAGGATCAGTTCAGGTTAAATTTACATCATGTCAGTCAGGTGGAATAAAAGAACCCTGCGGGGCTTCTAACCCGCTCCTCCTGCTCCTAGTATTACTACAACTTCTTATGCTGTGGATTGGATTATGGGATCTACATACCAGAGAGAAGGTTCTACTTTCTTCTCTCTACCGATATAAAACGCACGTGTATCGAGAGGTGGGGCAGCAAGATCCATGACTTCAACACTGTCTCGTGCTGGTATGTTTTCTTCTTCTTCTTCTTCTTCTTCTTCCGGTATATTGCCTCTTAAATGTCCTGTAACACTGCACTAAACTTTTTCTTCATCAAAATCTTCCTCGAGCTCCTACATATCCTCAATCTCAAATGCGCTTTCACAGTCACATTCTTCCTCTTCTAACTAAAGGTGCACTTGTTCTCTGTCCTGCACTGACATTTCATATATTAGAAACACGTATTCCTCAAAAATAACGTGAACATGTAAAACGAAATAAGTCACTAATACGAAACAAACTTGTACGCCAATAGTCGCGCGATCTACAATAGTAGAACACTTATGAAATCATGGAACAAATCTGAGCAGGTGCAAGAACAAGCGCTGAAATTTGACTCGAATGTACAAAAGGTTTTCGGAGAAAGGTACATAACCGCTTAAGGTCGAACGAGTTGCCAATTGCACAGGATTCTAAAAATAAAACACCTGTTCTACAATAGTAGAACGCGCGACCACTGCAGTGTTAATATAGGAAAGTGTTTACAAAATTTTAAATATAAATATAAAATAAAAATCTTTCCTTGGCCCGGGTTTGAACCTATACAAAAAGCAATTATAATTACTGACCCATGGAGCTGTTAGCTTCGGCGACGAAGACCGCTAGTAACAGACACTTCAAATTGCCATATTTCTGCTATGTGGCGAGAAACGCATAATTCCCACTTACCAGAGCTCCTACGTATTTAGCTCCTACGAGTATGATCGAGCGTGATTTAAAAATATGCTTCTGAATACTGGTGAATTTGTCTACGGTTTACTTTCAAAGTATCCGTTTCCCTTTTTCATTTGTCTCTGTTTACTTACATGAGTTGACTATCTCTAAGTGAGAAATAAGTTGAGGAATTTTCGGCTATTAATATTTGTAATTTTAATAATAGCAATAGAACGTATACAACTACTTGGCTTTCGAGACAAAGCCTGTCAGTTTTAGGGGACCTAACTACTGGAAACAATATATTTTTGAATCAGTGTAATATATAAATTATTATATAATAATAAATGTAAATATGTATGCCTAATCATCACGGCCAAATTACAATCAAATACAATATATATAAGTATATAATTTGGACTTAATGCAATCTGAGAGGTTATCATATTACGTTCATTGCAATAATATCCTAAATGATAGTGGGGATCCGAATATTTGCAAAAATTGAGTATCTCATAAGCCGTTAAACTTATGGAGCTGAAACTCAGTAAATTAACTCTTAATTGAAAATGAACAGAAGGTCTCCTAGCATTTTTTAACATTTTGCTTTATGGGAGGGATATACTTTCTACATATGGTAAAACGATACTGGGTTAGGTTGTAAAAATTATCGAAAACGTTCGTAATTAGTTGGGAAAGAAGAAATACAACCAGGTTCGATTTTAGGCGAGAGATCATGTGGTTCGGATTCACGTTAATCCATACTTCATGCCGTAGTCGTTGCTGAACCAGCGATAGACATCTCGAAAAAATTGGAGGCTCCGCAGCGACGATCAGCAGTACCTCCTCTTTCGTTTTAAAAAATATACCACCAGCGGCCCAACAGTGGCAGATACGCGACAAAATGCCATTGAACCACAAAATTACTCTCCCAAAATATATTAAATCGCCTATATGCATAATTTGTTTCCATTAAGTAGAGTCTCAAAAACACTATTTTAAAAAAAAATAGTGTCCCGGTATTTGCGCGACCCACCAACGTTTGGATTACTAGCGGCGTACTTTTCCGATTTCGTAACGTAGTTGATGACGAAAAGGTGGCTTGTACAGGCATAATTCCTTACGGTATTTTTAATCTGGCTAATCAGATTGCTCTTATAACCATGTATATTCGACGATAACCGTTTGAGATCAGATAAAGTAAGTTCGCCATGTAATTTTATAACAAACTGATGCGCGTCTATTAACTTTATTTCGTGGTTATCCCATATTCACTTTCAAATGATCTGCTACAGTTGTCATCTAAATTCATACAATTATACGCACTCAGCTCAATATTTTTCACTTCGTGATGAAGAGCCAGGGTTACTCTTGACTCCCGTTGCTCACTTTAGGGAAAATTCGCCAGGAAAGAAATGATAAATAATAATAACCGCATGCACATGACTGGTGATAGTTCGTGCAGCTCCCTTCGCGATTCTCCGCGTCAAATCGAAGAAGTGCGGACCAAAATGAAGTTTTCACTTCTTTGCGGCGGTAACTTCAATACCCCGACTATAGATATCTCTGTCAAATCGACAAACCCCTGCCGTCGTCCTACAGCACAATACTGGCTGTCCTTCGACACGTCGCTATAACGACGATCGTCATTTACCGCCAAGTAGGCCAGTAGGTGTTGGCGACGTTTACGTCATGGGGATGCGAAATTCAAAATTTACATTTTAATTAGAATTTTTCAGTTATTACTTTTTATTTTACATTTTTTCGATATAACACGACTTGTAGGCCAATCATTAGGGTTTCTAATGGTGCTTGTTCCACGTCTCTAGTGCACACATTAACCATTTTATGACAATTTTCAATAATCACTGTAACTGAAGAAAATGATCTTTCTGAAATTTTTGAACACCCTGTATGGGGACAGTTTCAAAAGGAGAGATGTACTATTTGGGATTTTTTCATCTCCCACTGTAATAAAGATATGCATATTTTTTTTTTTAGAACAGGGACAAAAACACAGAAACATTGAGGACACAGAGCAGCACAAACACTATTCACGCGTTCTCTCCTTGCCTGAAGTAACACATTCAAATACGGAAAACCTGCAAGTTTTGGTCTTCCATTTTCTGTGTGTTGCCAAATCTGTAAAACCAAACCAAAGAGCAATATTAATACAGAAAACGCTCAACATCTCAGCAATTCATGACATAACTATTGTATGATCCCAATAACTCCAGTATAGAAAATTCATAAAATATGAAATATGTAGCCAATCTCGACTTTGCATTAGTAATGATAATAATAAAAACAATAAAGGAATAACAGAATTATAATATCAATTACGAAAACAATACCTTCCAATGAAGAAAAAAATATAAATGTCATACCGGGATTCGAACCCGAGTCACTGTCATGGATGTTCTTTGCTCTGCTACTTTACCATCAATTCCTTCGACGAAGATAAGAAAATAAACTAATAGTTATGTTAGATAATCATAGCACACACTATTTTTGCACATGTTGATATAATTCAAAGAATGTGAAAATAATTTCTATCGTCTTTTCTTCTTTGGAAACTAGAAGGTAACGAAATATTTTAGGGATGGGCACGAGCGAGTTCGAGCGAGTTTTCACTCAAACTCAACTCTACTCGACTGAAAACAGACATCCTTGACCTCGACTTGAGAACTCAACTCGAAAAATTTCCTCCAACTCTTCTCGAATGTGGATTGGATTCGAATCAAATCGAGGAAGATCGAGATAAATGTTTTTTGTAGTTCCAAGTATTTTCTTCAAGTATCCTACATAAACAATATAATTATTATCAATGATGCTACTACTACTTTAACTGCTCCTTTTTATTATTAGTATAACATCATCATGTATAAATATGGAAGATAGGTATATCTGAATACTAAACACTAGTTGACTGCTGAGCTCAGTAGTCATGAAGTCTAGGAGGCAAGGACATCGTTCACGAGGTTCTGGATTTGTGTTCCAGAGAAGCAAGCATCCAGGCTCAAACCAAAAATCGTTACAAATTAGGTGTTGCAGGCCAAACTTGCTCAAAACTACTTGACCCGGGTTTAGGGTTCTCAAGGGCTCAAACGGATCGGCTCACAGCTCATTCCCTATTGCCGAGCTCACAGCTCATTTGCCGAGCCAGTAGCTCACAAACTCGAGCCGGCTTGAGCCGAACCAAACCGTGCTAATGGCTTACTCCAACCAAGCTGGCTAGAGCCGATAGCTCACCTGAGCTGAGTAGGTGCCTCATCTCAACCGAGTCGGCTCGAGCTGTTAACTCAGTTGAACCAAGCTGAGTCGGTTAACATCTCCATCGGAGTTCGGCTGCTTTGGTTCAAATGCCGAATACTGAGCTGTTCTTAGCCTTGGTGGTAAGAAGTACAATATATACTTATGTTAGTGCTTACGGCATTTGACGCTGTCTCGTTATAAATAACAATTGTCGTATTGTTAATCGAGGCGAGACGAGATGCGAGGAATTTCCAATCTTACGAGTAGCACTAAAATATTCCACATTACTGCTTACATTTCTCATAGTTTTCTCTTTCCAGTCTAATCAGGTAATGATTTCAAAACGAGTTAAATGAGCAAGCCTTTTATCAAACTTTACTCGACTGAAACTCGACCTCAGAACAATGACTCGACACAAGAAAATTACCTTTGACTCGACTCGTGCCCATGCCTAAAAAATTGTAATGTAAATCGGGAGCATCTGTGAAAACTATGACGTAGCCTTAACTTGAAGAACGTTTCGTGATATGTTCCTCATTGAGGAACATCTATGTAAGTTTCTTTTTGTATAAAGAAAGAAATCTCGAGTAAGTAATTGCGACACTCACATATGGACCGTCTCCTTATAGAGGGATAATCGTTGAGTCATTTTAATTGGACCAACAGAGTGCTCCTTTATCCGTGTATATGCGACGATAACCGTTTGGGATAAGATAAAATGCGTTCGCAATTTAATTTACTGATTACGTGCATGCATCTACTTTATTTCATAGTTCTTTCATATTCACTTTCTAAAATTCGGAGACAGTTTAAATCGAAATTCATTCGATTATACGAATAATAATAATAATACCAATTACGTAAACAATACCTTTATAAAGGAAAACATAAATGTCACTCTGGGATTTGTACCCGGGCCACTGAAACGGCAGTGCTCTGCTTTCACACTTTGTCATCAATTCCTCATACAAAGGTAAGAAAATAAACTAGTATTTATGTTAGATAAAAAATAGCACACACAATTTCTACATGTGTTGGTGCAATTCAAAGAATGCGAAAATAATGTTTGCAATCATTTTTCTTTACAAATTAGAAGTTACGGTGAGGAAGAATTGCAGTAATTTAAATCGGGACTATTTAAAAACGACGAGGTACCATGAAGAACGTTTCCTGGCATTTTCGTCATTGACGAAGGTCTATATCACTTGCTTTTGAGTTAAAGACTGAAACCTCGAGTAAGTCATTGTGACACTCATAAGGAATATCTCCTTATACGAGTGTTAGTACGAGTATTTTATGTATAGTCCTACATGCGAGCTTTTAACTACTTGATAGTTGAGATGGAAGATGAAGGGACGCGGTAGGTAAGTGGTTATCGCATTGAATTTCTATTCGGCGAACCCGGGTTCAAATCCCGTTCAGGTTCTAACATTTCCAAATGTTTCAATTTCAATTTCAATCTGTACTCAGTGTGACAAGGAAGATCTTCTCTCTTCCAGAAAGAAAAATATGTTGAAATGAGAAGATCTCTCAATGAAGGCAGTCATTTAGTAACTTATTTCCAGGAGTTGTTCTAGATTTGATATTTTCAGCTACTTTCAATCATTTTCTGATTCATGTGTGGTCAGTATTTTTATTTCTCTAAACATACAGTATATAAATGAAATGAAAGGAAACATTTAAGTTTTACGTCCCACGATTATGCCAGTTAGGCTAAAGGAGACGGTGATTATGATAGATTAGTGAAATGGTGGAATGATGAAACTGGGATTAAACGGGAGAACCTCAAGAAAACCCACGAGCACGGTGCTTGTCCGCCACAAAGTCCACACGGCGCGAGGTGGGATCGAACCAGGGACCCCAAGCACCTGAGGTGAAGGCTCTACTACTTAGCTACTGCGCCCCCGACATTATATAAAGAAATAGTACGTTACATACGCAGCAATATTATGATAAATATATGCTGTTCGTGGAATACACGATCCGAACCATAGTGGTTCATCTTAGAATGGAGAACTGTTTCGTTAGTCACCTACTTTACAATGTTACCTAGAGAAGCACCTTGATCTGGGCTACCAACGGCTGTCAGTGCCGAGAAAAGTTACGTGTAGTTTGGGTTGCATTTGTCTAGGCGTTCTCACAACTCCAAATAACCTGGACCTAATAGTAATGGAATCAGAGCACTTAGGGGAAGATACTTTTGTGGTTGGCTGTACAGTGAAATGCTAAAACATTTTTCGTTTTCGTTTCTCTATTTTTTGAAAAAAGAAAGTATATCTTTGAAGGAAAACATAATAATTGTTTCGTAATATTATCTGTACGGCAATCTTCCTCGAAGAATCTTTTATTCCGAATTACTATGAATTAAAAGTGTTTTAAAGGTATGTACGTAAAATATATATAACACTGTTTTCCACTTTGTAGATTTAGCTATATATTGTTTAATTTAAAAGGATTAATTAGTTTTCTTCCTTCCTGTAGTCGAAGCAGATCTTGTTATCCGATTCGTATCTTCTGGAACACACTGCGTGAATATATTTCACATTCATCTTTCGATGCCGTCAATCATTTTAGGTTTGCCCCAAACAGATTTATGAGGTAAGGACAGTTTAATTTAGTAGATGTTTATATTTATTTAAATTTCGAAGAATATACGCTCAATGTAAATGCCAGTAAACTTGTAGTATCCACAACGAAACTTAATTAGTTCTAATGCTTTGTTATCACAATCAAAAAAGTGATTTACTACCAGTATCAAGAATCAGTATGTCTCTTCTATCTCGCTAAAAAGGTCTTAAAACAACGCAATAACATCTTAGAATAGAGATCTTAAAACAAGATAACCGACTCCTGTGTTACTGATTCATTCAGTTAGTTAGAGTTTATGTTAGAGTTTGCATTTAATATGTTTTGAGAATAGTAAATATTTTCGATTAATTAACATAAATTCGTTTGAACAGATGTAAATATCGAACATTGTGTGAAACTTTCTGGATGGAAGTTGAACATAACATTTTTTCATATGTCCTATTAATGCTGTTTCAAAAATTACATGGACTAAGCAAATGATGTATCCATTACACAAGTAATTTCCGTTTCATATTTATTCCTTACTGTTATTGTAATAACCAGTTATTGAAGTACAGATTGCTATAAAATTCTTCCCTCATCAATACAATCAGGTTTTTGTTAAAAGTACACAGTATGCTTTAGTTATAATTAAATGAGATTTCATATTGTTCAACTATGTCAAAAGATGAGTTTGTTTCAACTTTTATTCACAATGAAGGAGCTAAGCGGATTCGGTATAATAAAGTAATCTGAGATTGATTTTGTAGAGGAAATAGTAAATAAAGGTCACAAGAATTACAATTATAATTCAAGTAAATTTTAGAGATGACGAATTTATATGTTGCAAAATAATCTTCACATTATATGAAGTCCTAAAACTTCCACTAAAATAAAAGTACTTTACATTAGAAGAATAAGGTTAATGATAAATATTTTAAAGAAGAATGCCAATATATTATGGTGTTCATGGTAGTTGTTGATGCAAGCTGTACCTAAGAACAGTTCGCGAACCACTCCCTTTACTTTCCGCTTTCTGAGGTAGTGCTTCTTAAAACTTGAACTTAATACAATCTTACGGTACATGGCAACAATTTTTACATAACTGCTAAACTCTTGCCTTGGTTAGCACTTTGCATATCTGAAGAACAGCAACATAACTTTAAAAAGCAACTACGATCCTTTAGCCACAATATCTCTCAAAGTTCTCATTTTACTGCAACCTGAAGCACAATTCCATAAAATTGCATTTTTTCAATAGTTCGGAGATCGTGTGACCGCCAAAAAAATCGTATAGCCACTTTTCTCTCTCCCAAATATAACATCACGGACACTCAAGTCTTAGCTGCAAGATTTTTTCACATAGTTCAATGATTTTCTTTTAATAACATTACAGAACTCACCTACAGCTCCAGAGCTCTTTACTTATATTTCTAACAAAAGAACATCATCCTTTAAACAGTAGCTTTTTTACAAACAAATAGGTACGCTGGAGACCGGTCACTAAGCTTGGGGTATCAATTTTACTTTTTTGTATTTTAAATCCATGTAGTAGCAAATTTTCCTGTGGTACTGGACTGTAAACTACGTCATTAAACTGTGCAACGCGTGCAGTAACTACCTAGTCGTTTACGTTTGTAAAACCGGAGCTCTGTTTGAAAACTTCCCCTTCTATTCCAAGGACATAATATAATGAACTAGCGGTACTCTTATTCGATATCTTTGATGGTATCTAACTCGCATGTACCAAATCGCTCCACCATATTGGAAGTGGAAAGAGAGACGTTTTCACCTAATACTCCACAGTATCTATTACTGTTGATTCCCTACGTTCCTAGAAAAAAATGATACGACAAATAAATCATAATATGTCAAACGTAAGCCATTTTCTTACTTTCTTCTTTTAACATGAAACTATTACTAATATTGCATATTTATTGAGCTATATGTTTATGAATTATTGGAAATTTTCCCAAAATTATGTACCTCTCTACCTTCATACAAGAAGGAAGAATAGGTTTTGTTCTTTTCCTGTATATTTTAGTCACTGATTTAGGAATGCGCTCTGTGAAAGCATGTCATGTTTATTTCGTTAGGGTTTTGTAATAGACAGTCCAGAGGGCTATAACTATGCTAATACTTCCGTCATTGTTGAACTAAATCCTTCACAATTCTTTACCCCTAAAACCTGAACCTAATATTCTTTTGCATTGTTTCACCTGTTCTTCCTATGGGCAGCTACATTACTGATTCTTCTACCGCGTAATAGTTATATTTGATTTTAGAATCAAACTTTTATAGGAATTAGTGTTTCTTTCAGTATATATCTCATACGTATGTGTGTCTTTGTGTATGTGTGGATTATGGTTTAAATATTTACTTTTGACATTCTTATTGACTTTCCCACATTTCTCATCAATTTTTTATTTCATTATTTTATCAAATTATTTTCCCCATTCTCATATCTTACGTGCGTCATGCAGTCATTGTTACTATGTGTGTCATTCGTATTAATGTTTGTGATGTTACTATGATAAACCATCTACCCTACTCCTCTAATCTACTTGTACTGAATGAAAATTCCAGTTATGATATGTATAAAAATTGTGCTACCAATTTTCAGTCTACATTTTGTGGTTAGGGATGCTGTGTTACAGCATCGTCATTTCTGTGTTTACGTTATTCCACATTGACTGTTTTTCTATAAACGTTTATGCTTTAATCATCAGTTCTTACAGTGATTCTTACCTGAGATTCTTATCATGAAAACTAAATGGTAATACATTCCTTTTTAAATTTTTGTAAACTAAAAGTAAATTATTTTCTTCTTAAAAATATTTCGACTCGAGAAATTAATTTCAGGAGGCATTTGAAGATATATGAATTAGTTATATATTTACACGCATTATAAGCTTTTTTGTTTCGAACAGTTAGACATTTTACTTTAAATTTAACTTAATGGAAAGCATAATCGTTTAATCACTTTTGAAGCTGCATTTAAATTTTTCTAAATTCATTTACTTTACAAATGATTAACTTTTCTTGCTGCCTATTATCTTATTCTTACATATGTAATTTTTTAGTCAATAAAACAGCAGATTGTTTCGCTCGCGCAATATTGTAATCATCTCAACTATGATTAATCTATGTAGTCTGCACTTTTGTATTCCAAAGAAGAAATTGTCATTAACTAGGAAGTGGCCCAGAAGGAACACTGCATTAGTAGAGTTGTGACTCAAAAACATAAAAATATTCACTAGAATATTACAAAACAAAAATTAAAAATGAAATGAAATGAAATCTTTGAGTTTTACGTCCCACGGTTATGCCAGTTAGGCTAAAGGAGACGGTGATGATGAGAGATGAGTGAAATGGTGGAATGAAGAAAGTGGGAGGAAACGGGAGAACCCCGAGAAAACCCACGAGCACGGTGTTTGTCCACCACAAAGTTCACTTGGCGGGGGCTGGGATCGAACCCGGGACCCCAAGCACCAGAGGTGAACGCTCTACCACTGAGCCACCGCGCCCCCTCTAAACAAAAATTAAAGTAAAAACATCTGACAAGGATACATTCATGACAAGGATGCTTAATATATATGTTACTGCGAAAGGAGAACAAAACTATATTTTGCGATTGATGGCAGAGATATAGTAGCTGTGGAATATTCAATGGTGTAGCCAAATTCAATTTGCAGTAGAGCTACAATTCCAGGAAATGTTGCATTCCTATAAATATATATATTCCTATAAAATAACCTACCCTAAGTAATTATAATGCAGTAGTCGAAGTGTGTCTAAGCAAGAGAAAGGTGGGGCCGCGGTGGCTCAGTGGTAGAGCGTTCACCTCTGGTGCACGGGGTCCAAGGTTCGATCCCAGCCCCTGCCAAGTGAACTTTGTGGTGGACAAACACCGTGTGCGTGGGTTTTCTCGGGGTTCTCCCGTATCCTCTCACTTTCTTCATTCCACCATTTCATGCATTACTCATCATCACCGTCTCCTTTAGCCTAACCGGCATAGCCGTGGGACGTAAAACTCAAAGATTTCATTTCATTTTTCAAGAGAAAGGAGCGTTAATAGGAAAATCGAACTTATTTCAACAAATATATATATGGGAGGAGAGACGACTGTCCATTATAGTACATGTTCTTATAGTTTATTTGAAAAAAAAAAAGATTACAATATCCGTTCGAGGAATATGCTTCTCACATCATGATAACATATATAATTATATTCAACAAGGAGATGTCGATTGTCATTCGTCAGATCAAAGCAGGGCCCCTTTCCATACTAATCTTCTGGATCGAAAATTCGTGTCATATTCTAGAAATTCAAGTTAAATATTATGTAAAAATCGGTAGAAAATAAATGATATTCAACAATATATCTATTAAAATATTATAATAAAATCAAGGCGCTTTTTTTTGCTAGCCGAGGCTAGCACCCACCCAAAGGGTTACGCCCTTTATTTGGGAGGAGAATGAAGGAGGAACTATATGTGGAAGGCAATTGTCGGGAGGCAAAGGAGATTTCATAAACTTTATTATAACCATGTTTACCATATTGCAGGACATTATGGCCTTTAACCATAATCATAAGCAAAGGTAAGGATAGGAACACTATTTAACAATACATCCGGAGAGTGATAAGAGCTGAATATTGGTGATAAAATGAAACTATGAGGTGCACTTCACATCACAACACAACACAGATAGGAAGTTAGAGAGACGAATGAGTGTTATCTTCTGTTCAGGGGCTGCTCTGGACGCAATGAGGACGAGGGGAGCCCAATTAGTACGGTAGGGTTACTGTGAAACATAAGATGGAGTGATGTATGGTGGGGGGATGGCAATGAGAAAATCATCAAGAAGTCGCATGTCCGGACTATTTGGTGAAAGAGCGTAATGGTATAAAGTCAACAGTAGAGAAAGTGGGGAAGGCTGTATAATTGAAGAGGGTTTGCGGAGAGTGGCTTCGTGGTGCATAGCATCAAACAGTAGCGGATGGTGAGTCTGGAATTGCTTCGTAACGTATCGGAGTCTGAGATCTTCCAGGTGGTAAAGAATATGCGGAAAAGGTGTTTGCTCGTACAAGTCTCTGGTTGGGCTTGGTAGTCTAATGCGGAAGGCATGGCGCTCAAGAATTTGGAGTCTCCGGTAGTATGATTCGGGTGCAGAAAGCCAAGCTGTAAAGCCATATGTTAAGACAGGTCGTAAAAAGGCTTTGTAGGTGTTAAGAAGGATGTGAGGTTTTAATCCCCAGTTAGTCCCAGTTAGGCGTCGGAGTAGGTTCAGACGGTTTGTCGCTTTAAGAGCAAGACTCTTAAAATGAGCAGACCATTTTAGGTGGAAGTCGAAGACAATACCCAGGTATGTCACAGTGGGACTTGCAGCAAGGGGAGTACCTTCAATCTCGATTCTGAGGTTGGCCGGATTGCGATGGACGCGACTACGTTTACCTGGGGGTAGAAAGATAATGGCTTGGGTTTTATTGGCGTTAAGTTTAAGGCACCACATATCACACCATTGGATGAATGCGTCGATGGCAGTTTGAAGGGTGTGGTTGATATTATGAATAGTTGTCGCCGTTGCCAGGAATGCCGTATCGTCCGCATACTGAAAAAGATTGACGTTTGGAGGAAGAGCAGGAAAGTCAGCTACATACAATAAGTAAAGAAGCGGGGACAGGGCAGAGCCTTGAGGAACTCCAGAGTGGATAAACACAGGGTGAGATAGAACATTATTGATAGAAACGTAGGTCAGGCGGCTAGAGAGAAAGTGGTAAATGAAGCGAATGTAACAGATTGGAAGTCGGAAAGTAAAGAGTTTGTACAGAAGGCCGAGATTCCACACTTTATCGAAAGCCTTTTCTAAATCGAAAAGGACGAGACAGGAAGGCTTAGATTGATTAACCTGAGCAGTGATGTACGTGGTCAGACGGAGAAGTTGATCATTGATACTGTAGTTTGGGCGGAATCCAGCCTGATGAAGTGGAATTAGGTTGTGATCGGCAAGATGTGTGTGGAGGCGAGAGACCAGTATCCGTTCAAGTATCTTACTGAAGACGAGGGTGAGTTGAATTGGACGATAGGAAGACACATACGAAGCTGGTTTGTTCGGTTTCAGGAACATCAAGGTTTTGGATGTTTTCCAATCGCTAGGGATAAAACCAGTACGGAGGATGAACGTGAAGATGAGAGACAGAAGATAATGGAGAATGTATGGTCCTTCCTTGATATGGCGATACGTAATAGAATCTAGTCCTGGAGCGGTGTTGCGTTTACCAGAGACGGTGGAGGCGATTTCTGTAACGGTGACAGGAGCTGTCAAAGGAGAATTGGCGGGTAGAAGATGGTCAACATGAGGTTGGAGTGAAGGCGAGTTGAGATTGAGCCGGTTAGTAGGAGGAGTGCGAGCAGATAGAGCAGGTCCAAATGGCGTGAAGACATCTTGAACTTGATCAGCAAAGGTATTGGCTTTGTCCATGTCAGTGTGTAAGGGCGTATCGTTGAGAATGAGTGGATATGAAGGGCGAGAAGTTTTACCAGTGAGCTGATGAAAGCGTTTCCAGTACTTAGTTGGATGTGCTGTATCAGAGAGAGTGTTACAGGTTGTAATCCAGCTTCTGGTCTTATAGGCAACGAGATAGTTATGCACCGCCCGCTGGTATTGACGATGTTGCCGAAGCGATTCCAGATTGCACGTGTGAATAAAATCACGATACAGCTGACGGGAACGACGTATTAAAGGTAAGTATTGTGGTGGCAATGTTGGTCTATAGGGATCAATTGTAGTCTGAGGAATATACTGCGAGGACGCCTGATGAATACTATCAGTGATCTCATCAATAGTGTCGTATAGTTCAGACTCTGAAGTTGGAGCTGATAAAGGTGTTAACCTGTTGGAAAGGTATTCCCTATAGTTAGGCCAACGGGCACGGTCGAAACGAGCCACTGTGCGGGGAGTTGTAGGTGGAGCGAGTTGAGGTGTACCTGGATTTTGAAGAGTAGCTTTAATTGGGATATGATCACTCCCAAGCGGGTCAAGCACAGAAAGAGTTAGCTTGGAGAGAATATTGGGCGATGTTATGACTATATCGGGAGTTGCATTCGAAGCGGGTCGAGTTGGTTTAGGAATGGGATGTATGAATCCCGTCGTTTGGGTCTGAATATAATTGCAGAAGGTACGTTTTGATTATCTGAGCGGCTATGGTAATTAATATCGGCCATTATGATGTAGGTCCGGAAATTGTCAGAAATATATTGAAAGAAACGTAGAGGAATAGGATGGCCTGGTCGTACATAAATTGTAGCAACAGTGACGTAGCATTGTTTGAAATATAAAGTAGCGATAAGATGTTCAGGTAGTGATGTATCTCCAGTAGCGTGTACTCTATGTGAAATAGAGTGTGGAAAACCAATAGCGACGCCACCATTAGCACGTCGAGTGGGAATGGTATTATCGTGTCGAAGAAGTAGATAAGGTGAGAGTTTGCATGAGATTTTAGGAGTAAGAAATGTTTCGTTGAGAAGAAAACAATGAACGTGTTCCTCCAAAAGTAGCTGCTCAAACAAAGGCTTGTTTTTTTGTAGAGATCGAATGTCCAGAAAGAGAAAATGAACTGCCATGATGAAAAATAACGACAATAGATGGAGAGAGAAGTTAGACTGCAGATTCATGGACTGTAGAATGAAAATGAGCGTAGTTGTTAGAATAAGTGCCGGTGAAGTTGACATGCAGGATAGTTTTAGCAGCGAGTTGTACTTGTTGGAGGATATGCTGACGAAGAAATGGATGTATATTCTGCAGGGTAATAGTGAGAAATGACAAAAATTTGTCGATGGTGATGGGTTGTTGTGCAGAACTAGGAGGCGGAGTAGTAGGATCGGTGTTATGAATTCGGATAGGTACAGTGAGCTCTGGTTTAAGCATCTCTGCAGCGGGTTTGGCCTTACATTTATAGCTGTACGTAGGATGCTGATCTGGGCAGGTCGAGCATTGCGGTGGATTACTGAGATTGGGACAAGACTTGGTGGAATGGGGACCTGCACAGTACCCGCATTTGAAAGGGTTCCTGCAGTCGTTAGTGTGATGGGAGTTATAAGCTTGACATCGCTCACAACGTACAGGAAGAGGCGGAGGTGAGTGAGACGGTTCCACCCGATGTCTTTTCAGGTATATGTAAGCACCATTGCTAAGAAGGTCATCCACGGTCTCTTGACTGTTTGTGAGAACTCGGACGATATAAGTGGGTCCGGATGCGTTCTTTATGCGAAGGCATTTCAGGATTGTTCTCTAGCTTAAGTTCATCAGCGACCTCGGCATCCGTGAACTGGGGATCTACGCCTCGAATTACTACAGATAGAGCTGGAGGCTTGCGAGGAGGTGGAGGCTGCTTCGCCTGGTTTGATGCAAGCTTTTGAAGGTTTGCCGAGGCGCCGAAGATCTCAAAAAAGTAGGTGTTACGAAGAGTGTTTGCCATGTTAGGGTCTGTCGATCGGATGATAATACCATTCTTGGTAGGTATGAGCTGCTTGACATCCGATCGTGGAACGTATTTCAGTAGACGTAAGTAGATCTGCTTTAAATCATGGTACTTGGCATCGTAGTTTGTAAGAAGAAATGAATGGACTACTGGTTTAGATGATGACTTCCCGTGAATCTCTATATCCATATTGCTTGATCCTGACGATGACTCACTCAGTGTATGATGCCGTTTGGTTGGAGGTGTCATCTGAAGAGCAGCAGAAAAGGTAGCAGCTTTTGTAGAGTGAGCCGTTGGACTACTTGGCTCTGACTCTTGGCCGGCTTTTCGTTTGTCGATTTTTGCCGCCGTCAGAGAAGGACCCTGAGCAACAACAGGAGGTAGTCCAGTATGACCAGTACCTTGTCCAGAAGCCATAGCGAAGGTCGTCTAGGTTACAGGTTCAAAGGAGACCACCCGTTTGGATAGTGGTCTAGGTGGGCCAAAGAGGCTATCAAACTGCGTAGGTATCTCATGAGGTGGGCTAGATAAGTCTCTCAACCGATACACACAGAGATTTGCCTTCAGTGACCAGGATAGTGGATAGGATATTACAAAAATCGTCACTACACTCTAGTGGCGCTTCAGAGCAGTGCAAGGCAAAGCTCTGGGAAAGTATGAAATCAAGGCGCCTGAGCTCCAACCTATAACTTTGGATTTCAAATCTTTGATTTATGGTTATTTATGATTTCACATTTAATAAAGACAAATATTTTAAACTATGTGTATTTTAAATAACTTAATCAAATAGATCCGTTTTTCACAAAGTTTATCCTTTTTAAATTAATCTTCAATTCCTTTGTATTTTATTAAGCCTTTTCCAATAATCAATGCAAGTCATTTGTGCTGCCATCTTAGGAGTTTTTTTAAATGATACGTTTGTGGACGTTTATAAGTTTGTGGCCAATCCTTTCGACAATGAGATCTCGGAATCTAGAGGCTCAACAAAAATGATATTTTCACTGATCGATTGCAAATTACATGGAGATTGTCCAGTTCTAATTGAATATTTAAGAAAAAATGCTCATTATTTCTTTATTACAATTTTATGGGTACACCGGAAGTGTTCAAATTAGATAAAAAACCTAATGCATCATATTGTACGCATTATACATTGCAACACCACATGATTGTATACGGATGTTGGAAACCTCTCAGGCGTTAGTTTCAAGGTCAAATGATAATGAAAAACGAAGGATAATATTTATCCACTCTAAGTTGAATTTTCATGGTTTGGAGTGTTTTGACCAGTGAACACCATATATCACTAATGTTCTAATTAATTGTTTGTGTAATGTATTTGCTTACTACATGCTGCATGCAAGAAGAATCAGAACATTGATCAAACATGAATTCAAAACTTTAACCGGAAATAGGTTCAAATCATGCAAACGGTGCGAGTTATTGGAAAAGTAATAAAAAAAATCTCCCTTTACGGTATCTCTTGCCAATTTTTATCAAGACGTGTTTCACTTGTGTATGTAAATGGACATATACAGATGTGAGGAATAATAAGGAGATTCATGCTCATATGTGAATGATGCGCTGTGTAGAGAACACAGGTTTAAATGAAAACGAAAATTTAAGCTTAACATTAAGAATGAAAATATTGAGGTTAATTAGAATTATAAAATTTCGTATCCTATGCATTTTCATAAATGTTAAATTATAATCACAAATACATTTAAACCTTATGTAATTAACAATAGCTAGAATATTTAATATCCTTTGCTTCCCAACGTATCCTTGGGAATGTTTCCAGAAAAATAGTAAATATTAATAACACTGAACAACATATTTAGGGATCTAGAAAACGGGGGGATGCGAAAGAATAATTTTAAAATTTAGAACATTTAATGAAAAGATTTACCGCTACTGTAGAGCAAAACTGTACTCCCAGTGGCTACGATGCTAAATTCATGCTACTGGAATTAATCAACGTTTAGATAAAGTTGTCTCCGAACGCATCTAATTACCAAAAATTTTGATATCTTAAATCTAAGAGAAGAGTTTAATAGCATTGAGTGGAAAGTAAAATTTTTTAAACTTTGCAACACTAGTACTTAAATGAAATAGAAAACGTAGGCAAAAGGAACAGAAGGAAAAATAATCAATCAACAATATTGTCTACAATTCTTAGATATAAACACATATATTCTGAAAGTCCAGCGGTTGCCTTATAGAAACAGAAAGAAAGCAACACCTGATATAACACTTTTATCATCCAACAGTTAAAAGTGCAAAAGCAAAAGAGAAATTAAGAGAAGTGCATAGTTCGTTTTCGTTGGCTTTCCTAGTCGATAGCTGAAACTAACTAACTAACTCTATGGCCTATGGAGCCCGGAGTTTCAATGGTCTCCACTGACTTCTATCCTTAGACTACTGGATCCTGTACCTTCAATAGCTAAAAGTAAGGCTACACTCACTCTGAATTTTTCTTTTTCTCTTTATCTGTGATTAGCATTTCTATTTTGATGGTTACGGTTATTGTTTTGTCTGTTCTTGGGATTATTGTTTCTTCGTTCAGATATATCCTTATTGTTTTCAGTCTAGTTGCGATTCCTGTGTTGTTTCCTATTATAATTCTAATTGTATGATCGTGATTGCCGATTTCTTCTGTTTATGTTTTTATCTTTTCATGTGCGGTTTTTGTCCTGATTCCTTTTAAGTTTCGTGTTTCATTGTAAACTGATTTTGATATATTTGCTTGTTGTCCTCATTATACGAAGGGTCTCGTTTGATATCATGGGAATTAGGATTTTGGTTGTTATTATAGCTATTCCACTGCTCGTGCCTTTCCTCTCCGCGATTTGTGTAGTATTATGTTTCTACGCTTAGCCCTTCTGTCGTATACACTCTTGAATTCTAAATAGTCACTACTAATACTATTAGTGCTGTCCTTAGATTCTGAATAAGCAGAAATACTTTATTGTATATTCCGATCTCGTCTAGTAGTGTCTGGCTCTAATTAGGGTTCAGAGTCCTCACTCTATTTTCGCTAAGAGTATCTATCTTTAATGAGGGTTCAGCTTCCTGTATTCTATTTTCGCTACAAGTATCTGTCTATAATTGGGGTTCAGATTCATTTTCGATTTTTTATACTCTCTGTATATACTCACACCATTCTTTTTGTACGGTGTCTGACTTCTGACCTAATGCCCTTTTGACTTCAATTAATTGCATTTCCGTTGTTTGTCGTAATGTAACAAAGATTTTTTTCATTTTTTTCTTAATAGAACAACTTCTCTCTAGTTTCATTTATCACACAACTTAATTTTGAAGAAATAAATTTAGCTTACTGGCTTTACCGATTTCCTTGTGTTTCATCTGAAACAAAATATTAAAAAAGGATTCTTAAACATATGATTAGAATCACTTGAAAGACAACACTATTTTTTCAAATTCCTGGTACACACCGCATCAAAAAATGCGTCAGCTAACGCCGTGCAATTAGGCCACCCAATATACATCATTATATTCAATATTTGTGTTAGGGAAAGAGACCCCCTTTCTCTCCCATACAAAAAAATGCTAACAACATGAGCGCAATTCTTATTTCAAACTATACATGTATTAGTTTCGACAAAATGAAATAAAAATCTCAGACGAAACAAGATCCATAAGTTCATGTAGGGATAAACTGAGAGGCACACAGTGAAAAGATGAAAAAATATAGATGTGTATTACACACAGATTCAGAAATCAGGCAGAGAGAAGAGGAGAGAAGAAGAAAAAGAAAAGGGAAAACAGGTAAAACTGTGGAATAAAAAATTGTAGTAGGAAAAGAACCTAGCATTATAGAGTTCCGTTTCCAGAAATCCAACAGTAATATAGAAATACAGAAATAGTTTGTTTTTACATATTTTTCAGAACTATCAAAACATATAGAGGATGTGTTAAACATTCATTATGTCGCTTTCATAATGGATACCATACTGAATTTCAAGCAGAACTGTAGATCTCCAAGACACATCTATGATAATGTTAAAAGTTTAACACACATGCTTTGCTTCCGCGTGGTTCGATTGCATTTCGAATTCGGTTGATTTTCATTGGACGCACTGTTCCAAAATACATTCTAATAAACCCAGTAGATAGCGTTTGTCATATCCTCCATTGCAGGTTACTAATGCAAACTGAACAAAAAAGAAAAAAGAAACGAAAAGAAAAGAGAAGAGAAAGAATGAAAGAGAAAAGAGAAGTTTTATTTTACTGCTAAAATTATATCAGAAATGCCCTATATTAAAAATCCAAAGTGTAACGGAATGAAAAGTTACAAATGTTGGAAAGGAAAAGTTTATGTTCCTCATAGATGTAGCATGTTTATAATTACAACTTCAAAACAACGCATTGAATCATAGGATGGGAACAAATTTTCTATCGAAGTAGTATAAATAAAATGTTGTTTTCAAATGACCAAAGAGGTTACCATTTTCTAGTCTTTCCCGAAAATGTATATCGTCGGAACATTCTGCATTGATTTTTATCTCTTCCGGATATAACGTAATTTCCACAGATAAAATGAACACGCTAAGAGTACAAACGGATCAACATGTCAGTCAGATGATGTTGGTTAGGTTATAGATCACCACTGGGTCCAGGATTCAAATCCGCAGTGACCTGGTAATTCGACTCAGACTTGCTAACCTAAAGGATAAAAAAGAGATTTTGTTTAATTTCTTGCGTTTAAACACGATTTCTGTCACGGGTGACCAGGACTGGGGATGTTATCGCCAGAGAACGAAAAACATGATGCTGAAGTTCCAAGCTAATTAGATTCTCTCGACTAAGTATATCGCCCGCATGCTCCGTTTTAACTTTGGAACATGAAGTGCGTGTGTGTGAGAGGGGGAGAACTGGAAGATGCAAAGACAGGATAGGGGAACGTCAAGAAAGAGAGAAAGGGGGACGAATATAAATATGGAACATACTTATTACAGTGTATGATATAGAACGCACACACTGTTTATTCCAATTGTCGCCAGTTATGCCCTCTAAGTTTTCCATTAGAGGATAAATCTCTGCAGTCGTTATTTTATGCAAGAAAATTATACTACCTGATGGGGAATGGAACCAAGATTTTCCATTTGGAAGTCTGGCACGTTACCGAGAATTTAAGTTCGGAAGTATAGACTTTACCACTACACTACCGATTGCTTTACCCAAACTTCATTTAGCAAATGGTGTAGTGCTTCTTTCTGAGAATGATAACACGTAAAGAGTATACTACAGATCAATGATGTGTTTCGAATGTCCTGGTAATTCAATTGACCTTTCCCAAGCAGCATTCGTCAATCCCCTCTATCATGAAGTAGGAGTTTCCTTCCACATTCTTAAGTATTGCTCGTCTAGTATGAGTATTCGATTCTTCACAATAACTCTGTCAAAAAATTCAATAGTAGGCAACTATACTGTGAATAAGAACATTTATTATTATTTTTCTTCTTCTTATTATTATTATTGTCATTCGAGTACTTTTGATCTTTCACGGCGAAATTACTGCAAAATGTGTTTTATTTTTGTATTTTTTTCTGGATTGTATGTTTTTCCTTTATAAATGGGCACTAATTTCTCTCTAGGCCTTCGAATAAATTAATTTCCTTCTGCATTTTGGGCGCAAATAACCTTAGAGGAAAAAGCCATTTCGTTCCAAAGATCAGGGCTAAAGAAGGTAATATTTGGTTTTAAATTTAAGGTGGCATGATAGGAGTTTACCGTGAGCAGCGGTGTAGTGAACATCGCTGTTGTGAGCCTCCGATCTCAATCTGCTTCTTACGTTTGTTTGAAATTGCTTGAGTGATTACTTTGCTGTATTTCAGTTGTGTGTTCTCAGTAGTAGGAAATACAGTGTACCAGTGTAAACTAACAGTTCATACTAGTTACATTTCAAATGCTAGTATATAGTATGTATATACGCATTTCGGATATCTCGATGGAAATTAGTAACGACAAACTCAGTGCTATGCTTTGCCCTTTCTGTGCTCTCCCCCTTCAGTGGCTGGAGGAAGTGACCCAGTTTTCAAAAAAAAGGGAAACAAAAAGGTTGCAAGACAATGAATCGAAAACCAGTCAGTTGTCTGTGTGGAATTCTCACACTGAATCGGTGCCAGTAGCAGTGGTACGTGAAAACATAACAATAGTAAATGAATAACACGTTGCCCCGTGTATACCTGTCGATTAACATCAATGTATCACGCGACAGTCAAAGGAAGTGTTCCATGTAAAGGCCTTCTTCCTATTCAAGGGCAAGAATGTTACTTGTTTATACTTGAGAGGTAAGCAGCAGTAGTTAGATATGGTTACTACGAGCGCAATTATGACCCTTTTTTGTGAGTTGGCACACCGCAAAAAATATAAATTCAGATATTTGAAAAATAAAAAAAATACTAGCCTAATCAACATAAAATTCTAAGACTTTTTTAAAGAATAACATTTTACCGAAAGCTCAAAAATAAACCCGCAAAAAATTCCCGAAATATTGAATTTGTTATATCTCTGTTGTTTATTAACCGATTTTCAAAATTCAAACGGCGATCAATAGAGAAAAAAATTACTATCTATCGAATGTCTTGTAGGCTGCATAACTTTAAGGATATAATTACTAAAATCTCAAATAATTTCCTATTTATATATGGATCTTTAAAATTCAAATGACATTCAAATGTAGTGTCTTTCGTTATGCGTTGTGAATATCTAAATCACAGTTTTTATGACTTTGTAACCATAAAAAACACTTATACACTTATACACTTAGAACATACTAAAAATTACAAGTTTGGATATTGATAAACGAATCTTCTGCTAACTTCATTCTCTATAGGAAATATTGATTTCTTAAACTCTGTCCACTGATCATAATTCAAACTGAATAGACACCCGTTTATATCAAAAACAACTTGAACTTCTGATTGCACATTTTTCACAATTACATTGAAATTATTAGTAAGTATAAATTTCTTTTGAGGATCCACACTAACAATTCGATTTTTTTCTAAGATTATTTTGAAAACAATCATTTTTTTATTTTTGGACTGATTTTTAAAAAAAACAGTTGATGTACTTTGTAACCATTAGAAAGATCCTTCATTCCATCATATCTCGTAAACAGTTTCTTAGTTTTCATATCTTTTAAAACTTGATCAGTATCTTCGTTATATCTCTGTGATAATAAGGTTTTGTATTTCTCATTTAGATGCACTAATACCCTTTCACCAGTGTATTTTGTTTGTATCAATTTCCATGAGGTTATTTCGTATAATTTTCCTTCCTCCAGATCTTGCAATTTAACCAGGTTTAAAATGCTAATATTGTTTTTCTTATTTAATTGTGAGGTGATTTCTCATTTATTATATTAAACTTTTTTAAACAAAATTAATCATTTTTGTATTGAACTTATCTCGTTATATATATAGTTAATTCTATCAACAATGTATTTCGTATGTTCGTCTGTTAGTTCTCCATTCATTACTTTAATAACATTAAGCTCATCCTTAAACATAGCAATTTGGGTAACCATATTTTTATAATACTCTTTCTTTAAAGCTATATTAAATCGTGTTGATAGACAAGTGATAACTGCAGAAGCAGATGCAAATGCTGTTGTAATAATTGAATAGACTGTAACAGGAATAAATATATTGATAAACCCTGTTGAAGCAGAAAGTAGTATCTAAAATGCAATAAGAGTAACATAAATACATTTTAACCTTTTAAATTTCCTCTTATTTTTTGCTAGTAAGTTTTGAAATGTTAATATCGTATCCTCAATTAATGTAACTAAATTCTCTCGTGGAATGTTATCTGGAATACATTTTATTAAATAAGGTTTTATGATAATTATCATAAACACATTTTACAAACTAAAACATATAATCGCTTTTTAAATTCTCTCAATCATCTTTTCTTTCTGTACATCGTATTCAAAGTTCTTCTTACCAATCATAACCACATAACAAATAGTTTTATCAGGAACATCGCTTTCACAATTAACGAGTCAGTTTCAAATTGGTTCTATCACTTACAGTTACTGATTTGTGCATGCTTGTATTAATTACAAACATTGGTCGATTTTCTAAGAATTCTTTAGGATAGTAATACATCTCCGTGTTTCCAATTGTAGCTCTCTTATATATCGTATACATTTCGTAAGCTGTAAGATATTTTTGTTTTTCAAAATCTAAGTTCAAAGATTCTAAGGGGAAACATTCATTTCTCCCATTCTTAAAGTGTATATTTTGAATTTTACAGTGATCGAATTTGCTTGGGTCTTTTTCTTGATTATCATTTCTAGCAGTTTGGAAAAAGGCAATCACGAAATCAGACATATCGAATTCGTTAGAGTTAAATTGTGTAGTTAAATCAAATTCTAAATATTTACCTGTAACTGTCTTTTGTAAACATTGATATGTGTTGAAGGAAATAGGAATCTTACCTTCTTTTAACATATTAGTTCTTATCAAGGTACCATAGCTAGATTCATAATTAACAAGAGGGGTTCTCAACTCCATATTTGTAATCTTAACTTTACCTGGATGCGGTTGATCATTCTCAAATGTTCCATCTTGTTTCTTAGTTTTCCAAATCAAAAATGCATTGTCATCAGATCCACTTCTTTTAAATATATATTTCAATCCTACTTTCCACATAATGTCTTTATAATCAGAACAAAAACCAGGTAAAAGTCTTAATAGAAATAATATTTCCTCATCTGTTCTCCACCATTTAATTCCTTCCCATCCATTTTCATCATAATGATTTGCTTCTGGCTTGGAAATCGTACATGTATTTACAGCTGTTGATGTTAACCCAGGATGGTCTATAGTATCTAATATTTGTCCATGCTTACTGATTTGTATTTGAGAAAACAGATATGGAAATAAATTATTAATGAGTTTAATATTTGTATTTACAGCTGTTGATGTTAACCCAGGATGGTCTATAGTATCTAATATTTGTCCATGCTTACTGATTTGTATTTGAGAAAACAGATATGGAAAGAAATTATTAATGAGTTTAATATTTGGTTTACCATTGTGCTCACCGCCTGCATCTCTCCCCCTAATTTCAAAACTTACATACATATAAGCATAATAAGGATGCACATATCCGTCATCAACATCAATATCAAACTCAATTGATCTGTTTGGTTTGTTTAGGTTTTCAATTGTTCTTTGATTAGGTTTAAAGGTTTGTAATTCATATGACTCTATCTTATCAATATTTATTATACAGAAAAAGTATTATTATCGTTTTATGAATTAAACTCATAAAACAACTTAAAACAACTTAAATATAACTTCTCCGAATATCCTTATTCCTATTTACCTCGCTAATGATGTCTACAAAACTATATCCATCTGTAAACATTTTTAATACTACAAAACATAAATGCCCACAGATTACTTTGTTAAAATGTTGTATTCGATTGCTTTTGTACTCTATATTATAGACAAGATATTTTACGAGTCTTTTGGTTGATTTCCTCCGAATGAATCAAACACATATTTTCTATTTCCTTCTTTCCAATAACAAATCCAATGCGTTCCTATATTTTTAGATGTATCAAAGTTAACAATAACACACTCATTCTTCCATGGTTGTTTAGGCAATTAATCACTCATAAACACACCTCTAAAGTTTTTTATCTTAAGTCTCTTAACAAGTTGTATTAGGTCTAAATTACTTAAAGGTTTGACTTCTTCTTTTTCTTTAATTTTTTGGGCTTTTCGTTTTTGGAAAGCTTACCACCTTGTTTCTCTTCCATTGCTAAGTTATGTCTCTTTTGTACTTCGAATTCCTGTTTATTCTAGTTTACGTCATCTACAGCTTTTACAATAGTAGCTACACCTCCAGCAGCAGAACCAAGAGCACCTATTAAAGCTAAAATGGTTGGAATTGTAAATATAAAACCTCCATAAAGAATTTTATTATCATTTGTTCTTATTTCTTTGTTTATTTTCTTAACTTGTGGTACAAAAAGAGTTAAAGACATAAATTTTCCTTTACTTAGTTTCTCTTCTTTTTGTTTAATTTGTTTCTTAGTTAAAATGTGATCAATATTTAATTGATTAATTTCTTCGTTAGGAATTGTAAATGTAAAACTAGTCAACTTCATACTTATGTATTTATTATGAAACATAAAAATTAGACACAAATACTTATAAACCTAAACCAAATTCTTACTTTTGTATTCATAGCCAAAGCAGTTCCTAAAGCAGGTAATCGTTCAGTTAAGAAATTCGCATCTTTAGCAAAAGCTCTTTCCCATGCTTTATTTTCTAATTCTTTGTCTGCAATATGTCTAGAAGCTGTATCTTTGTTATCTCTGCAGTAAATATCATGTTCTCTACAAGCCTCATCTAATGGGTTAATACCTTTATCTTCTCTTTCTAATCTTTCTTGTAGCTTAGACCCCGGACCACAGTACGAAATTCCTGGAATATGTAATTCAACTGGAAGTTTATTAATCAAATCATTTAGTAGTTCTTTTCCATACTTCTCACTGTTCCAAAACTTAACGTAACGTATTCAATACCTTTATCAAATAACCTATACCCTTTGGATCATTTGGAATAAATTGTGCGAGTTTAGAATTAATCATATCCACTATGCCTACTTTCTCATTGTAAAAGTTATCATTCCCAGCTTTTTCTTCTCCATCTATAACTATCAACCTATCAATTAACTTTCTCACATCATCCATCCATATATATTCTTTAGGTAATTCGTTGTATAATTTTATTCTTTCTCCTGACTTTGGTGTTATATTTTTCGGTGGTGTTAATCCTAATGTTGGTTTTATATATTCATCCCAAATGGGTTTAATGATTTCTAGATTTTTTACCTCTGTTAGATCTTTGTTTTCTTCTACTTGGATCGCTATCTTGAAATGCAACATTAGAGTCAAAAACTATCTGTGTATATTTTTGTAAATCATCCTCGCCATAATTTGTCGCATTGCTTCTTGTCAACAGTCCCCATAAACCTTCTGTTCCTGTATAATGTCGATTGTTTATTATTAAATCGTCACCATTTATTTTAACTTCTTTATCTCCAATCATATTCATTATTTTTCCATCCTCATTATATGCTTGTATTCCGAAAACCTTATCATCTCTTGTTGTATAATATCTTGTAGCAACTTTACCAAATCGTGTTCCTTTTTCAATTGGTTCTATACCTTCTACTTTATCTTTAATTTGTTTTATCATATGCTTAATTTCTTTAGTCACAGGCGAATCATCCTCAGCTATTGAACTATCATAACCTGTTCTTGAAGAAGTTTCAAATAAATCAGAATCTAATCTTGCACTTTTCTTTACAACTGGAACTAACTCTTGAATTATATTTTTATTTTCTTCTGTTACTTTTGCTATATTTTGTCCTAAGCCTTCAATCGCATCTATAACAAGCTCATCTTGTTCTTTATATTTCTCATATTCACCTCGATTAGTTCGTTTAATTTCCTTAAATCTTTTCACAAGTTCTTCTTTTAACTTTATATATTTCTTAGCTTGAGCAGCATCTAACTTACTCATTTATTATATAAAAAATAAAAAACGTACGTTCACCTACATTCAATCACGTTCTGTATACTTTTAAAAAGTCTTTAATTTTATTTCTGTATTTTCCATTATTCGTTTTTCTAGTCATATCTATTGTTAAGAAACCATGTTGTTGTTCCCAGCACCTATTGCAGAGTGATTATAATTTTTCAAACGATATATCAGATCCAACAAATTCATCATAGATATGTTTTAAATTTACATTGTCCTGTCTAAAAATACACAGAAAATTTAAGTTATCTCTTATTAACTGTTTTGGTACTTTAGAATATGTTTGTCCAAGATAGAAGCAGTTTAAACCTTTATGCCTACCTCGAGTAAAATATTCTCTAACGTGGTTTTGTTGTTCTAAAATGAAATCATCAAACACAACTACAGAATCCTTCTCACACTCATCTAATGGAATAATCTCTTCGTTGTTTCCTTTTACTACTGCAATTGTCTTATTACTATCTCTTTCTACGTCTGGGAAAAGTTGTATTAGTTTTTCATATTTAGGTTGATCTAGACTTTTAGAATAGATATAAACATTTGAGTATTTAAGCCAATCTGGTGCTAGTAAAAATTATCAATCCTTCACGTCGGTTTTCCGCAACGACTAGGTCCTATAATTAAACATCTTGTATTATCAGGTAACAATATATCATTCTTCTTCTTTTTTACAGTTCGGTCTAATAACCTTACTTGAATATCCCATTTATTCATTTCAACGTTTATTATATAATAAATGAAAGTATTTAATTTAAACGGTTATTCATCTGAGCTAAGTATGTACTTGCATTATCTATTTGAAAACGATTTAGAAGTAGCTGTTGCAGGATTTTATACAACATAATTAACACCAAACATTACAGAAAAAAATAATAAATTAACATTTTGCAGTAACCTTCGTCCTAATATTAGAAAACTACAACTCCGTTCAACCTGGATAATATAGTTTAAAAGAGTTAGAAGAACATATTAAATCAATTCTTCCATACAAAGCCGATGCTTTTAAAAATCTTAAATTTACTGAGGATAGAGAGAAAAATAGAGTTAAAATATTTAGCGAACCGTGTAATATAACGTTAGATACCATTAATACTATATTAGGTTTTAGTGAGAAGAAGTTCGTTAAAGGCTCAGAACATGTTGGAGACAAGCCACCAAGGTTTCATCCATTCGATACTATAAATATTCACTGTGATTTAGCAGAAGGTATGATTTTAAAAGATAAGGATGCAACACACAACGAAACAGACTTAATAGCAACGTTTAGAACAAATGCTGAGTTTAGAGAACCAATTATATATGGGCCTAAAGAGAAGATATTTTTCCCAATACACCACAACACATTTAATATCAAAGTTTAAATTCGAGATGAGAATGGTGATTTGATTGATTTTGGTGGAGCTCGTATAACTGTTCTTCTCGCTGTTAAATAGATATAAATTTTGTATATAATAAATATGGATATCTTTGGTAATGTTAAAAGTAGGAAGAATGATACCATTAGTAAAGAACTCAAAAATTTAGTGATTTTGATAAAGTTTTCACAACAAATAATACAACATGGGTTGACTTTAAAAACAAAAGACTTGTTAATGAAGTTGATGGTATTGACCAACAAGATGTAGTAACTCTTCATCAGCTTGAATCAATAAATAACCAATTAGAAAGTGATAAAAACGAATTTGAAGATGTATTAAAATCATTACAAGACACATATAAAGATAGATGATATTAACGCTTTTAGGAAAGAATATATGGAAGAAATTAAAAAGACTAATCATAATGTAACTCTTTTGTTTAGGGCAAAGGGTCCTATATCAGAATTCAATCAATACAAAGCAGAAATATCATCGCAGTTAGTAACGTTGTTAGAAAGGACGATATAGATAAATTTGTTACTAAAGAAGATTTTCAAATATCAAACACAGAAGCAAATATGTCCATTATGAAAAAAGAAACTATAAATCTATTATGTCGCTTGAGAACTAAAAATGTTAAAGACCCAACCTTTAGGATATTTAATCTATCGAATGGTTATAAGTTTCTCTATAATGGGAAAATAATGCATATGGAAATAAGTATAAATAAATACTACTTACATATATTTTGAACGATACTGTAGTTGAAACTTTTCTTTTAGACGTTAAAAAGAGTGATGTAATTACCTTTCAAGTAGATAAAAATTCAGCTTTCGAAGAAGGACAATTATAAACTGTTATTATGTACATATAAAGAGAACTTAAATGATTTTCTATGCAATAAATAGGATGTATTGTGTTAACTGTAAGAAATCAACAGATACAAAGAAAGATACCATTAGGATAGAACGAACAAAGAATGGAAAAACTTTAAAGAAAGGCATTTGTTCTGTATGTGGTATTAATAAATCTCAATCCGTTAAAAAGGAAGATTGACTAGAAGGAAAAGGTATTAGAGAAGACATTATACAAAAAATTCACAAACCTTCTAGAAAGAACTATCCTAGGCTAAGTGTTATTGTTAAAGGTATAGATGACTTATGGCAAGCTGATCTTGTAGAAATGGATAGTGGTATATTAAAAGGTGTCTCCAAGTTAAATAAAGGTTATAAGTATTTGCTAACGGTTATAGATGTATTTTCGAAATATGCATTTGCTGTTCCCGTCAAAGATAAGAGTGGTAAAAATGTTACAGAAGCGTTTGAACCAATATTAGAAATTAGAAAATCTAATAACTTACAAACAGATCAATGTAAAGAGTTTTACAATAAAGAATTTAAAAAGTTGATGGAGGTAAATAAGATTAATCATTACTCAACCTATAGTGGTAAAAAGCTGCGGTTGTTGAAAGATTTAATAGAACACTTAAACAGAACATGTGGAAGAAGTTTACAACAAAAGGAAATTATAAATGGATAGAGATATTATCAACACTAGTTAAAGAGTATAATAATCAAATTCATAGAACAATTGGTTTAAAACCTATAGAAGTTAACAAAAAGAATGAGCGAACAATATTGGAGAAAGTGTATCATAAGAATATAATCGTGTTAAACCAAAATACAAATTAGATGACAATGTTCGTATAAGTAAATCGAAAGCGTTATTTGAGAAATAATATACACCTAATTGGTCAACAGAAGTATTTGTTATTAGCGAAGTTATTCCATCTAATCCACCTACCTATAGAATTAAAGATTAAAAAGAATACGATGTACAAGGTAGATTTTACGAACCAGAACTATTAAAGACGAGACACAAAGATGAATACTTGGTGGAGAAAGTGTTGAGAAAGAAAGATAACAAAGTATAAGTTAAATGGTTAGGATTTGGTGATTCACATAATAGTTGGATAGATAAAAGTAATGTTGTAGTGTAAATATATAATGTCTTTTATGGTTATTATTACATAAAAGGTTAGTATGAATAGCGAATCATTCTACTTGTGTTTAAGCTAAGATGAATGATGATTGTTTTAGTTTTAAGGGAGTACCCAAACTCAATCAACCTTCTAAATAAAGTAAAAGAAAAGTATGATTGTCATGTGGATGGAGAAGAAGATGATGAGTTTTTAAGTATAAGAGATATTTATAAAGGTAAGGGTAATATCTAATCTTATGTAAATATTACTTTTATGATCATTGATCATAAAAGCTTAACATTAATCTACATTAACCTAATTCTAGTCTTCTTCATAAAAACGTGCTATAAATATCTAGAATAAACAGGGTTATCAAAATCATTATTGTCAATTGTTATTATTATGTATAACCGTTCTACACAAAGGACAAGTGTTATTATTTCCTAACCAGGTAACCATACACTCAACACAGAACACATGTTCGCATGCTGTTTTACACAATTCAGTTTTTGTTTCTTTGCATATTGGACATTCTTCTGAGTTTTCTATTAAGCGTAAACCTGATGAAAGTAACATTAGTTTGTTTCTAAGGTGATCGCTAACATGTCTATTCATTCTTAAGAATTGAACTATATTGATATTGTATTTGATTCTCATTATAAAGCTTACAGAAAAACTCCTATTCCAACAAGCATATACTATCTGATTTAAATTTAAACCTTTGCTTTCAAACTCGAGAATGAATTTTTCGCTTTATCATCTAAGCTAAAATTTGGCCAATCAACTCTATTTTGGTATTTTCTTATATATGTCTCGTCTAGTTGTGGTGTAATAGCTCGCCAATTGATAAGAGAATTAAATTCGCTCAGAAGGTTGTTTGTTCTTTTCTTTCAATATGAAACTTTTTAGAAACTGCATCCCAACAGAGTTTATCTTTAAAGGTTTTTAGGAACTCAAGTGTGAGCAAATTTGTAAGATAAGAGATTATTTCCCATTGTAAGTATTCTCAGAATTGTATACAAAAATTAATAGAATGTTTCTCTGTATACTTTCTCCAGTTATTTTTTTCAGTGAATGCAGGCCAATCAATCTCTTCTTTAAACTCATTAAGAAAATCTTCTGTCATTTGTCGAGCATATTCATCAGTGTAGTAATACCATTTTATATGTTGTCTTACATGTTCATAAGTTTTAATACGAATTCAGGTTTTAGATGAGGATAAGACCTTAATCCATACTTTCGCTCACACAATTTATCCCAGAAAAGCTTATCACCATACTTATTAATAATGCTTTCGTGTTGAGTCAGATATTTTCTTCTTGATAATCTAACCCAATCAATGTGTTCTTTGTGATTTTCAATAAAAGAAAGTGATAGATTATGCGTTGATGTAACTGAATACCAATTTATCTTGTTTTTGAAAGTATGTAGAAAGTTATCGGATAAGTCCTTTATTTCTGAAATTTGTCTCCACTCTTCGACATTTCGATTATTAACTACATCTATAGCTATATTTTTACAAAGTGGATTTTCAAAGTAGTTTACGATATGTTCAGGATTTAATTTTTGAGCCATGTCTTTTATAAGTTCAGTTTGTTGTTGTGAACTTGTGGTAGTTGTTCTGTGTTGGTTGATTAAGGTTATTAGTTCTGCTTTTGTAAGCCTTGAATAACCTCGTATTCGCTTTTCTTTACATAAGTATTTTTAATTCAGCAACTGTATGTTTAATTAAACTCATAATTGCTCTATCGTTTTATATATACATTTTAAAAAATAATAAACATTTCTGCTAATGTTCTATATAGTAAATATGGAGACACATTTTGATTTATTACATGATAGACTTAAACTAATTCATCATGATCTTAAACTCATAACAGCACTACTAGAGAAGCAAATAATGTTAAAGGAAATAGAATTATTAATAATACAACAAAAAACATCTGGTTTGGATAGTGATGATGAATATAAATATGGTAGTGATGATTATGACGATGATGAGTAAGTTTACAAAATGATTTAATTTTAATATGTGTATATGTAACTTTGATGGGTTATTCCCATAAAAGTCGTGTTCTAATACAACGCGTAATATGTAGACAATGGCAGGAGTGTACAATGTTATGTGTTGTATTAGGATATATGGAAGTAAAACTAGTACAAAAATGACTAGAAATAATCCGGCGAAGATAAAAATTGTGTAATAGTAAGATTTTCTATATAAAACGATAGAGTAATTATGGGTTTATTTAAACATACTGTTGTTGAATTAAAAAACTTATGTAAAGAAAAGGGAATCAAAAGATATTCCCGATTAAGAAAAGCAGAACTAATAAACCTTCCTAACAATATGATGATGAACAAAGTAGAAGACAGATTAGAAATATCTTCCTATTTAAACAAGAAGTAATTGTAAAACGTCAGAACATTGCATTAAAATCAAGATTAGAAACATGGAGATTTACAACAGATTATAAGTCACAAGATCCACTTGAACAATATATTACTACAACATCTAAAGCCATATTAAACAGATTACAAATTAGCTTAAGTAAACATAGTTAATTGAAAGTTAATCTTTATATAAATTGTACATATAAGAAAGGTGAAGAAACTCAAAACTTCTATTTTAACACTGAAAACCAAGAAATATATCAATCAAGTAATTTAAAAGAAGAAATAACTAAGATGAAACAAAGATTACGAATAAGAATGGATGAGTCCCAAGCTAGAAGCTCTGGCTGGGCTCTTATAAACATCAACTTTTTACAACTAGCAATCGTCAAATATACACCATATAGAGGATCGACATACATAGAATTACCTGATAAAATTAAAAATAAACAAGCAGTCATAAATGTAAAGAACAAAGATGAAAAATGTTTCTTATAATCAATTGGTTCTGCACTATACCCAGTTAATAAAGATCCACAACGACCTTCCGAATACAAGCAAGTCGCTAAATACTTAGAAGAAAAATTAAAAAATATTCATTTTCCTGTAAAACTAAGCGATATTCCAAAAGCTGAAAAATTACTAGATATTTCTATAAATGTCTATGCATATGATAAAGACTATTCAATCTATATACTACATCACACGCAAAACAAGAAAGAAAATCATGTCAATTTATTATATATAAAACAACAAATTGAAGGTCAAGTTAAAACACACTATTTTTGGATTAAGGATTTAAGCAGACTAGTATGTACACAGTTAACTAAAAAGAGAGCTCGAAAATATTTATGTCATAGATGTTTTTTATACTTTTACTCCCAAAACGCTTTAAATAAACATGAACAAGATTGTTCATTAAATGAGCCAGTAAAAATAATAATGCCCGAAGAAGGTAAATGTGTTGAATTTAAAAACTACCAGTACACAATGAAAATGCCATTTGTGATTTATGCTGATTTTGAATGTTTGTTACAAAAAGTTATGGGTTGTGAAGAATGTCATCCAGATAACGAACCATATACGAAGAAATATCAGTACCATAAGTCATCTGGATTTTGTTATTATGTAGTAAAAAGCGATGGAAGTAAAACCAATCCTGTTTTGTATAGAGGTAAAAATGCTGCTAAGGAATTTATAAGACTATTAGCAAAAGAAGCCAAACACATATCGAACATATACAAACAAAATAACGAATTACCATTAACAAAAATTCAGAGAAAAGAATTCAATGAATCTGAATGTTGTTATTATAGTAAGCAGGAGTATACCAAAGAAAATTATAAAGTTAAGCATCATGATCATATAACAGGAAAATTTGTAGCACCTCTATGTAATAACTGCAATTTAAAAGTTAAAGTACCAAAGTTTGTACCAGTGATTATGCATAACTTGACAGGATATGACTCACACTTGTTTATAAAAGAGCTTTGATGTAATAAAGAAGAAATAGATCTAATACCCAATAATGAAGAAAGATACATATCATTCAGTAAAAAGGTTGGAACTATTAAATTGAAATTTGTAGATTCATTTAGATTTATGGCTTCTAGTTTAGACAAATTATCATCGACTTGAAACCTGAACAAATGATGCATACCCAGCACTTTTATCCTAATGAAGAACAGTTTCAACTTGTAATAAGAAAAGGTGTTTACCCATATGATTATGTTAACAATTGGAATAGGTTTAGAGAAAGAAAATTACCGCTAAAGGAAGCATTCTTTAACAAGCTTATGAACACACATATAAGTGATGCAGATTATGAACATGCAAAGAAAGTATGGGAAACCTTTGACATTAAGAATCTCGGACAATACCATGATTTATATTTGAAGACAGATGTATTATTGTTAGCAGATATGTTTGAGAACTGTAGAGAAACATGTCTTAAAGCTTATGACCTTGATCCAGCTTGGTATATGACAGCACCGGTTTTAGCTTGGGATGCAATGTTAAAGATGACAAATATAGAATTAGAATTGTTGTGGGATTATGATATGGTATTAATGGTAGAGAAAGGTATAAGAGGTGGGATTAGTCAATGTTCAAAAAGATATGTTAAAGCAAATAATAAGTATATGGAGGATTGTGATAAAAATAAAGAAGATTCTTATTTAATGTATCTAGATGCCAGTAACTCGTATGGGTGGGCGATGAGCCAATGGGTGATATCAATAAAACGGAGAAGTTACTCATTACGCCCAATTTTGAAGTAGTTACTCGCATTGGTATCAATAAAAAGAGAACTGAGCACTAGTCGTCTCGGCTGACCTCGGAGAAGCCCCGCCCTTTTGAAGTAACCACACCTCTGTTCTCGAGCCGAGTAACTACTACGCGTTTGATATCAATAAAAATCAAAGACTCCTCTGTGATGCTAGTAACTTCTCCAAATTTGTGGAGCAAGCTAAATAGGTGACTCCGTGCGAAATATGACAGAGTATATGATTGTTTTACTACGCAAACTGCATAGAAATGTTGGAAATGGAGATTACAAAAAGCATTATAAGTTTATGAAAGAAAATGTAGTGATTAGCACAACATTTTTTAAGGAGAATCAACCGAAATTCGGGGTGGTAGACTACGTAATGATGAAAAGATGCGGGTTTTCTTCAAGGGCGCCGATCCTGTGGGGGCCAGGGGATCCGGGCCCCCCAAAGCTCATGTGGGCCCCCTATTGTATTTATGAATATACAATATTTGGCATAATTAGAGTGCAATTTGTCTTAAAATCCTGATATATATACCTTCTACATCTGAATGTGCTCCCCCCCCCAATTTACAGAGAAATCGGTGCCCTTGGTTTTCTTGCGTTACGTGAGTGATCCGGGATTCAAGGTCGAATGTCAGGGGATTCTGGTGTGGCACAAAGTACTGTCTATGACTACCTGAAAATGGATTGTTTCCGGAAGTGTGCGTAATATACAAACAGCAAAGGCAGAGTGGCAAGAACAATATACATTTCCGGGTGCTATCGGAGCACTTGACTATACACAAGTGGCATTAAAAAAACTAGTATTTTGGAGAGTAATACGTTAATAGGAGGAGCTATTTCGTGGCTAAGCGGTTAGCGAACATGCCTTTGGCATAGGAGACCCGCGTTCGATTCTCGGCAGGAGCTCATGAGGTTTGGTTTCCACGTTAATCAGTGGGTTCTGTCTCATATAAGCACGCTACTGAAAAGGACGTTAAACTAATAATCAACTCAACTCAACGTTGATAGAAAGGGTGTATACATGAGAATGTATTTTGTTTATGTCAAGGCGAAAGGGGATACGTATGGTGTGGAAAACGCAATCAGATGGACGTGATTTATGACGTGGGTGCCTGGACTTTATTAAAAAGAAAACAAAGGAACCAAGTGTCTGATTTCGTTCTTAAAGCCAAACAATCTACAAAGACCTTGGACAACACGTGATATGCGCTTGTCGTGTTAATCTTGATATTGCTGGATTCCAATCAACATCCGTCAGCTCAAATAGGTTCATTCCCATGGTTTCAATATTACTTTCTTCTTTCCCGTTTTTTTATTTTTTCTTCTTTTTTATTTTTGTTTTATTCTCGCTCAAATATTAAAGATTCTCTTTTGAATTTGTGTCTCAGTCGTAGATGTATTTGATATTTCGTTGCATTTTACTGTAATTACCTTCAAAGTTTCGGCTTTCCTTCGTTTACGTCCTGGTAGTTGTGACTTTGAAAGTACCACTGGAAACTCTTTTAGAATATTCACAAATGCACTTTGATTGAAGCTATCGTTGATACTTGCCCGTTTCATGGCTTTTAAGATACACGCCATAGGTTAAAAACAACGAAATGACTGCGCGATGAATGGGAGAAATTAGTAATCACTTCTTTTATTGATACGACTCAGTGCTACGTGCAGAGGAAGCGCGAGTAAACGTTCATAAAACTGGAGCAGACTAGACCTGAGTAGTGGCTTGTTTTATTGATACGAAATTGAGGGAGGAGATTACTCCAGGTGTAGTTACTCCTATTCCCGAGCAGGACTTCTCAGGAGTAGTTACTTATTTTTATTGATATCACCCAATATCTACCGTATAAGGGATTTAGATGGTTAAGCGAAGATGAGATAAGAGAAATAGATTTCACAAATATACCTGATGATTCTGATACTGGTTATATATTAGAAGTTGATCTTGAATATCCTAAAGAATTACATGACTATCACAAAGACTACCCATTAGCTCCTCAAAATATATGTCCGCCTGGTTCAAAACAATCGAAGCTATTAACAACCCTATATGACAAAGAAAATTATGTAATTCACTATCGAAACCTAAAACAGTCTTTCACTTGGATTAAAATTTAACAAGATAAATCGAGTAATAGAGTTCAAACAATCAGATTGCTTAAATAAATATATTGATTTAAACACAGAGATGAGAACAAAAGCAACAAATGATTTTGAAAAAGACTTCTATAAGCTCATGAATAATTCAGTATTTGGGAAGACTATGGAAAATATTAGAAAGAGAGTTAATATCAAACTTGTAAGTGATGAGAAAAAATACGAGAAACTTGTAGCAAAACCGAATTATAAGAGTACTACAGTTTTTACGGAAAGTTTAGTAGCAGTTCACATGAACAAGATTAAAGTGCAATTTAACAAACCGATTTATGTTGGTATGTCAATTCTAGATTTGTCAAAATATTTAATGTACGATTTCCATTATAATGTGATGAAACCAAAATACCAAGACAAAATAGAAGTATGTTATGCAGATACCGATAGTTATATATACCATAACCAAACAGAAGATGTGTACGAGGACATGAAAAATTATATTGATAACTTCGACACAAGTGATTACCCTAAAGATAAAAAACATAAAATACCACAAATCAATAAGAAAATACTTGGTAAGATGAAGGATGAAATTAAAGGTACAATCATAGAAGAGTTTGTGGGTTTAAGAAGTAAGATGTACAGTATAAAAGCACCTCAAATAGATTTAACAGATAAAGACTTTAAAGGTAAGTTCGATAAAGAAAAGTGTTGTAAGAAAGCTAAAGGTGTTAAGAAGAGCGTCGTGTATAAAGAACTTACATTTAACGAATATAAGGACTGTTTGATTAGCAAAAGAGAATATTATAAAAAGATGAATTTAATTAGAAGTTATAAGCACGATTTGTACAGTATAGAAGTGAATAAGTTAGCTTTAAGTTCCGTAGATGATAAAAGATGTGTTTTAAAGAATGGGACAGATACTCTACCATGGGGGCATTATAAGATAGAAAAAAAATATATATATATACAATTCATTTATATAATAAATGCCTAAACAAAACATAATACAATTAGACTACTTTCGATATTATTGAACAACATGTAAATCAATTGCAACGCAAACTAAAAAATAATGTACAAGTGACTTCTGCAGCTTTGGAAGATGTAGTAGATGTGAATATTATGGATATGATTATATTTGTTAATGAGTAGAATAATTTAGTTGTAGTTTTAATTGTAAGTTTTTATGATTTTAAATGTCATAAAAGCATATTCAATCTCACTTTAGCAATGTAGTTATGGGAATACTTTGCGCATAGTACAGCTTCATTAATTTTTATGTATAAATAATCTGGTCACAAAAAAAGGTTCAAAATTGCGCTCGTAGTAACCATATCTAACTACTATCAGCTCCTATTGTCCTTCGATCCACACTACATGGCTATCGCTGGTGTTTACATTCTATAAGCATTACCATAGTGTTTACTAATGTGTCGGGAAGTACAAGGTTTTGCAGGTAAGTGTCTGCCGTGTATTGTTTGTTTATTTTTTAATTGTTTATACATTGTTTATGCAAGTAATTTCTAATTCCACTTCACGATTTTATATCTCGTTAAATATTCGAGGGATTTCTAGTGATAGTAATCGTAATCTCTTACGTAGTTTTATCATGCAAACATCGGCTGACTGCATATTAATGCAAGAACTAGCGTTTCAGAATTTTGACTTCCTCCCTTTGTATCGAGCCTATGTCAACGTGGGCCCTCAGCACCGAGGTACTGCACTCTTATGTAAAACAGATGCCGAGGTTAGGAATGTTGTGTGTCTTCCATCTGGCAGGGGAATCGCCGTAACTTCTGATGATCTTACCCTGATTAACATCTATGCACCGAGTGGTTCAAATAATAGGAATGCAATAATACAGTCTTACAATGAAGACATTTTACCCTTATTTCACACTATTCCAAAAAAAAAAAACAATATTGGCTGATGACTTAATGTTGTGAATCGTGAGATAGACACTACGTCGAAGTTCATTAATTCCCCTGCTCTCCAAAAATTAATTTCCTCCCTCAAACTCAAGGGCGCTTGGGTTCAACACCTCCAGGATCGTCAGTTTACCTATAAGACTCAAGATATGTCCAGTCGCATTGATAGATGTCATACAACAGCTGACTTAATCGCTTCTGCCACCGATATTAATTTAGGGATTGTACCATTCAATGATTACGGATTATACTATTCAGTGATCACCTAGGTGTTCCGGTTACTTACGGAAAGACTGCGTGGAAATTAAGCAATCAATTACTTAATCATGCTGAATCGAAATGCATCTTTCGTCTGAAATGGGAGTACTGGCTCCGAAACGTCATTACTATCCAAACTTAAATGAATGGTGGGTTAAATAAGTTAAGCCAAAAATACAGAGTGTTTTTTAATGGCAACTTGCTGAAGTACAAAGAGAAAAACGAGAAAGTCTCTCATATTTGTATCGAGCTCTCCAGGAGTTATGGTTCCTCCCAGCATTAACAAAACTAAGGCTTGGATCAAACAAATCCGGGCTACTTCGGTCATAATATATGCACATAGTTTGCCCCTCGGTGCTTGTCTTAACGATGAACATATTACCATGTATCATTACATGGCTTTACATAAACGTTGGGTTGCTAAGGTTATTGATGTAATAAAGCATGATAATCGAACAATCAAGTCCCTCCCCGAGATACAGCAGGTATTTTTCGATCATTATAGGAACTTTTTCGCCAAACATAAGGCACCTCAAGATGCACACAAGCAATACCTGAATCTCCCCCTTCCCGTCCTGTCGGACAGGGAGAGCCAGTGCTTAATGACGCCCATCATAGAAGAGGAAATAAGGGGGATAAATCTCAATGTAATCGTGACTCCAGTCCTGGGGAAGATGGATTATCGTATGTATTCTATCAAAAGTATTGGGATACAGTCGGGAAGGACATGCAATATAGGCCCATAACATTGTTAAATACCGACTTAAAATTGTTCACCAAACTTTTAGTGCGGCAGATGCGCAATCTCTTTGCTGATAAAATTAGTCCTTTTCAAGCAGCACTCAATAAAGAAAAAGAATGTGTATTATACACTTACAAAGATCCGAGACGTAGTAGGATATTTTCTTTTTGCTAGGAAACCGGCCTGTCTTGTGTCATTGAACTTTCAAAATGCCTTTGATCGCTTATAACATGATTCTTTTTGAAGTGCTTAGTGCATATCAGTTTCCACTTAGCTCCTTAACATTATCCAGCAACTCTATAGCACGGCAACAGCTCGACTACAAATAAATGGTTTTCTCACGCAGTCCATTTCACTAAACAGCGAAGTTCGACAAGGTTGTCCAATGTCCATATTTCTTTTTTAGCTTGCTCTTGAACCTCTTTTATATAAGTTGGCTGCGTTTATACAACCTCCGCTTCACGCCCTGCGAAATCTCTCCGTCACAGCCTATGCTGATTATGTGAATATTAGTTACACATTACAACAGTTTCACTATATTATTGCCCAATTACGACAATTCAGTAATATTAGTGGTGAACGTATCAATTTCTGTGAAACAAAAGTGTTCACATTTCATAACTGGAAGATGGATTGCATTCCACAGCCCTTCTCAACTGTTGAAGTAGTAGATCAAGTTAAAATATTTGGTGTTACGTTTCTAATAGTGACAGCATCCATTATGAAAGGATTTGGGATCCATTACTGAATAATGTTCATTGGCTGTGTCTCCATCAAAAATACCGCAAATTAGACTTTATTCAACGAATTTGGTATGTAAATAGTTATTTGTGTGTAAAATTATGGTATTACGTGCACATATATCCCACATCGGACCTACATCTTCGAAAATTTCATTCTGTTATTGGTTGGTTTATTTGGGCAGGACTTTATTTTCGTGTCACACGTAATACCCTTACTCTACCTTGGAAACAATGAGGCTTACAGCTCATTTCGATACGTGAGAAATGTAAGGCGTTTTCATTAACCAATAATTATAAGCAATATCAATTTCCGGATATTATTACACAGAAGTGGCTGGTCTCGTGCTGAATGGTCTCATTTCCAGTACCCAACCCCCTACTATTGAATCCCTCAAAGACGCCTCTATGTATATTAAACAATGTGTACAATGTTGGTTGTATCTACCTCTCTTGGATCCTACCAATTATTTCAATGTAAAATATTTTGGTCAGTAATTACTTGCATTTCTGTACAAACAAATGGTTCCACACGTTCATCAAAAGTATCCCACAAAAAACTGGAAGATGATATGGCATAATGTGCACAATGTCACTCTGTCAATGCAGGTAAGAAGTACCTGGTATATGATTGTGAATGAGCTTGTTCCTACTAATGTTAAATTAAAACATATTGGTGTACTACAGAAGGATATGTGCCAACAGTGTGCTCAACCTGATACGATTGAAGACAGACAGCAATTCTGTGCTTCATCGCCTCATATCTGGAGAACGTTAACACGAATGTTAGGTGTCATCTGCCGTTTACATTCGACTATGTTTGAACCTGAGTATATACTGTTTCCAGAATATCGGTTCTTTCCGATCACAAAACATAATACTATAACCTGGCTAATTGAACAATCACTTTTCTGTATCCGTGTGGCAAGATGTTTGATTATATTATTTTTCTGAAAAATGCTTATAAAAGGTTTTCTGTACAGTCTGAAAACAAATATTTTGCTCACTACTTACGACTCTTGTATAATAAATATATGAACTGAGATGTTACAGGTTGCTGTAATGTAATCAAATGAAAATAAAAAATAGAGTATGGGTAACGTAGTGGCCTTATGAGTAATACATCTACCTAACATAGGTTCAAATCCTGTTAACGCCAAAGTTGATTTTTTAACAAAGAGGTTGTGAAGAACCTACTTATCATACTGGACAAACAATACTTAAGAATGTAAAAGCAAACACCTGTATCATCATAGAGACAATGTATACTGGTTGGGAAGGATAATTGAATTACCAGGACATTCCAAATACACCATTGATCTGCAGTATGCACTTTTCGTGTTATCGGTCTCAGAAAGAATCACTACACCATTTGTTAAACAAGGTTTGGGTAAAGCAATCTGTGGTGTAATGGTTAAATGCTATACTTCAAAATGGAAAATTTCGGACCGATTCCATATCACGTAGTACGATTTTTTCCCATAAAATAATGTCTGGAAAAAGAGATTCATCTCGTATTGGAGAACTTAGAAAGCATCACTAACGATAACTCGAATATACAGTGTGTAAGTTCTATACCATACACATTAATGATAAGTATGTTTCATATTTATATTCGACCGCTCTATCTCTCTCTCTTTCTTGACGTTTCCTATAATGTCTTTGAATTTTTCACTTCTCCCCTTCTCTCACACACATACACGCACTTTATTTGCTTGTGCGCGTTCCAAAGTTAAAACGGAGCAAGATCCTGATATACGTGGTATGGAAAATCTAATAAACTGGGAACTTCGTCGCCGTGTTTTTCGTACTCTGGGGTATAATATCTCAAGTCCTGGTCACCTTTGTGTGAAATACTGTTTAAATGCAAAGGAATAACTGAAATTTCTTTTTTATCCTCCGGATTACCAAGTCCCTGTAGAATTACCGGATCACTACGTGTTTTAATTTTCGACCAGTGGTAGTCTATAACCTAACCAACATCATCCGACTGACATGATGATCCGTTTCAGCTCTATCGTGTTCATTCTATCGGTGCAAATTACGTTGTATAAGTAAGAGAGGATATTGATGCTGGATGATCGGAACAGATACGTCTTCGGAAAAGACTATAAAACAGTAATATCTTTGGTAATTTGAAAACAAAATTTTATTTATACCTGCTCGACACAAAATTTGTTTCCATCTTATAATTGAACGTGTTTTATTCACGTTGAAATTTGAAACATGCTACATCTATAATAAACATAAAATTTTCTTTTCGAACATTTATAACTTTTCATTACGATACACTTTGGACTTTTAATATAAGGTATTTCTGATATGAAATTAGCTGTAAAATAGCACTCATTCAATTTTGTCTTTCTTTCTTTCTTTCTTTCTTTCTTTCTCCTTTTTGTTTTTTGTTCAGTTTGCATTAGTAGTCTGAAATGGAGGATATGGCTACCTACTGTGTTATTAGGCTCTATTTTCGATCAGTACGTACAGTGTAGTCTACCAAATTTGCAATCGAAACACGGTAAAATGTAGGATGTGTTTTAACGTTTTGATATTATCCTAGATTTGTGCCGGAGATCTACAGTTCTGCTGGATATTTTGTATGCTATTCTTTATAAAAGTGATTTAATGAATGTTTAAAGCACCCTCTATATTTTTGAATAGTTCTAAAAAAAGCAAACGTTATTTCTATATTACTGATGGATATCTCGAGATTTTATAGTGTTAGATTCTTTTCTTACTACGTTTGAATTCCACATTTTTATCTGTTCTCCCTTTTCGTTTCCCTTTCCTCACCTTTTCTCTCAATCTCTTTCTCTGTCTCTCTCTGCCTCATTTCTGAATCTTTGTTTAATAGAGACCTATCGGTTTCCATTTTTCATTGTTTGTGTGCTTTAGTTTCCCCCTACATCAAGTTATGAATCTTGTTTTGTCTCCGTGTTTTATTATTTAATTTTATCGAAACTAATACATGAAATAAGAATTGCGGTCATGTTGTTAGCTAATTTTAGTATGGAAGAGAAGAAAGGAGGAGAGAGAGGGGTCTCTTTATCTGACGCGATTATGGGGTAAAAAGGTGTATATTGGGCGGCCTAACTGCACGCCGTTAGCTATCGCAATTTTTTAGATGCGGAGTGTACATAGTACCTATATAGCTGACATTTAGACTGCAAAATATCTATCAATTGTATTGACCAAAATAAGTTGTCTTCCCTCACATTTTTGTAGATCTTTTCATTGTGTTTCGTCATTCTGATTAGACTCTGTGTACGTTTCAATAACTGTTTCTCATATTCACTCTAGTCTTGCCAGTTATTTCCGTTACCTGTGTATATGTATTCATTACTGAGATAAGAATTATGAGAAACGAACGAACTCATTCCTTTGATTCCGTAGATGGTTGGTCTTTTCCTCATATGCATCTTCTATGGGCATCGCCCCGTAATGATATCAACATTTCATCAACTGTCACGCAGTTGTTAGTACAAGGAAGCTACCTTCAAATGACTAACAATGCGTTGAAAAGATCAGTTACTGCAACCTCACGATCAGACTTTGTACAACCTGCGCGAGTTGTGGTATCATCAAAGCGCAACCATGACATGAAAATTTCAAACTTCTAAACTGGACGTAATAGCAGAAAACGCTGGCTTTATTACTTATTATCATTATTTCATTATTTTTAGAAAACAACGACTGAATGCATTAGTGACCACAATTGAAAACTGAAGAAAGAAGTAACATACCAACGAGAGTTTTTATTTTTACCGGATCACAGTCTCTATAAGTATGTTTAGCAGTGGAATCAGGATGTTCTTGTCCAGATATAGCATTTTTGATGTCCAAAGTAATAGCATCTGTGAAAAGTGAGGATCATACTAGACGTTTGGAAGGATATTGTCCGAGTACTCGAGTCTGAGCAGTCAAACCATTGAACAAACCTCTAGTAATGATATGCTGCAAAGTCTTATATATCCTAAGAGGCTCTTGAGAAGACAATGTGTAACTACCCATGCCTACATCATTTGCCGAGGAAACATCAATTTATACTTGTTGTGCCGCTGGCAATCCCATCAGGTCTTCATCACGTTCTTCTCCTTCTGATTATCTTCTTTCTCATCCTTCGACTCTTGCTGCTTTATTTTCTGTAAACCGCTCATATCGTTAAAGTCATAATACAGGCCTCAGTTCGTATTGTCAAGCTCGCTAAAACTCTCACATAAACACCACTTTATTCTGCCAGTGAACGACGAATACGTACATCAAAATCACTGTCGATTGGAGAAGCATTATCTCCACTACTAGTACAAGGTCTCTTCATTGTAAAGAATGTCAATAGATCAACAAAATGTTGATAGATATATAGTTCATAAAATACATTAGACTTAAAACTTTTATACGCTTAACTAACCTATGCACAGTCTGGGGAAAAGTTACAGTTTCCTTAGAGTCCGTCTGTCAGATGGACTAGCTCTCAACAATTCAAATACTACACAAAAACGCCGAGCTCGTACTGAGTTGCGGAAATTCCAAAAGGTGCAGGATGAAACGGGGAAGGTACTGTGGAGGGTAAGTTTGTATAGACTTCAATCTTGCCATACCATGCAAACAAAGATACCTCTCTGTCTCACAGGTATACGGTTTACCCTGTAAGTGCTATTCAACTGTTCATGGTTGGCAGTTCATATTAAAATTCAATTTGATTTACATATGAATGTTCCAAAGAAGTGTTAAAAGATTTTGCGCTAATTTACGTTTAGTGGCTACAATGTGGAAAAAGACGAGATTAGTTCATACGTAAGAAATTTGAGATAAGGTCCTATTTGATTGATGTCAGACAGATATTCAGTGTACCAGGTCTGTTAGTATTTCGAAAAGAAATTCAAGTAAACACTTAATTCAGTTTTAAATAATTATATAACATAGTCTATACACATTAAAGTGTAAGGAAGCAACAGGGAATTGTTTAGACATTCGAAACACAATTCTCGCATATATAGTTCAGAAAATAGATAGCGCCTCTGTTACTTTGATATAAAATTTCGCAGATATGTATTGGTGAACGATGAAATAATCTTTAATTCTTAATCGTGAGGAAAAGTCAAGTTGTTAGAAATGGCATGACAAGAAAAGGAAAGATTTTCTTTTCATGAATAAAATGTAAATTAAAGAATGGTTTCAGTCTTACAAAAGAATAGAGAGCATCCAAAGTTCTTATATAATCCCGTAGAGTTTATAAATATATCTTAAAACGCAAGCTACAATGGAAACCACGCTCGAGTCACTACTGCTATATACGGTAAGGCATCCCTAGCTCTTTATATTATATCAATGTTCTATAATTACTTAGATTAGATTTCCCTTACATATTAGATTGATGAATAACCACAAACGAGCTTGTAAGACACCTGGCGTGTAAGTTAGCAATGTTTGGATGACGTAGACTTCCGCGGAAATAATAGTTATATTCAGTTTCATCAATGTTCCTCTGGAAATAAAGGAGGTTCATAGATTTGAAACCTAATGCTCCCATTTCCAAAAAACTTTTGGCCAGTATTTCAGAAAATCTACTGACATATGAAACAAATGATCGACCTATTATGAGAAGAGCCAATAATTGGATTATTAAAAACTGAAGGAACAAGTGCCTAAAGTAACAACCATCCATCAGGTTTTAAGATTATTGCCCCGATATGGAAAAGGTGTGACTTCCCTGAAGTAACAGTTTCCTTAGAGAAAGGAACACAATAATCGAAGGATGCAATTTCAAGAGCAACGACGTGTGTAAAGAGGAAAACTAAAGCATGAAGAACTTTTAAACTAGATTTATCTCTGAAGTAATAGTAAACATTAACTAGAGGAAAACTACTCCTCCTATGATGTCACAATTCCATTTTCTACCATTGCCTCTAGCGTGTACTTTTTAAAAGTAGTTTAAGGTTAGCGTCTGATTTTGGTTTCCAGCTCTCCAATTACTTTATAAAACTTAAGAACACTGAATTCTACCTCCTACCAATTTTATTATCAATACCGATTTCTTAGCTATCATAATTTTCCAATATACATATCGTTATCAGTGATCACGTTTCAAGAATATTCTCAACTTTCTTTTTTATTCACGAACAATGGTATTAAGTCTAAAATATCAATATTTATGGTAACCCGAACCAGGTATAGAGTAATAATATCGAATATCTGGAAAATACAAAAAAAACATTCTTTCCTCTAAGAAGAAATTCTCACAAAATTAAGCAATCTCCTGCATAATGTAGAAGATTGCAACAGTCAAACGTCAAGACTTCCCAACTAACCATCTCAGAGATTTAGTGATGAAAGACTTAGTTCAGTCTTTTCAAATTTGAATCAACGCTTTTATTTCTTCTTTCAATCCAAATGTTATTATCTACAATGATTAGATACATCATATATTTTGTCTTTGGAGCAGAAAGTATTAAATTTGAATGTTCATGAAATTTCATATAAAGAATTTATTTACAAATAACAGATTTTTCTCAACAAGAGAACATTTCTTAAGGTTATAGTTAAACACAAATCTCGGTATGACAAAATTTATTTAACTAGTTTTCAGCATACGGATCGGATTTAAATCTTCTCATTATTATTAATATATTGCAAAGACAAGAAAATACTATGCAACACACGCAGTCTTGAAGTGACATCTTTCAGTATAACTTCCACGATTATGCCCGATTGACTAAAAGAGACGATTATTAATGAAAGTGAATGATGATGGAAGAATTGGTAGTAAGGTACGTCGGACGAAAAGGAGGCTACCAGTGAAAAGCCAGAGACACGATGTGGTCTACCACAAACTTACTGAGACAGAAATGTTCTTAGTTTCGTTCTACATTTGTTCCCATATAATATTACGATAAGAGCTCCAAAGTTTATGCAGGATCATCTATGTCAATTATTTTCTACAGAATGTTATTCCTAATTCTCTGTTTGAATTTCACACTTACCCAATTATCTACATCATATTTAATAATAAATTGCTTTCCTGTTAAAGTAATACTTAAATCGGTACGGATTCCAATTTTGCAATTATTTATATTTAGTAATATCTTAGAAATATTGTTTCAAATTTTTATATTACCTTCATAATTCTCCATTTTTTTGCAGAATGTTATGGATTATAATATGGTGTCTGTTTGCAGTTCTTAGTATTCTGGTTGCACGTTCCCTTTGGAACAAGTACTATTATAATTCAGTCGGTTATGAAGTTATGGTAGACGAATTCCTTGCTGAAAACAAATCAGTAGGACTGTCAATAGCTATATGCGGTAATGTAGGAAAGTAAGTTACAAAAGAAGTTATTTTTATTGCAGTAATTACAACATTCCATAACATGTATGAGCTTTAAATATATACCATATACTAACATCCTTATTAGATTTTTTAAGTAAGTTTTCAAGTAGAATTTCATAAAAGTTATTAAAGAATACATTTAATAATTTTAATTGCCATTACCTTTTCTGGATGGCAAAATATTTCAATCCTCCTTTTCCTTATTTTTTATAGCAGATTTAACAAACATAATGAAACTTAAGTTATTAACAAAAGAGAAATCCAATTTAATGTTATGTGTGCTCTCTGTGTTACAGTGTAATCACATTTTCATCTGTAGAGTTTGTGAAATTTTTGAATCTTCCATATTCGTAAAACTAAATGCTATGTAAAATACAAGTAGGAAATTAGAATAGGTTTCGAAGCTCTAAGTCTATTTAATTATAACTGATGTTAGATTGAGTTATAATTAAATTCAATTATAACTCAATTTGATAGTTTGATTGAGAACTGTTTGAGTGATCGTCCTAACGATACTCTTTTATTATATCTCAAAATCATTCTTCACAAAGTATATGCGGCCACGGTAATAATGATTGTGGGAAAGGAAAGGACAAACCATAAACGTACACAATGATCATATAAGAGCAGAACGTAATTATGTATTAGTTTATATTAAATATTCTCTGAATATATCATTATGACTGTCAATACTTACATAAAGTCATATACGGAGATACGACTTGTAGTAATCTTCGGAGCAACACAAAACGCCACATGTTGAAGATTTCGTTCAAAATAATAGCGCGTTGATTTCATTAGAATGTAGTACTAATTATGTTTTCTGTACTCTTGCCGGGTGTCTTTTTAGTGCGGCGGTATAGGCATCCTCTGGAAAAGCGGATAGCATTTAGAGATACCTTCATGCATCTATTTTAAACCTTGTATACGGTGAATGGATTAGTTGTTGTTATTCCTTTCAATTGTACAATGTTTATAACATATTTACTCACTCATTGAAATATTATATGATATCATGTTATTGGGTATTTAGAACCGACTATAAAGTTACTTCTTCAATACGTATAATATTGATTTTTGACGTTTATTATGTTAGATGAACGGAATCCTTCTAGATGAGATACTTTTGATGTACGTTTGAGTAACTGGTTTCCCTCTCTCGTGTTCCTTGCCTTCATATGAAGAAATCAGAACACACTAGCTATTCATCGAGTCCTGAGATACACACAGATCCTCCGGCCTAGCAAATACTTTACCATTTTGCGACGACTGCCATGTAAACGCCTCGTACTTTGCAACTTAACAAGAATATCAAGATAGAGTTAGTATTGGCTATGGCCATGGTGAATGTGAGCATGCAATGTTATATGACATTGGTGAACTTAGGCGAGTACTTCTAAGGATGGAAGAAACCTTTGAAGGGGCTTATAAAGAAACTAATTTTGAAATATCTGGGAAGTTACGGAGAAGGGAAACAAGGATCTAATAACACTACATACTGTACATATATATATATCTATAAAATTACCAGAACCGGACTGGTAAATAAATCAAATATTGCTAATAACCTGGTACCAAGTATGAGAAATGTAGCTGCTGATAAACTGTGCAAATCATTGAAATGATATGACAGTTCAATGTTGATGACAGTTTTAGTAAGGTTAGGAAATGTAGACCACCCAATTATAAATATCTGAAAAGAAAGGAAACAGCAAAGTGTACTTTCGAAACATAAGCTGAAAACTAAATTTGGAAAAGACCTAAAGATTGTTAGAAGTGTCAATACATGGACGGAAGAAATGTGGCAAAAAAACGAAACCAATCAAAGATAAATGGAGGTAGAAAATTCTGTCGGTAGAAAAGGAAGTAGAACAAATTGATGTAAAAATGAGGAAGCAGATGGAGCAAGTAGAGGTAGTGAAGACAGTCGTAGAAGTCGTTGCTGGAAAATCATATTGATTGAAAAAAGATGTAAAGAATGTTGCTGAAAAAGGTGGTGGCTCTGCTAAAAGATCAGAACAATTGAAGAGATCTGCCTCTCCAGATATGGTGTACTCGGAAACACTTCGACAGTTGAAAGTAATTCAAGTGTAGCAATTCGACAGCTGAAAGGACAAAATTATGAAAGGAAAGGATAACATGTTGGATAATAAGAGTAGTGCATTTGTACAATCATTCTATTACAGGTTGTTGTTTCACAACCGCAATTCAAGTTTCTACAGCCACGTCCAGTTCTACCATAGTAACCACTACTCTTACCACTGTGTTTTTCTCTCTGCAAACTAATGTAAACTTGTATAATCCGATAACACAAGTCAATTCCTGTGTCAGTGTAACTCTTATTATCCATATGTTTTTTCCGACGTATCACTGTTCTACGTATTTGTCATATTTATTTCAAATTTACTTACTTGTAAGATTTCGGTGTTGCTAAATTATTGTGTTGCCTGAGAGATCCTGCTTTCCACATGTTTACAATAGTAGAAATAAAACAAGACTAGATACTTTTAGAAGAATAAATTATATTTTAAACCAAATGACACGCTTTAATTTTTAAAATTTAGTGCTGAAATGACGCCTGAAGTAGTGAGTTGGTACTTGAAATAACTCAAGCGATACTGAGATACACTGAAACTAATGGAACGGAAATATTACATTTCTTACCCGATTTTTTGATTGCGCAACGAGTGGTTCATGGCGTATAATACCTAAGGAGCTTCGAAACTACTGTGAATCTGAGCGATTATTTATAACATAAATTATATTCCTACAAATACAACAATCTCAGGAACAACAAATGTCGAGCTTGTGCTTCGATAATATAAAGTATTCATTTACTTTATAATTCCTTTTAATGTTATAGAGTAATATCTTTTAGACATATGTGAAGTGTGATTGCCTAGGACTCTATCGAAGGAGAGCTCATTTACACATTCCCAACCTGCTTTCCAACCCTGTACAGCATTGTACTTTATGTGGTGCCGGTGTATTCAGTAGAGGATTTGCTGCTACGGTGGGCGTATAATTACACTACTCAAAAAATTTACTTTTTGTCTCTAACTGGCATGAAAACAGCTAATCTTTATGTTTTGCGTGTGCTGATAACTAAAATGTTAATGAAAATGCAACATTAGCTCTAGTTTTGAAGTTATGGTAATTTTACATTACTGCCTATATAAGCTTGTGCATGTATTTACCTTGTTGTTATCTCTCTGAGGAAGGTCACTGAAGGCGCAACGGCTTTGCATGTAGTTTGTAGTTTCCTACTAGTGATTCCCTGATTAGTGTCAAGTAATACTCAGCTAATATTGATGCACTCCATTTCCACTGGTATCTCATTTCAATGTCCGAAATTTGCTGGTGGAAGCTTTCCCCGTATTCGTCGTTTACAGTACTACAGTTGTCAGGAAAGAATTCAGGATGTGTCAAGGAAGATTGCTTTTTCTTGGAAATGCCATGTGTTAGGGATCTTTACTACAGCGAAATTAAACTAGTGCTAATTTTAGAGTTTCTCTGCCATATCTTCAAAACAAATAAAACAATTCGAAACGCAGAAACGTAGTGAACTAGACAATACGATTTTGCATATGATACCGTTATCGCAACTAATCTATCTGCTGTATCTTTGCAACTGTAGATAAATTTATCATTTTTTGCGGGTTTTGTAAATAGCAGCATATCAAAAGCCGATAGGTGAATTATGGCAAAGGTATAACATGCAAAATTGTATTTTTCTAGTTCACTACGTTACTGCTTTTCGAATATTTTTACTTGTTTTGAAGATATCACAGAAAACCTCTAAAATTAGCGGTAGTCTAATTTCACTATAGCGAACTCCCTTAATAAAGTTGTTATACAAATGTAGCAAAAATTCACATGGTTTGATGGTTCTCGCCAGATCATAGGTATAGCAAAGCCCATGGAAGATCTATGATTCAACCACAAATGAAGATTCGAGTTACGAGATATGCAACACACACGAGGAGCCCAGGGCTTGTGGAAGTCCCCGATATCACAGCCAAAGTACAGTATGTCCGGCTTTCCAATATGTGGCAATATTAACCTACGTTGCGAACTCAATGTAGCCCGTCCGCAAATGTAGCAAAAATTGTCAGTACTACTTACGCGTTTGTGAGGCATATTGAATCAAAGAATTACAATGATCATATGCACTAACTACACTTCAGTAACACATTCTTCCGGAACACAAAAAGATAAAAAAGCTTGTATCAGAAGATGGAATGAAATCTAAATTTTGCATCCCACAATTATGTCGACTAGTCTAAACTAGACGGTGATGATGAGAAATGAGTAAAAATGGTGGAAGGAAGAATGTATCAGGAAATGAAGGAACCCCGAGAAAACGCACGCACGCTATCCACCACAAAGTTCAATTTGTGCGAACTGGGATCAAATCAAGGACCAGCTTGTGACAGACTGAAACTACCCTTAAATGAAACAATCACCATTTATACCTTCCTATTCCCATTCCCCCTTGTTGCTTCGACCCCGGGCTAAATGTAGCAACAAAATACACACAGCTATTATTGCCTATTTAAAACTTGGTTTGTCTAATATCAGCGGATTTCGAAGTTTATACGGGACGTAATTGACAATGAATGCTAAAAAAATAAACTAATTATAATTAAATACGGCACCCATTTAACTTTGAAACGAGAGCTAGTTCGAGTTTTTCATTATCGTTTTCGATATCAGCGTGGTCGATATAGTTGACAAACATTTATTTCATTCCAGTTACATTTTCACTGTTGGTTAGTGTTATCAGGAGAGGGAATGCAAAATTTTATCATAAGGAATCAACACCGAAATGTCGGCCTATAGAAATTGTGTGATCAACATTCGAGATCAACAAATTCTTCGGATTCTAGTGAAAGAAAGCAAATGAGGGGTTTTTAAAGCCGTGATTATACAGACAGGTTATACTATGGTATTGATACAGTGTGTCCGCGGAATACTAACTTAGAGAAACTGAAAACATTCCTCTCAAGATTAAGAATGCCAAAATAGGGAGTCATGATAAAGGAAATAAATATTTAGATCGCATCCTGGCGAGCCAACAGAAATCGATAGCATCACCTGGAAAACGAGTCTGACAACTTTTTGTAAGTAGTAAAGAGGGATACAGAGAAAATATACCTGTCAAATTCAATAATGGTTTTAATGTTAACTCTGTTTCTCTAGTGTTATGAAAAAAGGATATGTGACTTAGCCGTTAGTTATTCTATTGGTGTATATAAAGGAAAGTCATCGTATTACATCTTAGAAATTATCTTGATTGCATCAAAACATAGTTTACATGCCTACATGTGATGTGCAAAGTGATCGTATCAAATGCATTTTAATATAACAACATGTTTAAAATCTATGAAATTTTCATATCATATTCAGTAATTAAAGCTTACTGCACTTTCCCGGCCAGCTGTTGTAAGTTGGTCACAAAATTTATATCATTGGGGTAAAAGTGGAACAAACCGAGCCATACTGGGCTTATAACCCGATCCTACTACTACTGCTATTACTACTACTAATACTCCTCCTCCTTCTACTACTACTACTACTACTACTACTACTACTACTACTACTACTCCTTCTACTACTACTACTACTACTACTACTGCTACTACTTATCTGCAGAAAAATAAGTAAATCACTTTTTTGTGCATTATTTTCATCTTATTTTAATAAAAAAGTGTCATGAAAATTAAAGAATATCTTTCATTGCGCCGGGTTTGAACCCACGCCCAAAACGATATTCGTTACTAGCACATAGAGCTAGCACGCACGGCCAGGAGGTAGACAGCAGCAAGCGTTTGATTTCTGCTACATCGCAAGAAATGGATAACGGTAGCCAATCATAACGGTGTATATCGTTCATACTTCCAGGATCAGTACTCTCACGAGGTAGTCCTCGGATATAGGCGAAATCTATCAACTATGGTCTAGATATTTATGATTCGAAAAATACTGAAAAAATGATAATACAATATCCGGGTTCATTTACTTATTTATTTGTTTAATAATAATTAGCACTCGGTTAGGTGAAAAACATTGTACGACATTCTTACAGAATTTGGAATACTGAAAAAGCAAGTTATATTAATTAAGATATGTTTAAATGAATCAGAACGTAAAGTCCGGTGAGAAGTCTTGCTTGCAAGCTTTCATATCGATGATTTCCTGAGACACGGAGATGTGTTGTCACCATTAATATTCAATTTTGTTTTCTTGAGTATGCTATGAGGAAATTCTAAGATACAACTAGGACCTAGAGCTGCATAGTATATTCAACAGGCTATGGCGTATGCTGATGACATAATTTAATAGGGAATGATACAAAAACAATAGGAAAAGATAGAGGTTACATTAGACGCTTGCAAAGACTTGTTCTTATAAGCAAATGCTAAGAAAACTAAATGCATGTAGTTTCTTCGAGATCGTAATACTGCATATTATGAAATCGTTAAAATGCCAAATAAGAATTTTGATATAGTGCATACTTTCAAATATCCTGGACCAATAATAATACAACAAAACTATACTAAGAAAGAATGAAATGTCGACTAAGACGAACAATCCCTGTTATCATTTAGTTAAAAATATTTTGTCGTGGCGAATTTTGTCGAGGAATTTGAAGCATAAAATACGTGAATGATAATTATATCTATTGCTCTGTATGGTTGCGAAACGTGGTCGCTAACTCTGTGCTAGAACGTAGACTGAAAGGGTTTGGGGAAAATATCCTGAGACGAGTATTCAGAAGCAAGAGGAACGGGAATGGGGAATGGCGAAAACATCATTACGAAGTACTACTTAATTTTCTCAATTTAATGTCTGGACAATATAATATTAGAAGTGATGAACACAAGAAAACATTTGAAAATACCAAACAAAAAGAGGAATAGAGAAGGTGCAGAAATCATATCAACAGAACAGTAAAGAAAACCATTGAAAACTGGATACACAACTAGTGCAAGGAAATTGAGTAAAATATAGTAAAACTGAATACAGAAACTGTACAGAAAGTTTAAAGAAAAACAGTTTAGTGAGAAAAAATTACGCAAGGTATCTTCACGAGAAATGTACATTGGTCCCTATCCTAAAGAGAAAAGACGCGCACAATTGCGAAGAACACAGACTTTTAAGCTTGCGTTCTCACTCATAAAAAATAACGTCCAAAATTATGCACAACGAATGGGTGTGGGAGGATCAGTTTGGTTTCAGGAGAAATTGAGAACAAGAGAAGCAATACTAAGTGTACGATTGATCATGGAACAGACGTTTGAATAAACAAACCAATTATGATAGCATTTCTAGATATACAAAAAAAAAAACGTTTGACAACGTAGAATGGAATGTCATGTTCAGAGTGTTGAATCATCTGATAGTGGATTACAGAGACAGAAGAATAATATTTGGAATTGAATAGTTACTGACCAACTGTAATCTTTATTGTTAAATGCAAAAAAGGTGTCTTTAGTATATACATTCTACGTTTTTTCAGTTAAGTAGCCCTGTAAAGATAATTATTGATGTATTTCAGGAAATGTAATGAATTCTTCAAGAATTGCTCAGGTAATGGCATTATGTTTGACTGCTGTGCAGGATTCCTAAGAATCCCTACAAACTTACAATCCTGCTACATATCAAACTCTAAACAGATAAGGTAAGTACGACCAGAAGACATAATTGTTGTAATATTAAAATATTATCTGACAAGACAAATCAAGTTAGGCAAAGCTCTTTTCTAGATGCGAGAGTCAAAGAAAGTGAGTAATACATTACGTAAGAGGGCAAAAATTATATTTATAAATGATGCACATTCTAGATAAGTGAGTAGTGTAGTGTAATGCGAGAGAATAGACGGAGACAGGAAAAGTGACATAGAAACTTTAAAATGTTACACATAATTCAATTGCCGCAAATATATTAATGAGTTGTTTGTCAGAAGGTCCTCGACAGAAGGGCGAGAACAGAAAGGCCCGAGTCCAAACGGTCCCGTATTAAAATGACACCGAGACAATGGGGCCCAGGTCAGAAGGTCTCTGTGACGAAAGGTCCGATAAAAAGGGCCCAATTAAAAGAGCCTATGTCAAAAGGGCTCCGTGACAAAGGCCTGAGACAAAATGTCCCCAGTTAAAAGGGCTCTGCGACAAAAAACGAGTCAAGAGGTCCCTGTTTCGAAGGGCTCCATGAGAATAGCCCTAGTCAAAATAGCCCAACGTCAAGGTCCGCGGATCGGAAAGGCCGCGAGTCAAAAGGCCCGGGTAGAAATGGCTCAACGGTCAGAAATTCTGAAATCAAAGCAAGAGTGGAAATCAGAGATACAGGAGTGGATAATGTCCTCATAGTTAGTTGAGGAGCTTGTCCAACAATAAGAAAAATATCAGTGGTTTTAGTAATAAAAAGGAAGTTTGAAGGTGATCTTAATTTAGTTTGGTTGTTCTTTGTCCTGCAAAAATCCCTGTCGCTTAAGTCTGTTCTCCGTGAAAGTTTGCTTTCACCCGCGCCTTTCTGAGCTTATATTCTCGAAACATAGCCTAATCACATTTTATCTATTAATGTGTATTCCCTTAGTTCTATAATTCCATTTCTATCCCTGAATCTAATTATAAAAACAAATGTTATATGAAAAACTTTATATTGAGAACATTTGTTTAATTTAGTTGTAAGAACATACATGTACATCTCATACAGGGTTAGTCAAAAGTACAGGGACAGAACAATAACGACGCGAGTGGATGGAGGAAAAATCAAATGTTGCAACTGGTATTATTGCAGTAACTGCGCTGATTTGAAGTGGAGTCACAGTGAAGCCATCTTGAATTCTGCTATATTGCGTATTATATGCTTTTTGAAAGAAAATTGCAATTTATGCTTGAAAATTCCCACAAATCAGAATGTGATGTCATTGATGACACATCACCATCTTTTTTATAAGATATTGTACTTGACCTTATAAAAAAGTATCATAACAAGACACTAACAAACATGCCCGTGGACAAAAGGAAAACAAGTGTTAGAGGTTGGTATTATTATTAAAACTGAGTTAATTGAGCTTGTACACAACATGACAGTTAACTTGAATTCCGCTTATTGTATACGATGCAGTATTTGTAAATAGAAAGAGGTATTTGTGTTACCTAACTTTAGGATAAAATTTTCCCACAAACGAAAGTCTGAACCAATTTCTGACCGACTGCTATTCGTTTACGAGATAGCGTGTGCTACGTTTGACATTTCTTTCTAGTAAAGGAATGCATTGGGACATTAAGGTAATGAAGAGCGTTTCATTCTGTTCTTAATCCTAGGAACACCAAGGTGGACCCTCGGAGGCCCACAAACTATTTTTTGTATATTTTCTAACATCTCTAATTGCAAAAAAAAATTATATTGTCCAGCTTGACAACATTAATCAAAAAACGCACTTGCTTAGTTTTCAGTGTTTTTTTCTATTTATAAATAAAGAAAATGTTGTGGGCCTCAGAGCCCACATATCTTCTGATTATTATTTGGCACCTAAATATTTTATTTTCTATTAGTTTATTCCTTCAAACCTGCTACATACAAACACACACATACATACACAGCTCCTTTGTGGTTAAGAGGTTAGAGTACGAGCATTTGGCGTGGGAGACCCGGGTTCGATTCCCGGTGGGAGCACATGTGGTTCGGATTCCACGTTAATTAGTAGGTCCACGTCTAAGAAAGAGTGAGAATCAATTTTCAATAGTGATGGAAGGAACTATAACTTGCAGTGAATCCCTTCTAATATTAACGATGCTGTAGTGGTGTTGGTTTACAGAACTGACAGACAATTCGTAGCTTGTTTGCTTACGTCTTACATGTTCATTCAATAGTTGAAAAACCTGACTTTTTGCTACTAGAAAAATTGTAACATTTTGGTAGGTTGGCAACACTGCTTTTCTGGTGACATCCCTTATAATGCTTAATGAGCGCCTCTCACACTGTTCATTTTTTCGTGGAAACAAAATTTGAAAGAATTTCGCCATTCCAAGGATAACCGGGATGGAATTACACAATGGAATTCATTGGGAGACTGAAGTATAAGTCATTCCTTCCCATTCTAACCCATTTTACTGTACCACACCAAAATTCTTTTAGAACCCACCTGTACTAAGTACCCACCTGTATTACACTGTACTAAGTTGCATACAGCACTGTACAACACTGTACAACACTGTACCGTATCTATTTGATAGCTTTCAACACAAACAAATACAATAAAATGGCCATAAATACTAACAAAAATAAAAAAGTTAGGGGAACGCGTTGTACATTTGAAACAATGTACATTTGAACGCCTGTGCCTTTCTCGAATTCAGAGCTATCTAGGTGCAGTGATTAAAATTCGTTTGAAAGGATAAATATAAAAGCAATACAAACGCGTTTGGCTGTTGTTTACTTAGTGTTGTGCCGAGTAATGTTCCTTTTATTTTTTTCACCTCCAAAACGAAGAATTTTAGTAGTTACCTTTTGAGGTTTGTGGTCTTTGATTTTCGCAACTTGTGATTTTTATTTGTCCAAACTTGGGGTAGAATAATTGGTGTATACAGTAATATTTTTAGTTTAATTTCTCTTTAATATTTAAGCTAGTGAAAAACTGTTTTTCTTAATGGTGACCATCTTGTACATCGATACGTTGTATATGTTGTATGTTTACTACTTGTAAATTTTTGTTGCGTAGAGTATTTTTATATATGTACTAGACTGATTATGCCATTCGAAGAAAGAAAAGAAATATGTTAAATATAATTATATAAGATCGATAAAAAGAAAGATGTTTATATGGTTGTATATGTTTTAAATAATATTATTTTGGATATGAGGTTGTCAGGGGCAACCAGAACTATGATGTAAATACAATGGATGAATTGCAGCACAGGAGTTATCGTTTCCTTAAGGCTCAATAATAATCATAAAGAACCAGAATAGTGATTTTATCGTTCTATACATGGTGCCGGAAACCCGAGAGTGGAAACGCAATTAGTATCGTTTTAGAAGTGCAGTAAAAAGCGACCAGTATTGAGCTCAATATTAATTATACTATTTTACGAAGTAGCCGGATTATCTGTAGAAACATTATGAGTAATACTGATAGTGAAACGATTGAAAATGAAGTAATAAATTCTTAATATAACATGTTGGAATTCTTAAAAGAAATATCCAGACAGATCAAGGAGCAGGTTCAGGACGAAACTCGATGTATCGAGGAACTATCCCGACAGATCAAAGAACAAGCTCAGGACCAAGCTCGATGTAGCGAGGAACTATCCCGACAGATCAAGGACCAAGCTGAACAGTTTGCAAAAGTGAACCAACAACTTTAAAAACTAGACCAAACGATGGTTCAACGAATGGAAAGGATAAACCAATGGATAGAACGAATGGATCCACGGACAGTACGGAGGGAAGAATTAAAACAAACAATTACTGAAGAAACCTCATCATCAATCAGCAGGAACGCGTTAAATGAACCTGAACATTCTACAAATCCTACATTCGTTTCGATGAAGAAATATGACATTATTGATTTGAATGTTTGTGTAATCACTACCAGGTTATAGAAGTATTTTTTGTGGACGGTCTGTATATTTTGTAAAGACAGTGACTAGTTTTTCCATTTACACTTTATTTTGCGACGCATATAAGTTCTTTCCTCGGTGGGAATTGCTTCCTTCCCACACATCTGGACAAAGAAGTCTCTTATTGTTATCACATATATATTTAAAACATTGCTTTTTGTGAGAATATTTGTCAGCGAAGAACCTTTCAGTGTTTCTCCCTGATTTATTATTATGCACAGTATATATTCTGCAGTTATGTGGAACTAAATTAAGTGCTTTCTTTAATCGTTTATGGAAATATTGCAGTAGTTTAGAGAAATGCTGGCTGCCCAGATGTTCAAGTGACCAAAGTGGTACCAACTACGTTGCTTTTGCAGCTCGTTATTTGTGCCTTCTCACGCCCGAGTTATTGCAGTGTCTCGTGCATCGTAGCCAGTAGACTAAAATTAACATGAATTATTTTCTGCATTCCGTTTGCATGTGCATAGAGGTGATCTAAGTGAGTGGTTTTTAGAATGAACTGCCAACACTCTTCAGTAAACCACTGCGGCTCGTACCTTGAGCTTCGGTGCTCAGGGAGTTTGACTCCGGTACTGTGTGCAGCCACCACGCACGTTGCGTTGGGAATTAAGTATGATTTTGTGTTAAGGTGCATAAGCTATTAGCCGGCGAAGGACGTTTTCTTACGGCTAGCCCCCAACTAGTGAAGTCCCAGGTTCTCATACCTTGTGCATACATGTCAGTTTTATAATCCCCCAAGTGCGTCAATGGTGTGAGAGAATCATTTGCGGTGAAATCTGAATTATGATCTTATATATATATACAAAGGGCTACAGTGCATTAGAAAGGCAAAGTGCGATTTTAGTGACGAAAATTATTATCCATACTCTGTGTTAATTGTTGTGTTCACTTCTCTTCGTTATTTTTTATATATTAGTATTCTAATAAATAGGCATAGTGTTATTTAATCCAGGGTGTTTTCGTTGTTTGTGTGAGTGATGTTTTTGTGCGTTATGGTCGGGATGACCGTCCGATCGTCCATGAGGTTTTCGGAACGGAACATCAGAACCTCCCGGCGCCTAATGGTCATCTCATCATTGAGACCGACGAGCCATTTGGAAGCAATTTGTAACCTCTTCTTGGGGAGGTCCTTCATCGTCTTGTCCAGATAAGTTCCAGTCTCAGGAGAATCCTTATTGGTAGGACCACGAACCACGAACAGCGACCAGATTACATGGGTGGTTACAAATAAATGTCTGCCCAAACATGGACCCCGAACTAGAATTGGTTACATTCGGATGAAATTAGATGATGTTCGTATAAGCGTACTGCCGTACTGATTGGATCAGATTATCCTAAACTTTTTTCTTCGTTAAAATGTTTTTAATTGTCATACTGATGTTGTGTATAATTAAGATTTTGGTCTGTATCAGTGTGCGAGAAGTTATGATCATTTTCGTCTCATGAACGCTATTGATCGTTTGTATTCACGATATATTCTATATGACATCAATGCTAGAAATGAGGTAATGATAATAGAGTCGTTTGGTGATACGTACACGATGCTGGTTTATGTAGCAGGAAGAAAGTTGATTCCAATAATTCAGAAAGAAAGCGTGCATTCCCAATTATGCTTGTAGTGATTGTTCAACTGAATTGGAGGTGTTGAATTGTGTATTCAAAAAAAAGACCAGAGTGAAGTTGGTGAACGGTCCGACGGTGTCTTCGCAGAACGTAATGCAATGCATTAATTGCAGCCATCCAGGTGTGACGTTGCAAAATTTTGAAAATTCTTCAATGGTACAATATAGTGACATCTTGAACCGAACTAACATTAATCGAGACCAACTTCGATACATTCAGGTGAAATTAAAGTCTGATCGTAATGTAAAAGGTTATGTTAAATCCATATGTACCGGTAATGTAACCGAGCCTAATTACAGAAGAAACAGAAATCATGGCAGAACAGAATACCGTAGATATCACGTAAAGGAGAAATACAGATCCATTAGAAGACATGATATTTCAGTTCCAGTGAAACGAAGAAGAACTGAACCTGATTTGGCCAATAATACAACACCATCTAATCACAGCCTAGATAATACGATTTTTCAGAAACGCTGTTAAGATGGCAGGAACTACGGCGAAAGTTCTCAACGTAAGAAACTAAGAAATGTAGAAGTAAAGAAAGCGGAAAACCGTATTCCGATTTGTGACTTTCAATGTGACTTGAAGGAATTTGTTGGACATGTAACTTAAATTGGAGTTGCGTCTGAGGGGTCTGTACTCAATTGATTTTCCTTCAAGTATCACTATGATTTCTTGTGTTGTTCGTACCTTGAATTCATGTATATGATCGCAATTACTCAAATCATGTCTACAAATGCCTTAATGTTATGTGTATTATTTAATATTTGCGTTTCATACTATTTATGTGTTTTTATATGATTGTCAAAATGCTATATCAATCACATTATTCATGTTATGAGTTTAATAAGACGTCAATTATTATGCTATGTCCTGATTATTATCGCTATTTCAATCTTAATTTATATTTTGTATAACTACATCTTATATTCGATCATGATGTGTTCAAAGAACAACTATATGAATATCGCATTCATCTTTTTTCAAATCCTTCTTCATAATGCCTAAGTGAATAATTATTAATTTGTAACAAGCATTTAATAGACCCGAAAAAGGACTTAACATTAAATAACTTGCAAATTAAATTTCAAATGTGCTTTATCGCCGTTGAAATGTATAAATAAATGAAAATGATAATAAAGTTTAAAATAAATATGATAATAATACTGTTATAAAATTAAATATGATATATATGTATGTATAATTATATGAATTGTAATTTTCAAGCATACGAGGTGCATTCGAAATCTCGGATGATTGATATGTAGAAGTAAACGAAACAGAATTCTTTGTCTTTTTATTAAGTAAATGCATAAAAAGAAAAGTCCGTTGGGAGCCATAACATACAACGATACGTTGTATGTTTACTACTTGTAAATTTTTGGGGCATAAAGTATGTTTATATATGTACTAGACTGATTATGCCATTCGAAGAAGAAAAAGAAAAAATGAAATGAAATCCTTGAGTTTTACGTCCCACGGTTATGCCGGTTAGGCGAAAGAAGACGGTGATGATTAGTAATGAATGAAATGGTGGAATGAGGAAAGTGGGAGGAAACGGGAAAACCCCGACAAAACCCACACACACGGTGTTTGTCCGGCACAAAGAAGAATAAAAAGAAATATGTTAAATATAATTATATAAGATCGATAAAAATAAAGATGTTTATATGTTTGTATATGTTTTAAATAATATGATTTTGGATATGAGGTTGTCAGGGGCAACCAAAATTATGATGTAAATAAAATGGATGAATGGCATCAGAGGAGTTATCGTTTTCTGAAGGCTCAATAATAATCATAATGAAACAAAATAGTGATTTTATCGTTCTACTTGTACCTTTCAACATTAATGCATCGTGTACCTTTGAACGATAAATAATACTGTTTAGTTATACAACGTAAGTACTGCAATAATACACAATGTAAGTAGTTGAAACAATCGATATATTTTATATAGCTTAAGTTAGGATATAAAGTTATTAATTATAATTTTAAGTAGTTTCTAAATATTCACTTATTGTATATCATATAAGGTTATGTTAAGAGTTGAATATGCACAATTTTATTGTTCGCTAATTTTTGTTAGAACTTCTCTTCAATTTATAATTTAATTAAAAAAATTTGAATTCTGGGAAACTTTTATAGATAAACCTTTTATTGCAATTTATAACTATTAATATTTGTGGCTTCTTTTTATATTATTGCCTCAGAAACGTTGTAAGTATCACTTTGTTCAAAGGCACAATAGGATCTGTTCAATGCTACATGACCATAATATACTTATGAACAAAATGGATGTGTTCTTATTATATTCTCTATAATATAAGATACATTCGCTATAAATATAAGATACATAAATTTTCTACAGTTTTCGAAGATAAACTTTAAAATTCGTGGGAATGTGTTGTTTATCGACAAATGTAAATTAATCCTGCAGTGATATGATAGTAGAATAATAGTTCTCCGGCTAGTAAATAGAGATATAAATGTCAAGAACTTTCCGCTAAGGATGATGAAGTACTATGATTATATATATGTGCACCAGACGTTGGAGAGTTTGTGTGTGTTGTTGAGATTCTGTAGAAGATATATATTTTAACGTTCTTAGGACAAATCTTTACCAAAGCAAAAGCAAATGGGAGAGAAGAAGACCTCCAATTTCAACGAGATTTTTTATCTCAAACAAAGTATATTTTGTAACGACATTGTTGTTTTAAAACTGCCAAAATGTGCGACAAAACCCAGCCCCAGCACCAGCTTTAACCTAGTTGAGAATCTTATGGAAAGAATTGCAACCTAATTCTAATATGTACCAGCTACGCAGAAGGGCGCTTTTAGAAAAGCATTACGTACAGCAGGGTACAACATTTTCAAACACTATATCAGGAAAATTGGAATAACAATGCGATATACTTAAAATATATATATATAAATCGTTCTGTGTTTGGTATTAAATATTGACTATATTAACTTGGAAGGAAGAGATAACATTTGAGGACATTTTATAGTAGTTGGCTTCACGATGTCTGATTAATTATTTATGTAATGAACAGTGCCCACATCCCCCTTCACTGCCGTTTTCCCAACAACGCACGCAACATTAACATTTCTTCTATTACATTATAACTGGATAGTGCTGGTATTTCTTTCTACACCTAATCACAAAAGTAAAAAATAGTATACCTACCTCGTAAAAGAATGAGGATTGGTAAAAAGTTAATCATATTCTAATTTTTGGCAAAACCGAAGCCGAAATTGATGTGCCAAACATACTCTTTTCCATTTTAAATCAATTTGTGTTATCCAACATGGCAGAATCCAAGTTGGGTACAATTATGTCCACGCTCTCACTCAATGCATCAACACATATCTGCAACCTTTCACTTTCCTCCGTCTACGTGTATCGTTGCTTGTACAGATATCTTGGTCTACTAGATAGACATGTCAAATATAGTACCCTATCACGAAAAGGAATGAAGATAGATTTAAAAAAAATAATTCTTATATTCATTTGTTCAAAGATTTTATCCTAAATTGATGTCAGTAATATCCGTTTCCATTCACAAATATTGTGTAATACTATACAGAATAGTCCGAAAGTGGTGGTACCCATAATTGTTGTTTTCGGTCGATTTTGGTCCATAATTGACGTTCTGGTTTTGGAATTCACTCCTAATTAGTGCCTCAACTGTAAGTAAACTGTGTCAAAGACATCGTTGTGAAAGAGCAGGATGGATCACCAGCGCAATTCGCGATTGACATGCTCAATTACTTGAATGAGGCGTTTCCTGAACGATTGATTGGAAGAGGTTACGACATGGATGGTGATCATACCGATATTTATGTCTCTTAAGACTCTTACGACTTCAACGTAATTGTGTATAGACATTCTACCAAACTAACTGTTGAAATTAAAGGGGGTACACACCACCCTGATCGCGGAATCCATAGTGTTGCCATGAGGTCCATACTTTCACGTATCGTTCACGCGTATCGTTTTTGCTGGTCTGTTGTAATATTTTTCACTAATTATCTACTTTTTCACATGCATGTCCTTTCAGGACAAATAAAACAGGTACTGTCCACAGAACATTTCTTATCCACCAAGTATTTTTATACTTCTGAGAATTTTCAGGCTATATGTCAGTCCTTTTTTAAAGTAGAGCTCTTTGAAACAGGCCCTCCAGACCCTCGAACATTTTGACTCTACTTATTTTGTCGCAGGGCCCTTTACACCCTTGCTCTTTTCTGGCGAGACACTTTTGATTCTGAGTTTGATTGATTATGACTTGACTTCGTTTTACGTACGGCCGTTTTGATTCGAGCCATTCTTTCATCGCTTTTTTGTCTCTGTCCTTGTACGTGACACCAGATTATAGCCAACAAATACTCGGCAAAATCATTGTGGTTTAAGAGTACAGGTAGAGTACCTCAAGTCTGAAATATAATTGAAAATCCTCAACAATTTTTTATTACACTTTTTTGTTCCTCATATTTTAAACTTCCTTACGTTTTCATATTTATACTTTCTACGTTCCTTCTTTATTCTACTAATTGATATGGCCAAGAGAGTCTCAAAATAACCATTTATAGTAGTCTCAGGCAGTAGTTGTCTGTCTACTTACAATTTTGTCCTATATTGACATATGAAGAATGACAGGTAAGAGTGTCGTTACGAAGTAGCTCATCGAAACTAACTGTTTTGTTACTCATTCCCTGTCACATAAGAATATTTCTTGTAAGGAGAGAAACCACTATTAAATTTTACTTTAGAATGATTAGTCATATGGAGTTGGCGCAACGTTGCATGTATTTAAGTGTATGGGGGTTATACTGGTATATATGCAATTAGCAACTTTTTACGAAATAAAAATGTCCTGAAGATGGTTTAGTTGATATACTAAACAGATATTTTTATGTTATCCTAGTGCATTACGAAACCGGTAACGGTCTCGTTTCGTCAGTCCTAGGCCCGTACATTTTCTTACTTTTACTTAGAAAGCCTCAGATATATTATATTATGTATATCTGTCTTTATATTATGTCGTTTAAGACATATACATAAAAAACGGACAACTCTATTGAGTGAAGTAGTAAACTATGATTACGAATCTACTAATTAATTGGCTTTTATTTCCATGTATTTTGAAATTCACTTTCAATTATCTATAAATGCATGTTCTTTTGTAAAATTTAATCCCCATTAGATGTTAATGAAATTTTTTGGAACTAAAATTAACAGGCAATTATATCTACTTGTTGTCTTTAAATTCGTTGTAAATATTTTTCGATCAGTAATTTATATAATGTAATCTCTTAATTTTGGGAACAAGTTTGTTATTGTTATTCATTTCGAACCACTGTTGGCAGGCGTGATTCGGAGTTTGGTTATAGGTGGAGCTGAGCATTTTGGAACCTAATTTAAGGTTTAGATACCTTCCTTATATATCCTTATTACGAGACAAGGACAAGAGGGAAATAAAATTAATTAAGCTAAATTTGGCATCCATAAATCAAAAATATTTTGAGAGTTCATAAGATAACAAAATCATCTAAAGTTTACGTTATTCGTTGCCATCCAAAGTCAACGTTGTCAAAATCTTATTATCGACAAAAATATAACGCCTATCTTAAATTACTACTAACAATATTAAAACGTTTGCTATTACCTATCATGCACCGCTAAAGTTGCAACAGTATAGATGTCCCTTCTAAAGTGTCGAACTCTTAGCTTTTAGATTGTCAGTATGCACGACAGCTTCACCCTAAAGGCGTTGTTGATTACGTCCTTATAACAATTCCAATCTCCTAATTTTCCAAGCCGCTCTCCATTGTCCCTAGCTTCTTTACTGTTTCTTTATTATCCTTGTCAGTTACTTCTTATATACATGATTTGTATTTAGAAGTTATATCTCATTTAAACGCATGACTAAGACCTATATTATCTATTCTTAAAAAATACAGATAAGAATCATTTCCTTCTCATAAATTGTTTTGATATTTTTCAGTCTCTAAAACTTTCACAGACATTCTATTTCAATGTAGAATGAAAGTGACTTTTTACCGCAAAAGGATTGTTATCAATTAATATCCTAAGCATGTATTTAAACTACAACATTATGAACACAATTATTGCCACTGTATGTTTTGCCATGGAATATATTATATTTGCTTTACATTGCACAATTCATATTACCTGATGTGAATAGCATCAATCATAAATTTCTCTCAGTTTGGTGCCACTAAATATGAAGTTCTCAGCATCGTTTCGTTACACATGTATCATTAAAGAGTAGCAATATGTATGAGTTTATGTCCATTGAATAAGTACAAAAGACGTTCAAAGTAAACGGACAAGCATAATATTATTACTATTGTCGTCTTGAGAGGTAGAAAAGTAAAACTAGCGCATTTTAGTTAAGAAGTTAGCATTCTGAGATACTATCCAAAATTGTTGAATTTACAAAGTAGTCTGAAATGCTGGTGTGTTGTTTAGACCCATATTCAATTACAATATCGAAGCTAGTTCGTCTGGTTGACGAATTTTCTAAGATAGGGTTCGATACACTGTTATTTTTGATTCTATTTCCATTAGTTTTAATCGTGCATGTGTGGCACATGGTTGTCATATCTCTATCTTTCTCTCTCTCTCTCTCTCTCTCTCTCTCTCTCTCTCTCTCTCTAAGGAGAACGAGATATTACGACCACATAAGATTTGATTATAAACAACTGTTTTGCTTTCAGAAATAAAATCGTGATTACCTGTCCATAAAAAGTCTGATGTTTTCCTCCTTACTAAATTTCAGAGTAAAGTCAACAGTAACATTTTTCAACAAATCATTGAGAGTACCCAGTGATGGGGGTAATCCCGCACATACTTTAAACTGTTATTTACGAAAGAAGCAAATTCATTAAAACACATGAAAGTTATACCGTTATTTAGTATTTACATCTTTAATAAGCATTGTAATTAAAAACATAACTCAAGTTAATGAAAAACATGATCAGGTCTCATCATCCATGAAATTATTACAAATGAAAGCAAATAGAAATAGGCTAACCAAATTTATTTCTATGAAACTAATTCAGAATTAACGTTGCATTAAGTAAAATATTCATTAAAATGAAAACATTATTTGTATTTGAAGAAAACACTGATATACGCATTAATGGTTACCTTCCCAGGAAAGTATTCTTTATTAGTTCAATGTTTAAATGTCGTTAATAGGATGAATGAAATTGGCTAACTGGTAATGGACAGTACTAGGCTAAATAAATTTGTAAAGCAATCTGTGAATCACGCACGGGAGAAGTGCAATTTTAGATGAAGCATTAGAAATTTAAAATAGGGATACTAACTAAGGAGTAACGAGATAGATTACAAACGCCTAACATAATAATTATATCTAACTATTCTAATTAATAAAGCTAATAACGCTTATTATCAAGACATGGTCAATTTTCGAAATAAATTCCATTAACCTATTGCTTAGTTTTCAAACAAGGACTATTTAAATCTTATTGATAATTTGTTTCACACCATGGCGCAATCCCGAACACTACTTGGTAATGCTAAACTTATTAAAGTTGGAACTAATTGTTGACTGCATGCAGCCTAGTAAGATCAGAAAGAACTAATGCTCATACGTAAGAGAACCTATATCCTAATCTGTACCAATATAGATAAGATAAGAGATGAATTATGGTGCAAAGATTATTTAATCAACGTTATAAGTGAATCGATAAACACAACAAAATGTCTTCTTAATGGCAATCCATTAAACTATCTCTCACCAAATTTCTGCTGCAGTTTATCCAGTTCATTCCTCTAGCATGCAGCAAAATCGTATGTTTTCTATCAAGTTCCCTTGGGAGTAAACTTGAGTGTTCGGTGTTACTCCATGCCCCGTTTTCATATATATATATATATTAACAACCTCCTAACGTCGTGCCTATAAAGCATGGGGATATTCGAAGAGTGACGCTCAGAAGTTGCTACTACTCATTATCCAGAATGAGTAGGTTAATGTTAAGTGAGAGGAAATTATAACAAACTATTCAATTCGTTTCATAAATGTATTGGTCTAAATAATGTCATAATGTCTGAGTGTATGTTCTCTGTGAATGTAGCTTAACAAATTAGATCACAAATCGTAAACGACTGGATATTGAATCACGATCAACACACACATAGCTGAGGCACACATGTCTTCTTAATGCGATGACAGGCTGCATTAATGATTCGTGCTCCTCAGCTCTGGACCTCCTGGACAGGATTGATGTCTGCGTGGTGTCTCCAACGGAATACCAACTAAAGACCAACCATAACTAGCGGACTATAGATTAGATCACATCGATTAGATCACATCGATCTATTTATGGTCGTGATTGATCTCAGACTACTGCTAGGCTACTAGTCTGCTCTCCTTCTTATCGGCTCATCGGCGTCAAATTTTCTGATCCAGATCCTCTCTAACAAAAGGTTTTTGTTCACCAAGTCCAGACGCTGGAATTCGCTATGTCGTTCAATTGTGTTTACTTCAGCTATTGTTGAAACATTTGTTTCAACCCGTATTACATCGTGACCAAATTCCCAGACTAATAGTCGCTAGAGATCTGAAAGTTGTGCCACATTCAAAGTGTGTCAATGTTAACAAACTAGATTGCACATTGAAGATATTACAAATCTCGATTTTATCTTTACAAAGCAAAACAAACAATCTGATGATTTAGCGTCTCGTCGTGATTTCAATGACAACACAACATAAATATAACCATGTGTGGCAATTTACGTAAACAAACAAATGCACGTGTTTGATATGACATTATATATATAGGGTGTATAAAACCTCCGTCTCAGACATTTTTCTCAGCTCCTATGCACGTAAACACTTCAAACAAAAATGAATTATCAAATCGTATGGAAAGAATCAATTAGTGGTGCTTCCATATCCATTGACCTAGCGGGAATACTTCCACGGGGGTTCAACTGCAAAACTTCAAATTGAAAATGGAATCACTTTAAATATCTTTGGAAGTATTATTGAAAAAGGTAAGTTTTACTGGAAACACTTTTCGTTAAATTCTAAGATTTGGCTTCTATGTGTGTTACTTTTTGTTGAATTGCTACTATCAGACCACCCGTCTGGGGCTTCTTTTCTCGGCTCCTACTGCAGGTAGACACTTCAAACAAAAAATTGAATTACCAAATTGTATGTGAAGAATCAATTAGTGGTGTTTCCATATCCATTGACGTAGCGGAAATACTTCCACGCGTGTTCAACTCCAAAATTTCAAATGAAAAATGGAATGACTTTAAATATCTTTTTAAGTACTGATGAAAAAGAAGTAACTTTTACTGGAAAGACTTTTCGTTAAATTCTAAGGTTTGATTTCTATGTGTGTTATTTTTGTTGAACTGCTACTATAAGACCACCAGTTTCAGGCATTTTTCTGCTCTTAATGGACGTAGACACTTCAAAGAAAAAATTGAATGACTAAATCGTATGTTAAGAATAATGTAGTAAAGCTTCAATAAGCAGTGACGTAGAGGAAATACTTCCTCAGGGTGTCAGTTCCAAGATTTCAAATATGAAGTGGTATCAACTTCGAATTCTTTGGTAGTATCTTTGAAAAAGACAAAGCTTTTACTAGAAATACTTTTCCTTAAATTCTATAGTTTGACAACTACGTGAGTTATTTGTTATTGAATTGAAAGTGCTGAACAACAGTTTTATTGTGCAGTGACTCCAAAAGAACACAAGATAACACATTCTACCACATAGTACTTTGCTGAAATTCCTTTCAAACATTTAGCATCAAACGTTGCGACATATCTCGTGCACGTATCAACAAACGAAACAATATAACAAGACAGTAGCTACCTGGCTTAAATATCCGGGGTCGGAACCAATTTATAACAGAAAAACGGTCTTTGATTTAAGTCAAACTACGTATGAAAAATATCGGATTTAAAGTGGCACCAACAAATAAATAAATACAAATTTCAAACTTATGAATTCACTGCCAATCTCCCGCGCTACAGAACTTATTAATAGAAATCACTTTTCAGAACTCACTACATAAATAATTGTTCAAGAATATTGCAAATAAATAAGTAATAATAAATAATAAATAAATAACATGAACTGCAAGTAGTGAACATTCTCACCAAAATATAGTACTTGAACCAAAATAAGGGTCTCACAATAAATGTTGAAATGATCGCCCAGCACCTGCGATGCCCATGCGAATGCGAACCGGAACATTGTAGACTGCTCTTACCCCTAAATTTGCACTTAATCCATTGCAGATATTACGAATCCTCTTCATAATGTCCTCTCTTGTAGTAGAACGCCCTTGGTAAACCAACTTCTTGAAACTTCCCTGAAGGAAAACGCCGAGGAAGTCAGATCCGGAGAACGAACTGGTTGAAAATTCGGCCTCTTCTTCCGATCCACCTGTTTGGGAATAAACCAGCAAAACTTTGCCTGGCAAGTCTTGGAAAATGAGCGTGCTAACCGTCTTGTTATAGCCACATCATTTCACGAGTTGCTAGTGGGATGTCTTCCAACAGCCCAGAAAGAACATATGAAAAAAGAATAGCGTACTCTACCCACGCTAAAATGCTTTCGTAGAAACAGGTAAACTACTTTGGCCTCCCATTATACAATACCAGGCATTTAGACTCAGATATATTGACTGTCAACTTCACGTTCTTGCTCGACCTGTAGTGAGCGTTGGGTATTATGTTAACATCTCTTTTCTCTTGAAGGTCAACTCATTCACCCAGATTATTTTCAGGTGAAAGTGGGTTTATAGCGCACCTCCACCGACGAAAGCTCAGAAAGTAATAAAAATCTTGTACTCGTAGATCTTGATGCAGATGAATATAGTAAGAATGTGGTGAACGCAAACAAAAACTTTGAAAACATGATCAGACTTGCATCAGCAATCATAAAGCTTGTAGTGACACGGCAAGACATCAGGGAGATGTAAGGGGGCATTGCTCCCCTTTTTTAAGGTGGGGAGTTAAATGGCGCCTAACGTTGTGCACACATTAGTTCCTACCTGAGGAATTTTCCAAAAGTACAAAATCTAGCAATTTAAGCATGGGAAGATTCGTTCGCATTCTTAGGGGAAAATGAGTACCCCCGGAAATTTTAACACATTGAACTTCCTCTTGATAAAAAGATGTAAAATTGTTCCAAACTAAGCCTGAAATATTTATTTGGAAGTTGAAAGTTATTGTTAAATCTAAGATTCTGACAGAAATGCTTAAATTATGAAGTAAACAAATGAAAATAGAAATCACAACATTTCACATATTTGGTATATTAGCTGGTAGGCTATCAGGGGACACATAAGATATTTGAAAAAACATTACATTCTATACTGAGAGGGAACAATAAGAATATCTACCCACGAAGGTGGCAGAGGTAACAAGCGTAATGGATATTTGTTGATTTTATTGGGGTACAGTCAATGAGCGCAGCCATTGCACTAGACCAGCCTTTATTAAAAGTTTCACCACAAATTCTGTATTTAGTTGTGCTTTCCTGGTAGTCTGGTCGTATTTTTGTTCTCGTTTTGGTTCATTATCTTCTTGAGAACTTTCTGTGGTAGTTCGTGTTCTGAAGTAACTTTTCTCTCAATTTGTATCTTGTATGTTGAATATATGAATATCGCACTTTCTCTAGTTCTCCTGGTCCGTGACGCTAAATGTCTCTTGCGATTTTTCGACAATGATGATAACTCTTCACTAATGAAGCGCTCCTTACTAGTTGATGGACGAGAAGATTCTGATTCCTCTGGCATATATGGAGAACGGGGATCCACTTAAATCGACGAACAAATAGTTGCCCCCTTTTCCTAAACCGCTGCCATAGTCGGGTAGAACATCATCCATCAGTCTCCTACTCATTCTCTGATTCGGAAATATGAATAGAGGCGGCAGAAACTGACCAGTAGCATTCATGCGGAACATTCATGTTATATTCCGACGTCTTTGGCACGATTTAAGCTTGCCCAAACCTCGTTTCTCCTTTTTACATAAGATCAACACTTTGGTATTAACGTAAACACACGATACACCAGTTTCAACCGTGTTCAATATTCGTGATGGTGGAAAAGAATATTGCTAAGTGAGTGTGCACTAATTTGTATAGAACTTTGCAGCTTCTGCCTTATTGCAATAAATTCGGAAGCCACTTCATTAACTCGTAGCAAAGGTTTTTCACAGCACTCTAACTTTATTTGTTGAACCTATGATTGATATTTAGTTCTTCAGCTAAGCAAAACTAGCTTCAGCTATTCTCTCCGTGATAATGGCATTAAGAGATCAGCTAACTGTCTCGCATAAAGTTTGAGCTCTTTTTCATACATATTAGGGAAAATATGTTCAAATCTCCTTAATTTACTTGCCGCATGTAATTTGATTCCTTACTTTCGCTGCGACAGTCTGTCTTGCAGTGAACTATTTGAGACGCAAACTTTGTTTGATGTGTGATGTGTCTAAGTGCATTACGGGCTGGGAAAAGTATCTGGGATGGATTTGGTGTGATAGTAGCAATCAACAACAAATAACACATGTAGAAGCCAAACCGTAATATTTAACGAAAAGTGTTTCCTGTAAAAGTTGTTTCTTTTTGTAAATAATACTTCGAAGGAAATTGAAATTGATACCACATTGTATTTGAAATTTTGGAGTTGACTCCCCGCGGAAGTATCAACACTACGTCAATCGATATGGAAGCACCATTAACTCATTCGTCACGTACAATTTTGTAATTCAATGTTTTTGTTTGGTGTGTCTAAGTGAAGTAGTAACCGAGAAAATGCCTGGGACGGGTTGTCTGTAAGTAGCAACTCAACAACAAATAACACACATAGAAACCAAACTTTAGAATTTAATGAAAAATTTTCCCTGTAAAAGTTGTTTCTTTTTCAATAATATTTTCAAAGAAATTAAAATTAATAACATTTTAAATTTGAAATTTTGGAGTTGATCCTTCGTGGATCCTTCGTGCACATTTCTAGAGGTAAGACTACTTCAGTTACAGTAATTATCGTATTTTTAATCCAGTGCCCTATTGCATACTGACCCGCCTGAAATAGCTGTAAGCCTTTAATTAAAAGTTAGTAAACGAATGTTTTTGCATTAACCCTTCAGAAGTCACGTCCTTGTTTCATAAGTGAGAGGTCGCGCACGGTCTTTTGAACCATACTGCTAAAGCTACACTTAAATGAAAAAAAAATATTGAAAATACTATTTATATTACCTTAACATTATATTTAAATGCATTCGAAGTTTATTAAATGCTTTACTTTGCTTTCATACAAGAAAAATAACAAAAAAACGCAGTAATTACACTTTCCAATATCATGTGAAGATAACCACCATTTCTATCATTTGTATGGATGCAGAAATGAAATACAGTACTTATGAAACGTTTGTATGCGAGTATTGTATTAATTTTCTTTAGTATGCTGCACACGTAAATGACCAATACTATCATTGATAATGGGTGTGATGGGGATAATGGGGATAATAGATCATTGATAATGGGGATAATTGACATATCAAGATTTTTCAAAACAGTATTATTTTTCCATAATGCGAGAGGTCGCGCACGGTCAAAAAGACCAGTTGGTGAACAAATGCTTAGTGACGAGGATCTTATTAGAACAAAATGAAAACAATAAATTTTTATATGTAGGGTACGAGTTCACATGAAGGTATAGAGAGGGCGCAGTGACTTGTAATATATGAAAGATAATTCTTCGCCACGGTCTTTAAGACCGTGACGCGACCTCTGAAGGGCTAGTAACAATTTAATTCAAAAAATATAAAAAAAGTAATTTTAAAAGCTTTGCCAATTGAATAAATGTATAATGTATGTACTAGTATGCACAAGGAATACACAAATGCTTAATGCATATTAAATGACAATAAGTTAAGATTCTTACGTATTTCCGACAATTATGAAAAGAATTATGTATATTCACATTGATGTTAAAGCTACAAAGAACAGTGTTTGTAGATAATGTGACATAAAGTTAACATTAATTATATATAATAGGTTATTCTTTGTGCATATAACGTACTCTAAGGTATGTCGGCTCACTGTATTTATTTTGTTAGATATGATAACCTTGTTGAATAAAATGTAATCTGATATTATTTACCCTAAAATTAGAAACAAGTATATTTCAAATGCATTTGTTAGAAACATATATAAAATGAATTATCACTACTGATATTAGGATTGTTTTCTCCTAAAAAATATCGTCAAAAATAATAAGCGTTATTACTTTAAAAGGTTACTCAACTGCTTCTGATTGCTTGTTTCTACTACGACTACCACATTAAGTTTCTAAGCAATACACTACTATTGGGAATATTTTATTCACAAGAACTTATTCATTGACATTGAGAGTATTAGGAACATTCTATTACTACTACTACTAACTATGCTTCAAAATTCTCAACTACAACTTACTTCAAAAGTACTGTCTCACTTGATAATTCTACTAGTTTACCGTATTTCTGTATCTGAGGTCGTTTGTTTAGCTGATGATCAATTAAATGAAATATAAGCTTTCTTGTTTTACTTACCTAAAGTTAAGACCATTAATGTTTGCAATAATACCTCACTCAACTAATTTTTATTCTCACTTCGAAACTCCCTTGCAGAAGGTAAGAATTGCACCTTTTGGTTCAGTTTTATAGAATACTAGCCTCGCGCACCAAAATAGAGAAATATGACGCCACTTATAACAACATTGGGTTGTTTATTTACTTGAATACTTCTGACGTTCGTCTGAGGCTGTGTTGGGATCAAAGTTGCGATCATGTACCAAATTGTATATATCGCACGACGAAGTATACTTGCTCTTCATTACATTTCTTTTCCACTTTCTTTCATCGTTTTATGTTCAACAGCTTTGTTCCTGGACTTATAACAAACGTATATCTCGAGTGTGACTACTCGAAGAAGGATAAGAATCTGAAATTCTTCTGCTATTTTCGCATTCACTGTTACCCGCACTATCACCAATGGATACGTATATTCTATCGCCAATTAAGTCGCCACTGTTTTGACAGCTACAATTACTAGAGGACGACTTTGAATTATACGATGAAGAACTGGAATTTTCAGACGAAGAAAGGTTAATATTAGACCTTGATCTTGAACTCGTTATACTTTCTCATTCCTATTATGACTATCATTGCTTTTAATGAACATTGTGTTAAATACCATATTAACTATAAAAAAATAAGTAAAACAAACTACTTGTAATCCAGAATTTAAGTAGAAAGAAAGTAAGAGAAATACAATAGCAATTTTGATACCATCGAAGGATAAGGAAGAATGATCAAACTCAAGGCTTGTTCCGCGTGGTCTCTATGTTCACGAGATATTTTAGAAACTGCGTCCTGTAAGAAAGGTAAATAAGAGTAAACATGAAAAAGAAGAAATATTCCGGTAATGACCATCTTTTGAAAATTCACCAGATATCTACTATCATAACTGATGTAGGGATTGTAGTTTACATATCATTATTTCCTAAAGAACGTTCCAAAGAATTTACATCTGTAAGTTCATTTTCCACAGCAATTATATCAGTTCCTAGTTGCATCAATCCGGCACCGGAATTAGAACAACCTTCATTCAGTAGTAACCAAACTAACTTGAGAACCTTATTCCCTCTGGAGAACATAATAGGAACTGTATAATAAAAACAATAGCTTGTATATAAGTTACAAGATATGCAATTGTCGCAACACAAAATTCAAGAATAGGAAAACTATCAACAATACTCACACAAAAGGCAATACAGTTAAGAAATTCTTAAAAATAAATTAAGTATATACAGCACGAATGTCATAATTACAAATATTCTACACCGCTAATCACGAAACGATAATATACTATTAGTAATAACGTCATCAACGGAAATGTCATAAATCTATATATAATAATTTGCTGCAAGAACGACCTAATGTGAAATAAATGTGAAATAAAACTACTATAAAGCATTCATATTATTTCAGAAATAAAGTTCGTACTCGAAATCATGCAGTCTTACTGGTGAAAGTAGAAATGGATTAAACTGGTCACCAATAGGACGTAGTAGGGCACATTTTCAATAGCAATTAATGTACATCCGGTACAAATGAACCCTCGCAACATATGCACGTCTTGCAATGAAAGCAGCTGACAAAAACTGCAAACACAATAACTACACATCTGCTTTCTGTCAGTCAGTTTTGAAATTTTAGACGTCTTGTTCTAGCACAAGAAAATAGAAGCATAAATGGCCTTTTCCTTTCCACTAACTCTATAAGGGTTAGGTTTGAGTTATGTCACTGTTGCAGCAAATGAGCAATATATAATCATTTAATGGTTTATATAATTTCTAAAACACTCTATACTCTTTTGTTTTAAAAAAATAAACATGTAATATTAATTGAATTCTGAATTCCGAAATAAATAACAAATGAAATGTAAAATAAAGGCAATAATATTACAACTACGTCTTTGAACATTTTTAGATATTGCCACCTTTCATTTATGTGTAAGAGACAATATTTTTATCTGACACATTTTGGAGGCTACTGAAAAAATGATGAATGATAAGTTTGTTAAGTCTTCCAAGCTAAATAAAATATTTATATTAAAAAATCAGTGGTCGTGCAATTAACAGTTTAGAATATAAAACATTAAATCCATTTATTATGTGTTCCACCGTGTTGGTTTCAGTGGGAAAGAATCACTAAAATCTTTTCTGTGGTTAGTCACATGTATTTTCCCGTAATATAAAATAACAATTACTATGCCTTTCAAATATCTGACTAACAAATCATTATTCTTTTTTCGTACTCATATAAAATAAATACCAGACGCGTGTATATGAACTTATATTGTAATTTTGTTCAGTTCTCCGGGATACAATCCATAATATTGTACTCGTCTATTATGTGTATTTTTAATAGGAAGAAAAGTGGCCAGTAATGTGCAAATCAATCAATAGATATTTTTCAAGTAACCAAACTTTTAACGGCAAATATTTGTTTACTACTGAAAACAAACATATGTGTACTAAAGGATTATTTAATTTGAGTAATGTGAACTGATGCTCAATTATGTGAAGATTGAAGAAGCGTTATCCCTTGGTTTTTGTTTTCGGCTGTAATCCAGTTTAGTTCTAGAAATTTCCTAGAATAGTGCATGGTGACTACGAATACACTGTGCAACCACTGCCCAATACTACTGTAATTTCGAACACGCGCATGCACACTCAATTTACGCAAGGAGCTATATTACATTAAAATGTAACAATACTGCAAATAGAGAAGTTACGAAGGGCAGTTACGAGTAGAACTAATATAATACAGTTCTACTCAATGTCGGAAACATAGTTTACAAGTTCCTCATGTATGCGTTTCCAGACATGGGTTGATGTTGAAATTTCTTGTTTCGTAGAAAGGATAAAAGTGCATGTAGAAATTGTTTCAGTTTGCAAATATATTCCTAACTACAAATTTAAGTAAACCAATACCCTACTCCCCTCATATGTGCCAACTGTGCTGACGTAATTTGTTTTGTAAGTTATCAACTCAACAATTCAAGAAAATACAATTATGATGCATATATCTAAAGATTTTTTATTGTTAATTATCTCTAATAAATTTCATTTCAGCAAATCGCGAGATGTCTTTAACACCACGTTGAGAGCTAATGTTATAGAGATAAGTTTTGGCTTACTTATGCCTGAGTCAGACAACCTGAAGGTAAGAAGAAGAATATACTAAAAATGAGAGTTAAACTTCAAAATATAATAATATTTTGTAAATATATTGCGCATTTAGTGTGCAAATCAGTCAGGTGGAATTTTGGTCGTTTTGAACACTTCATATAAGATTTGTATCTTTTAAAAGAGTAAAAGATTCATTTCCAGATGAGTTGAAAAATTCGTTTAATTAAAAACAGTATTAATTTTTCCATGAGCATAAATGTACACGCTTTATTTATCTTCTCACAACTTTGGTCATTCTATGTAAATTGCATGCAATTCAATGCCCCATATATCAACTTTATTTTCATCTAAAAACAGAGGAGCTCAGAAAGCAAAACAGGAGTTAAGTATCTTAAGTTCACTATAATCAACATTTAAATCATTCTACTTAGCAATTATTTTTAATTAGTAATATGAATTTAGAATATTGATAATATGGACAATCAAGAGAAGTTTCATTACTGTCTTCTGAATTTCTGTTTCTTCGATACTTTTTAACACATTTTATCTCAATAGTGAATGCCCTATCTTACTCAGGTTGTAGAATATATTGTAATGTAGAAACCTTCAAAAATTAAGCTATTTCTTTTAAGGTGGATCACCACCCGGAAGTCAGTACATATTTTAGCTCATTTCCTTAACTACTGTGCAATGAAACGTTATAGATTATAAATATTGTACTATAAGATAGAGTACTGTTTCAGCTACAGCACAAGATACTGATTCATTTGGTTCTCTCTCCTGATATCGAAAAATTTCACAAATAAAAGAAAATATTTAATTCGTTTTACAATGAGCACACAAGATGGCACTTGCATTAAGATCTTACAAGAAGTGCTCTGTTTTACAAAATGTTTATTTGTATGTGTAAAGTATTTTAAGGTAACAATCTTATCACGAAATAGATATATTGTTTGACTGTTTTTCGTGTTATGTTTCATATTTTAGTGAAATATTAATTTACATTTAAGGAAATAGATTTTGAGACGAAACTTACGCAGAAAGCCATAATGCGTTGTTGCTAAATTTGCACGTTTACTGTAGTAGTCACAATAAGAACATTCCTGGATTCTAGCATTGCAGTTCGAGAAGCGTAATCGCGGTAAGGGCCGAAAACTAAGTTCTCCAGTAAGTATCTAAGCAGAATTGTATGATTACTCCCATTATTATCTGGCATCAGTAAACACTCGACACTACCTGGCAATGCCGCACTATTCAAGCAACATTTAGCATAGCACTTAGAACACCTAGTGATCCACCTTATTATTATTGCCATTACTAAGATTATTTATTTACTATATCTAACCAATACATGGTATTTGGAGGGTTCAGTTCACATATACAGTCAGCGATTGTAAAAAGTGGAGGTTGGATACATAAGAAATTATAGCTTTTTCCAGTAGCAGAATAGTTTCACTGTATGTCTGATAGTTGGACAACCAACATGACAGCAAATACATGCCCGAAAACATAACATGCCAGGATATTCCTCCATTTGGAGGAAAAAGTATTACTATCTGAGAGCATCACTTAGAGAAATAACCACGAGATAAATCTGCAGAAATTCCATTCACTTTAAGATCAAAGAGATAGGAATTAAAACAAAGGAAACGAAAAGAATAATACGCATCATGTAGAGACCGAAAAAGTATGGAAAGCTAAACAAAATGAGAAAAGAAGGAAAGAGGGAAAGGAAATAGCAAAAGACATGGGAATAAATTAAATTTTAACACTTAAGGATAAACAATCTCCGTCTTTCCCCCTACCCCCTGTATTGTCTTGTTTTTCTCCCTTCATAGGATAAATCTCGAACACAGAATCCTGAGAACGACAGTCACACACGGTACCCACTTATCTACACAGGCTCTATCAAGTGTGTTTATAATTCAACCATTACACGCGCTGTCATCAAGCGTGTTAAATCAGCCATTGACGGTGAGTTACTCCAGTTACACTTGAAGTTAGAATTTCATTTACGGCCTTTAGCTATCTACGGCAACAGGCCCCATGTTTTCATTAAAAGCGTTTGTGCTGTAGACTAACATCAAGAATAAATTAATCTATTATGAATTAATCTCTTGGGTGCACCAACACACACACATACATCGTATATACGTATATAGAGATAATCGGATTGATTAAGGATTAAATGAGTTATTTCGTAAATTTACGAAACGGGTCTTGAAGGACAGTAATGACATCTCGTAGCGTTGTTACGTAACACACGTAATATAAATAAAGCTTCAAAGCCAAAAGTTATAAGTTCTGCCGTGGCTAAGTCGGTAGAACGTCTGTTTCTTGAGTGGAGCAACTCGGGTTCAAATCTCGGCTGGTTAATTTGGTTTTTCTTTTTCTCAAAATACATTCCTATATGTTTGTATTTGTCAATAATAATTGCTTTATTGCATTTTTTGTAGATTAACTTAAATTAGTGAGCTTAAGTAAAGTCAGAAAGGTTAAGATAAATATATGACTGCTTTATACGTGTGTGCAGTACAGAGATGGAGTGAGTCAGTGGGTCAATTGCGTCAAGATTTGTAAGTGGGTCATGGGTCAATGGGATGTGACTCCATTCACTTTAAGATCAAAGAGATAGGAATTAATGCAAAGGAAACGAAAAGAATAATACGCATCATGCAGAGACCGAAAAAGTATGGAAAACTAAACAAAATGAGAAAAGAAGGAAAGAGGGAAAGGAAAGAGCAAAAGACATGGGAATAAATTAAATTTTAACACTTATTAATAAACAATCTCCGTCTTTCCCCCTACCCCCTGTATTGTCTTGTTTTTTCTCCATTCATAGGATAAATCTCTTTCAGTATCAAATGTGAACATCATTTATATTGTTTAATTCCATGAAAAAAAACGCAACTCAGTCTAGGCTGAGACTCGAACACAAAATCCTGGGAACGACAGTTACACACGGTACCCACTTATCTACATAGGCTCTATCAAATGTGTTTATAATTCAACCATTACACGCGCTGTCATCAAGCGTGTTAAATCAGCTATTGACGGTGAGTTACCCCAGATACACTTGAAGTTTGAATTTTATTTACGCCTTTAACCATCTACTGCAACAGGCCCCATGTTTTCATTAAAAGCATTTGTTCTGTCGATTAAAATCAACAATAAATTAATCTATTATGAATTAATAATCTCTTGGCTGCACCAACACAGACACAAACAACACACAGACACACATACATCGTATATATATATATATGTGTTGTGTATATATATATATATATATAATCATATAATCGGATTGATTAAGGATTAAATGAGCTATCTCGTAAATTTACGTAACGGGTCTTGAAGGAAGTCCTCGCAAATAATGACATCTCGTACGGTTGTTACGTAACACACGCACTATAAATAAAGCTTCAAAACCGTACGTTACAAGTTGTGGTGTGGGCAAGTCGGTAAGGTGTTTTCTTCTTGAGTGGGCAGTGCGGGTTCGAGTTTCGAGTACACCGATTACTTTTTCTCTCAAAATACATTTCTATATTTTATATATATTATTAATAATCGTTTTTTTTTTTTTTGCATTTTTTGTAAATTATCTTAAATAAATTGAGGTTAAGTAAAGTCAGGAAGGTTAAAACACATATATATGATTGCTTTCTCGTATGTGCAGTCGAGAGATGGAGGGGGTCGCTGCGACTCACCACCCACCGGGACCCACTGTGACCCACCGATCCACTATGACTTAACAACGCATTACGACCCACCGACCCATTTTGCTCAGTGGATTACAGACAGCTTCCAAACACTAGTGAATTTGTCTACGTCTTACTTTCAAGCCATGCTTTTTGTTCTTTTTTCATTTTTTTCTATTGAAAAAAGTGCTTCAGGCAATTTTAGATATTGATATTTGCAATTGTAATAATAGCAATAGGACTTATTAGTTAGCTTTGAGACGCAGCCTGTGACTTTTTAGAAAAGCTAACTACTGGGAAAAAATGTTTGAATCATGTGTAATATATGAATTATTATCTAAAAAATTGAAATGAAAATGAAATGAAATCTTTAAGTTTAACATCCCACGATTATCCCGGCGAGGCTGAAGGAGGCGGTGATAATGAGAAATGAATGAAATGGTGGAATGAAGAAAGTGGGAGGAAACGGGAGTACCCCGAGAAAACCCACGAGCACGGTGTTTGTCCACCCATATATTTGTGTGTGAGGGGTAATACATTATGCAGGGTGCGAAATCCCGGGGGGGCGGGAGGGATTTCCCCCCACCAAAAATTTTATACTTGCGTTTCCCCCCCACCAAAATATGTAAGGGGGGACACCTTAATTTGAAAATATAAGTAGGTCTATAATGAAAATTTTTAAACAAACAATAAATTTGAATGCATGCCTGTTTTTCAAAAACGTAGTTTAGTTGTAAAGATATCAGGTTTTTAACTTTGTCGGCTGTTTCGTTGTGACGAGATGGAGACCTTTATTCTCTAGGGTACCAGTTGCGTGCAAAATTGGCAAAATTTCTTAAACAGTTGACGAACCTACAAACAGGTTTGCGGATAAGCACTTGCTTTTATATGTAACATATGTGGACGAAGAAAATAACCATTGTTGTTGTTTTTATAAATTAGTGCCTGTAGAAAATTCCGATGCAAAATTCCTTGAAGAGAAAATTATTCACGCGTTTTCCGAATATGATATATTTTTAATCTTAAAGAAAAGCTTGTTAGATTTGGTTCTGACGGGGATGTAGTGTTTACTGGGAGAAACAAAGTGTTGCTGCCCAAATTAGAAGAAATGTCGACCAGTGCCTAATTAGCGTACACTACATGGCACATCAAATGGATCTTGTATCTGAAAGAGTTTTTTATGTTGTGAATGCTATTCACAACTTTGAATATTTGTTAGGCGAACTTCATACAGCTGCAAAACTTAAAAGTATCTCGACAGTCACAGATGCCGCAGGAATGCTAAAAATCAGAAGATTGTTTCACATACGTGGAATTTCAAATGTGGAGCATGTATTATTTGCAGTCTTTACATATTTTTCTTGTATAATGCAATTCCTACTTTTGGGGTATAAAAATGCTGACCATTTCAACAGAAATAGTTTTAAACTGAGTGGTATTTACAAAAAAAAAAAAATCTGTTGGAGAAAAAGAACATTCTATTGCTCGGTTTTCTTCTGAATATTGCGTCCATTCTGTCTAATATTAGTAAAACGATGCAAAAGGAACCAGTTTCGTACAATGAAATAGAGCAAGAATTGAATCTTTAATCCAAGCTCTGAGAGAAATGCGTATGAAGGATGATGTCTACCAAAGTCTTTGTATTAGTGCACTGCAGACAAGCGTCTGATACAGGGAGTGATGATAGTGAGTTTGATCAAATAAGGGGGCAGGTAATCCAGGATTTAGTAGAAGACGTGGAAAAAAGGTTTCCTTCTAATGATGTCCTAAAGTGCTTTTGAGTGTTTGAAAATAAAGATCGTAATAACATGAGTGGTTTATACGGTAACATAGACTTATATAAAGAAGCTGTTTGGATTAAATCCTGATACTGCAGTGTTAGAATGGCTTGGTTTGATTTAGTTTAACGTCCCACGATTATGCCTGCTAGGCTAAAGGGGACGTGGACCTACTGATTATAATGGAATCCGACCACTTTGGTCGTTCAACTGTATACCACCGGGAATCGAACCAGGACCACGTTAACCGAAGTCAAGCGTGCTAGCCACTAGACCAAACGGGGGTTCTACAGTGTCAGAATGGAGAGAGTACAAGTCAAGTTCTAAGTCGGTAAATGATTTTCAAGTTCTTAAAGACTTAACGCGGAAAGTTCGTACTGTGCCATTATCAACTGCTGCCTGTGAACGTGGATTCAGTGTTGTTCATATTAAAAGTTTCGAAAGAACCCGTATGTTGGCGAGTACCTTTCAATCTTTATAACAATTAAACTCAGTGGACCTCCTTTAAAATTATGGGATGCTGTTACTGCTGTTCATACGTGGGCTTCTTCTGGCCGTCACATGTTCAACTCTCGTTACACACGGAAAGAAAGTGAAGTTTAATCTTACATTTTTTCTCTAAGGTAAGATACGTTATTGCAAACTATATTTTAGGTCTATAAATACAGTAACACAATCATTCATTACTCGTATTATTGTGGCTCTCTCCGCTGGTCTACGGGCTAGCATTCGCGCACCAACTTCGGTGCACGGAGTCCCGGGTTCGATTCCACATTGAACAGCCTTACAAAAATTTGAACGATTCCACCTTGAACTGTAAGTCCACATCTCATAGCTTCGCTGCTGAAAAGGGACACTAAATTTAAATAAGCAAATCAATCGTATTGTTGTATTTGTGCTTTCATTTTCTAAGGTTTAACGTCCTACGAATATTCAGTAAAACTAAGGAAGACGGTCATGATGAGATAGATAATAATGGTGGATTAAGATAGTGGAAGGAGGCGGGAGGACCCCGAGAAAACCCACACACAATTGTTTGTATACCACAAGCAGAATTTGGCGCGAGCTAGGATCCAGCCAGGGATTCCACGCACCTGAGGTGAGCGCTCAACCACTGAGGCAGCACGGTTTTTTGTTGTCTATCAAGTATTTGTATTAAAATCATATCTGTTATTTATAATAATATATTCTTGCTAATAACACAATATAAATACATAGTATTATTTAGACTTACATAAGTGACCGGATATCTGAGCGACCAAACTGAAACACTAAATACTTAGCAAAGAAAGGGGAATTTCATAAATAATAAAAACTATGCTCTGACTCTACTGCTCATGGGGATCTATGGCTGGCCAGGTAAAGCGCTTCAAGTTAGTAGTTCTAATGTTTGGTTAGGACATCGGTTCTCAGGGACTATTATTTCTGGCTTATAGATCTCTACCGCATTTTCGTGAATGCAGTCTTCAATACGATGGTAAACACAAGGGTACTGTGGTCCCACGGGACTCTAACCCTGGACCATACGCACCGACGTGTATATTAAACGCAGTAGATATGTTATCAATTTTCGTTAAATGAATAAATAACATTAAAGCATTTTTAAATAATAATGTCGACTAGTTTGAATATTTATTATTATTATTATTATTATTATTATTATTATTATTATTATTATTATTATTATTACTAGTAATAATAATAATAATAATAATAATAATAATAATAATAATAATAATAATAATACATTAAAATTTCAACTTTTTGGAGGCTCCACGAAGCATTAGTATGGATCGCTGAACTTCTTCCCCCCCACCATTTTCAAATGATTTCGCACCCTGCATTATTGTCTTATTTTGAATTATTTTACCTTCAAACTCTACGTCCTGTTGCCTAATTTTATCCACCCAATATGAATGATCTGCTTCGCACACTGGGTTCTTTTATATCAGATTACTTTGAGGCAGTGTCCAAACAGTGGGCAATATGTTGTTATAATTCTAAGAACATACCGTAATGCCATTGATACCAGGTGAAGTTAAAGAAAATTTTTTAAATGGGATTACAATTTCGATTCCGTTCTGTTTATGACGTTAATGTATTAGGACGATACACTTACTGTCATTTGCTACTTTTATGTGATATACGTAGCAGACAGTTTTCCTTACATGTGTCTCAAAAATATTTTTTGATTTTGTTTGTGCTACAATGCAGTTTGTTTAAAGTAAAGCGGTTTATAAATGAAAAGTAAGAAAAAGTTTAAGAAAAATACAGAACTGTTTCATTATTATATTATTATTATTATTATTATTATTCATAATAATAATAATAATAATAATAATAATTCGTGTTTTACCCCATCCGAAAAGAAAACTTGAATACGTGCCTGCACTGAATGATAGACGTATGAGTCATGGTGTAGACGGGCGTGCTAGGCGATAGAGTCCAGAGCATCAAAAACAGACACAACCTGCAGTTCTTCTTGCCGATTGATCCTACTTTTTACCTGCAATGATATGTCGGATAATACGGTATGTGGAATAAATACGGAAACGGTCTTACTCGTCCCTCTGCCTCCCCCCCCAATGTTGAAGACAGATTTGCGCCGCTGGTTTGAGGCTCCTCGACCCTGAACTTTTTTTTAACATTCTGAAACATCGAAATTTGTTTTAAAGGCACGAATACACGAATATATATTGCTCATAGATACGTCGAAAACGAAGACATTAATGTCAAGTAATGTTAACACGACAAGTGAAGTTCGATGTGACTGCACTGGCCCCAGACGATACTGATTGTTGTTAGGAGCGAGTAAGGCGGCACGTTTACAGGGTGGCAAACAACTGAAAATAAAAGCTCCTACGAAGTAAAATGCCAAACTGAATTGAAACAGGCCTTCCTGAACGTGTTCAAGATTTCAATACCAACTCACTATTTTTTTTAAATAGTATTCCGTACAACCTACCTTACTCTCTAAAACCGCGAGTCAAGTCAGATAGACATGTCTACTGCGATACTGGAGTTAGTAATTGCACACGACAATCATAATAGTAAAGGCGGTCTTAAGACAGGTTTAAAATGGCGGCGTGATTTTCCTAAATTTCACTAATCGTTTCCAAGTCCTAACACACTTATATTAGATATGATAATAGCCATATAAGAATGTTTTGACAGTGAAAGTGTAAAAAAAAATGGAACTTGATGGGTATTCCAATTACGACCGTATTTACTATTATGACTTGACGCTAGTAATAGCGATGCTATGATTGGATCCAGAGATAATAACAAAAGCGCGATGAAAGAAAATGTTTTGGCCGTCGCGTCGCCAGGTCGTGTAGTGGCTTAAAAAATAAAACTACAGAAAGGGTACTGAAAGGAATAGGGAAATGTGCTTCTTAGTTGACTATTGAAAAAGTAATTAAATCATGGTATATGTCGTGAGAGTAACTTTGTGTTCAGTGTTCAGCAACATTTTTTTTATCTCTATAATGTTTTAAGTGTTTTTTTCTGTCTGATGAGTTAGCCAATTAGGTAAGACGCTCGACTTCTAACTGGCTAATCCATGTTCAAATCTCCCTGCAGCTAACCTTTTTTTCTTCCACTACCGAAATCAACACCGTGTGTTGTGTTGATTTAACACAAAAAGTGGTAGTCACGTTGGGTCACCGCATTGTCTTGAACATGGGCGGAGTTGGATTGCCTGCTGGGGGGACAGACCTTTTGGTCGGTCTCGACCTGTGGAATACTTCCTAGACGAGTGTGGAATTAATATGAATAACTCATTTTTTGTCTAAAAGTTGGGGGGACAATACCCTCCATCCCCCCATAGCTCCGCCAATGGTGTTGAATCAACACAGATTTTTTTTACTGTGCAGGACATACGTTGTAAAAAGTAAGGTTAAGGACACATACAAAAGTCATCCAGGGCAGGGGTTCGAATTCACAAATACGTGAAGAAACTTCATTTCCTCAGTCAAAATTAAATGTGTTGTAAGGCAACTTTAATATTGGCAATAAAATGCGATGGAACCAAAACTTAAATTCAATTATAAATGTCGGACTCAAATTACTGTAAAAAATTAAGGAGTGATCACTAGAAACAACCGAAAAATTAAACATGAAGAAATAATTTAATAAAAATCAGCTAACAAGGCTATCACACTTAACTTTATTTAAAAAAAAACGCAGAGCAAACGTAAAGGTTTCAATGTTCTAAAACCTTAATGTGTCATCCGAGTAACATCGGATACGTTACGTTTGCTGTGTGTGTGCTTTAAATTCAAAAACTGTGTTTGCAATTTCGAGACAGGAGACGAGACGAGACATTTCAATAGACGTCTCGTCTCGTCTCGAAAACGAGACGAGACAATTAGTCTGCCTTGTCTTGTCCCAAAGAGTTCTGTCTCGTCTCGTTTACGAGACGAGACGAGACACGAAAAATAGCTAATTTGAACCACTTCTGGCTTGAATATGGAGTTAACGGATGAGATGGGACCTATTCTTTGGATGCAGAATCAATGGCAGAAAATCACTTCCCGATATCACTTCTATCTTTGCTCTGGTATCTGTCACACACACGGATGAAACCACTCTCTGAGACTTCCTACTTTTATGCACGGCACAGTTTGGACGTTAAAAACTTGTCTAGTTCCATAAATATTATTAACACTAACATATCAATGATACTCTTGTGTATAATTCAAAAAGTTAACCGTGAAATTTATGCCGGATTGGAAGCAGTTGTGGGAAGGCCTCTTGCTACATCAAATTTGTGGGTGTTCAGGTAAAACCAATATAATCTTAGTATTTTACATCGGGTTAATAATGAATAGGTCGTTTCTACTGTATATCAACTTCACGGACAAAAGCGACTCGTGGCTTAATGAAAATCCATTTGTTGGTTCTTCAAGGTCAATACATCAACAAAATAGCTGTACTAGCAGTACACGCGACCAATTACTTCGACAGAAGAGGCAAACGCACGTGTTTATGTATAAAAGACTAATTGCCTCAGGCACTTACTAGAAGGTTTGACTGCGTGGAAGCAACATAGCAATGTTCTATGACAAAGAACGCTGTGCTATGTAAAAACGAAAAAATGCTCTGGGTTGTGTTATCTGTTGTTGTGTATGAAATACGAGTTTATTTGTGTGTCTGTCTGTGTGCGGCCTGGGAATCAGACGAGTTGACCGAAAGTTACTAAACTTTGGTCACGGATACTTTATCCAGGCTCCAGACCAGAACGAAGCGTTTTTTTCAATTCGAACCAGTTTCTCAGGGGAAGGGAGCGTTTACCGAGACATGTAAAAACATTAGAAAATGACCGGTTTTTGTGTTGAATTTATAGTTAGCGCCGTCGCTGAGAATAATGGTGACACTTTCATTAGCGATGACTTTGAAAATAGGCTACCATTGTATGCGGGTCTGTGTCACCCTGGGGGTGGGGTACCGAAATATATAAAAAAATATTCCAAAATGAGCAATATTAGTGTCAAATCCTTAGTTTTCACGGTCGCTGAGATGAATGTTGATTCTTCCAGAGGCGTTGACTTTCAAATACAGGTCAATCGCCTGCGGGCGAGAGGCGTTCTTTTAAATTTCGAACCAGGGGGTCACAGAGGGCGTTTACCAGGATATGTAAAAGTATTAGAAAATGACCGATATCTTTTCGTTTCGTTGTTCAGTTTGTTTGCATAGATATTTTATCTCTCCCATGCGAAAAGTGTGTATTTTAGCTAGTTATTGATAAATGCAAGAAATAAATTATTAGTAATATACAGGGTGGCCCAAAAATAAGTTTACAGTGCCGTACTGATCAGTTCATTGCATTTTATATAATTTCTTATTGTTATCCATCAGATAGACTTAGTTTCTTTACTATTTGTTCTTAATGTGTTTTACTTACATCTTAAGCTCGGAAGAGCCGAAGCAAATAAACTCATAAACTAGAATGTTATACTTGATCAATGAAGAGGTGTATGCCTACTTTTGGACTACGTGAATAGATAGGAGTGTATTTTGAAAGAAAGAAACGAAAGTGTAAGCATACATAACCGTATTTCACTTTATATAATCTATTCTAAACCACGGTCATTAATCTAAGATAATGTAAAAAAATGCAAGAAAGTAATTAATAATAATAAATATGAGCATATCAAAATATATTTTGAAAGGAAAAGGGTCCCCTGGTAGAACTTATTTACTCCAGTTCTCGAAGCGTTAATCAGAGTTGGAGTGGGTCAAGTAGGTCAACAGCATCTGACCCACTGCGACCCACCACCCACTATGACCCACTCTGAACCTTTGTGACCAACTCCGACCCGCCAAAACCCATCGTCATCAACTCTGACCCATGATCCACGCTCTCTTTAAAACTAAATAAAGTTTACAATTGTAATAAAACAAGGCTATGAAATTATCACTAATCGGAGTTTGAATTTCCACGGTTCAACGCTCAAGCACCGCTCTGTTACAATACGGGTGGATTTGATCTTTACAATATATAATGATAAAGTGTTTGTCATGGGCCAAATTGCGATGAATTTAACTTTAATTATCATATATAATTATTTCTTTGTTGACTTACAGACATTTTCAGTGGAAAATAGGATGAAATTTGAAAGTCTCAAATCAAGGTAAAGTAGACCAAAGTAAAGAGAAGTCTAAAATTGTCCATATAATTAAGCATCCCGTACAAATTTAAAATTCCCACGCAATTAAGCTTGCAGTACAAATTTTATGTAAATTTTCCTCACAACTTTATGACGTGATATCCTTATGCTGTAACGCTCCATACATAAACACAAGTTTCAGCAGTTATTATAATAAAAAGCAGTAGATGTGAAACGCATAAAACTGTAGTTTTTATTTCTCAATAATTGCTTTTCAATTTGTTTCTGAAGTAATATTGATCGTTTTCGATTATTTTTAGAAAGCAACCCTATATATAGAAAATGCTCCCTCCCAATAAAAGAGTTTTAAAAATGATATTGAGATCAGGGCCTAACTATGTATATACCAAATGTCATTTCAGTTGACTTTGCAATTTGATAATGACGATCACACACACATAGTTATATTCAATGTTTTATATAATTATTCGTACATTATAGGTAATTCACTTTTTTTCTCCAGTAGTTAGCTCCTCTAAAAACTCGCAAGATGTTTTTGAAAAGTCAAGAAGTAAGTCCTATTGCTATTATTACAATTCCAAATATGGTCAATTGCCTGAAGTTCTGCAAGAGTGCCTGAAATTCTTTCTTCAATAGAGACAAATGAAAAAAGAAGAAAAAGGGAGGCCTTGAAAGTAAAAGGTAGACAAATTCACCAGTGCTCAGAAGAAACTGTCTACAATGCACTGAGCAGAATGGGTTCGTAAGTCAGAGTGGATCAGTGGGTCAGTATGGATCAGAATGGGTAGTTGGGTCAGAGTGAGTCACGGTGGGTTCTATATCGCAGTGAGTCACATCCTGTTGACCCATGACCCACTTACAAGTCTTGACGCAATTAACCCACTGACTCACTCCATCTCTGGACTGCACACACGTATAAAGCAGTCATATATTTAACTTAACCTTCCTGACTTTACTTAAGCTCACTAATTTAAGTTAATCTACAAAAAATGCAATAAAGCAATTATTATTGACAAATACAAACATATAGGAATGTATTTTGAGAAAAAGAAAAATCAAAATGAACCAGCCGAGATTTGAACCCGCGTTGCTCCACTCAAGAAACAGACGTTCTACCGACTTAGCTACGGCAGAGCTTGTAACTTTTGGCTTTGAAGCTTTATTTATATTACGTGTGTTACGTAACAACGCTACGAGATGTCATTACTGTCCTTCAAGACCCGTTCCGTAAATTTACGAAATAACTCATTTAATCCTTAATCAATCCGATTATCTCTATATACGTATATACGATGTATGTGTGTGTGTTGGTGCACCCAAGAGATTAATTCATAATAGATTAATTTATTCTTGATGTTAATCTACAGCACAAATGCTTTTAATGAAAACATGGGGCCTGTTGCCGTAGATAGCTGAAGGCCGTAAATGAAATTCTAACTTCAAGTGTAACTGGAGTAACTCACCGTCAATGGCTGATTTAACACGCTTGATGACAGCGCGTGTAATGGTTGAATTATAAACACACTTGATAGAGCCTATGTAGATAAGTGGGTACCGTGTGTGACTGTCGTTCTCAGGATTCTGTGTTCGAGTCTCAACCTAGACTGACTTGCATTTTTTTTCAAGGAAATAAACAATATAAATGATGTTCGCATTTGATACTGAAAGAGATTTATCCTATGAAGAGAGAAAAACAAGACAATACAGGGGGTAGGGGGAAAGACGGAGATTGTTTATCCTTAAGTGTTAAAATTTAATTTATTCCCATGTCTTTTGCTATTTCCTTTCCCTCTTTCCTTCTTTTCTCATTTTGTTTAGCTTTCCATACTTTTTCGGTCTCTACATGATGCGTATTATTCTTTTCGTTTCCTTTGTTTTAATTCCTATCTCTTTGATCTTAAAGTGAATGGAATTTCTGCAGATTTATCTCGTGGTTGTTTCTCTAAGTGATGCTCTCAGATAGTAATACTTTTTCCTCCAAATGGAGGAATATCCTGGCATGTTATGTTTTCGGGCATGTATTTGCTGTCATGTTGGTTGTCCAACTATCAGACATACTGTGAAACTATTCTGCTACTGGAAAAAGCTATCATTTCTTATGTATCCAACCTCCACTTTTTACAGTCGCTGACTGTACATAGTATTGATAAAACAAACTAATATGATTTACAGAATTGATTATACATATAGATAAAATATTTTACAATGTTATACATATATTTCCAGATGTTCTGTAACACTATAAAATTCTTTCTCTATTAGATACATTTTTAAGTTTTGTTTAAATTTATTTAAGCCTTTCTCCATCTTTATAAGATTGACCAAAGCATTGAATATTTTATTTGCCATAAGTCTTGGCAAATAAAATATTGTTCCAGTTATAATCTAGAAAGTAAGACATTTTGTTTTTTGATGTCTAGTATTGTAATGATGATCTTTTGTAATGTTGACTGAAAACGGATGCTTGATATATATAAATAGGTAAAACTGATAATATATTTAACTTTCTAAAATGCGATTTGCAGCTTGTAGAGTATTGTAAATTTGCAAAGGTACCGATGGCCTTTTTCTTAAATAAATAGTTGTTTTGCTTTCAATTGTGTTACCCCAAAAGGGAATGCCATACTTTATGATAGGGAATATGCACCCATAGTAAATTTGTATTAAACCATTTAAAGTGTCTTTTAGCACTCTTTGAGCATATAGCCTTTTATTTAGTTTATTTATAGTTGCTTCAATATGACTACTCCATGAAGTGCTAATCTATTATAATATAGTTGCTTCAATATGGCTACTTCATGTGAAGTGCTAATCTATTATAATACTTAAAAATTTTATTTCGTTGACTAGTCGTATGGATGGGTCGTTTAGATTTATTGTGGATTTATTGATACGTTTACCGTGTGGTGAGTGAAAAAGTATATATTGTGCTTTCGTATTGTTTAAATCCAACTGATTACTATTAAAAAAATCGAGATTTTTATTTAATGTATAAATTTAACAAGAGCTTTTATATCTTTTCATTTGATAATCACTGAAGTATCGTCATCATAGAGTACAGTTTTGGAATCATTATTGCAAGGTAGATCGTTTATGTATAGTAGGAACAGGAGTGGACCTAGAACTGAACATTGTGGCACTCCAGATTATGTTTCTCGATAAATCGATTTGTATTTGATTTGAATATCATCTCCATTTCTTATAATTTCAACTGATTGCTCCCTAGTTTCTAGATAAGATTTGAAAAATTTGAGACAGTTTCCACGTATGTCGTAATGTTCTAGTTTCGTCAGTAGAATGTCATCGTTTATTACATCAAATGCCTTACTCAGATCGTAAAAAATACTGAGTACTATTTTTTTCATTTAGTCCTTTTAGTATATGGTCTATTATGGTATAAATAGCGGTTTGTGTGCTTTTGTTGGGCACAAAGCCGTGTTGCTTGTCCGTTATAATATTCTGGCGTATGATAATGTCTGCTCTTTATTAGGTGTACACATATTTTACTGAAAGCATGTAACAGCGTTATCAGTCTCTATGGATGTTTTATCTCCCTTCTTGTATAATGGTCTCACTTGAGCTGTTTTAAGAGCATGAGGAAAGACACAATTTATTAAGCAATTATTAATTAAATACGTTAGATGCGGTATCAATGACTCTACATAGTTTTATTTTTTGTCGGTATTTCGTTTTTTGTGGAGTTATTTTCCTGCAATTAACAAATTTGATGAAATACCTCGTTTTCTAATATTGGTGTAAGAAATATGTTGTAAACAGAACGCGGTATCACGTTTGCTAACAGTTTAATGGCTGTATCGGATTCTCTTATTTTTAATAAATTGTCAACTCTTCCGTAAAATGTGCATTAAATTCCTCACATATTTGTATAGGTTCATCTATTATTGTCTCATCAATGACTAACTTTTTAATATTACTTACTTTTCTATCTTTTATGTGTTTGTGATCTCTGAAAAGATTGACAGAGATACTTGCTTTTATACATAGAATGAATTATGATGTTGGTGTAATGTACCTGTTTAGTGTTTCTAATTAATTCTTTATAGAATTTAATAAAATTGGTTATTTCGACTTTTCTATAAGGAGAACTATTTTTCTCTTAGTAATTTTCATTTTAGTTTACTTTATTCTTTAATGTCCTGGTTATCCAACTTTTATGTCCTTTTTCTTCACTGTACGCTTTCTTTCTGGAAATGATTTGCATAAACTATTGTTGAGCATAGGAAGAAAATAGCGAAATTTCTCTTCTATCCCATGTTTTTCATACGTGGCGTTACAATTTAGGTTTCTTGGGAAATCAAGAAATTCATTTATATTTTTTTTTAGTTTAATATTCTGGTTTCTATATTTACGTTATTGTTTATGTGATTGTACTCCAAGTATATTTCTAATAATTGACAAGTGAGGTCTTATATTCCATCAATGATTTCATATTTTATGTAATCTGCATGCAAATTAGTTAATGGCTTGTCTGTTGCTGTTTTTGAGTGAAGATGTATTTGATTTGTTTTTATGGATTACATATTTTATGTTGTATGAGTTTATTGAGGTGCTTACTTCCCTTCTATCTTTCCTGTTTACAAAACAATCAATGCCTAAGTTCCCGCAAATTAAGATATGTTTTATGTATTTTCGTGTTTTATCCAATTACATATTTAGATGCGTGAAAAATGTGTAGTTCTGTCTTGTGGGCTTCTATAAATTGCTACAACAATTAAATTGAGTTTTTTTTTTTCAAAAAAGCTTCTGAGCACTCAAATTCAAATTCCCGTGGAAATATTACATAATTCCGTTAATTCTTTAGTGTTGCCTAGTTTAACTGCATTTACTAGTATTAGAGAGCCACCTTTTTGTTTTACTTCTACAAAACTACTAATTACATTATAATTACTACAATTTATGGTATCTAGATTTCCACGGGAACCCAAGTGTTCCGTAAGACAGTTAATTTCGGGGTATGGTAGTATTGTGTTTAGTAATATTTCCACTTGAGTTAGTTTTGAGGTAAGTCCCTGTGTGTTGTGTATCAAGACAATTAGAGTAGTAGTATTTGGAAGCGATTGAAATATCAAGATTGATAGGCCACTAAACAAATCATCCAGAATTTATTTTCCAACTACACTGCCCATAATCCTTCCTTGACATATGGTAAACTAACTCACTTTGGAGGTAGGATACTGACGTTCAATTAGCGGCTGAAATATGAGGTGTTCTGTCTCTCCGTAGTCAATAGTTATACGACTAATATAGCATCAATGCTGAAAGAGACGGTAAAGTCCAATCTAATGAAACAAGTACATATTGTCTGTTCTTGATAGTTTGATATGTGTTCTATCATTTGTATAAAGTTTCTGTTTAATTCAAATGTACTGCGCCCCGTCATTTGTGTATCTTCCTTTGTCTGTATATTAGCTAAAATACCTCTTATCTTCACAATGAGAGCAACTGTATGAATGATATTGGAACCTCTTACAGTTTAATATATGCATGTGAGATAAACGTTGACTTCGGAATCAAGAGTGTCACTATAATCTTGCCAACCCTTGAAAACTATGGAATGGGCCATTAAATTGATCGTGTTCATTTGATTTTACAAGTCTATCACTGCACTTTTCATCGCCACTCTTCAGCCGCAATGTTAACGTGATAAATAGTTTGAAAGAAACGTATCTGTAGTGCGCTGAACATATTATTTTTTTTCGAAAAATATGTGTTGTACACAAATAGTTGTTGGTTTAGGTAATTATAATGTCACTGTATTTTGCCAACTCTTCCCTTGCTGAAATACGCATGTTAGGCTAGGTTTCACTCATTTACACTTGAAGTACAAAGCAGTCTTGGAGAAGTTAGCTTTTAAGCACATTTTACACGACATATCGTTACCTCTTCATCACCCTTACCTAATATGATAAAAGCCTAAATTACGTCACAGTGCATTTATGTATGAAGAGTCATCTAAACCAGTGTAGCTGCCTTGGTAAATTTAGATAGCATAGATCGTTAAATTTATCCTTAAATAGATATTGCTAATATGCATATTTAGTTTTCGATTAAAATAAAGTTTATTCAATAAGAACTATGTCTGGAGTGTGGAGAATGACATATTCTAAACGTAATAAGATATGGAATTGGAATGGCAGCTTTATATATGTAGCCAATATGTAACTAATTACATCATCTTCTCATTTTCATGTATGTCATTGTAAGTTGCGGAAACCACTGCAATACTCCTTGGTAATATTGGAAAATACGATGGCAATTATAGATAGATAGACAGAGAGATATCGAGATGGAAAGACAGTTATACAGATATGTCAGGGTAAACATCGGGACTATCATGCATTGAATCTATACGGAGTCTATGTGTGTTAACTCTTGTTTTGATTAGTGTTATTATAATTCATATTTTTGAATTTGGAATCATGTGCTCTTTGCATTGAAAGTGGTGAATTGATATATCTCGTTTCTTCTTGACAACATTGTCTCCCATCTCATGTCTCACTAGAGGCTTCCCTAAGGAATTGTCGTAGAAATATCATTAGATCTGCTCATGAGTGCCACAATGTGGGGTCGCGCCAACCAGTCTTCCTCAACAACTTATATTCAAAAAACTCGCTTTAATAGGTACAATATATATTATTTTTGTTCTTGTTTCATCCTCTCGTAAAATTCTCTCTTCTGAGGTATGACTTAAAGTCAACTAATTTTAACCACCCTTCTAATTTAGGAAACATAATGTCAATAATTCGAATTCTGAGTTAGACAATACGATTGATGTTAACGGTATGGTCCGTTTATATGTGCTATGAAAATTGCTACTGTTAAGGACGGACAAGTTGAAAACATTGGAAAATTACAGAATGATTCTAGCGTTAGTAGCGCGAAGGAACAGTAACATATAAACAGAGAAGCTGCGCAAATTTCATAACAATAATTGTCTTTGTGTTTGAGTGAAATTCCTACAGCTACTTATGTTAGTTCGGAAAAAAAACATGTGGATTGTCTTTAAGAATTAAGTCGGTCCATTACCCTGTTTCTGATTAGTAAACTGGCATAATGTTCAAGTACCTGTGATGAGAATTTGGAAGTCAGGGAAAAGTTTCCAACTCATTTATTCAATTTTACTTTCAGTTATCCTACCTAATCTGGAATTTTCGAAAACTCTCTAATATTTATTCAAATTACAAATATAAATTAACTGGACTCTTCGATACTTAAAAACTTCAGCATTTAGGAAAAATTACACAATTATATTAAAACTGTTGATTACTTAGTCCACTAATAAGCTCAGTTTCACTAATGCATGTCATTGCAAAGTAGAATCTTTCAAATAAATAAATAACTTGTAAATTGTTTCTTTCTTACTCACAATATTCCCTCACTGAATATATAAAGAGAAATACCAGTATACATGGTTTGGTACAGTTGGTCGCGTAAATCATTTATCATTACCGTACTCATACACAAATTAATATGCAATAATATTGGGATGCTAAATTGTATTTACACATATAATGTCCATTTTTGTGCCTTGTTAATAAATCAATTTTTACTTATATGTCCATATTTATAATCACCAATGTTATATTGTAGTATTTGTTTATATATGACTTTATTTAAATAAATAATATATGAAGTAATCTAAGTTTATAAGGTATATAAGGTAGCCTTTTAGTAAGTGTTCCATAACTCTGTGTGTATGAGTTCGAGTAGGTCAGTTCCAATGCCAGTTGACAGCTGACACTTGAAGCTAGTAAGGGTTAAAAATATTCGGTCTACTAAAAAGAGAGGTAAAGTTTCGTATCGTGTATAAGAATGGAATTTCCGCTTACCTACCTATAATTTAAATTTTGTTTCGATAAATGCAGGAATACTCTGCAGACGAGTGAAGAAATACAATTACTTTGTGAACCAGATCTAGTGTCAAAGCTACAATCAAATTATGGCTTATTCGCTCTTATTCTGGAACATTTCGTGTCCAAGATGTTTCTGTCAGTGATTGACCAATCACATATTAAAAGTACGATTTTTGACAAAAGTCAACCCAAAGACCGGAACATCAACAAACATAACACTATTACTGATTTAAACATCCTTCATCAATCACTGGTTAACTATTTGGAGTTTATGTACAAAAGAAGCTCGAATATTTGGTTCTACAAGATCTCAGTAAAGATATTTTCTCTGCTCTTTCTATGTGAAAACCTCTTCTGAGATGTAACGAAATCAAACTATTTCTGAAGTGATTGACCACAAGTAATGAAATTTAACCCTCGTAGCATCAAGGAGGACTGCATATACACCTCAACTTTAATTTTTATGCACTGTTTCCCTATTTTTTCGTACATAAATTGTAGTCATTCAGAACTCTCTTTCTATCATTGGAACGTTGTTTCGATAGAATTATACGTTCATTACAGCAGAAACGTGGACGAGGAATAGACAATTTTGCTCATGGGTTGGTTGGTTCTTAACGCTGCTTATTTTATTTTTCTACTTCCAAAAATACTGTATTACAAATACAGATGACGCTGCTAATTTTGTAAATGTTACTATATTTTATAACTTGCTAATATATTTTTGTTCCAATTCGAATTGAAAAACGCAAACAAAATCATGTTAGTCTGAATTACACAATGCTGCTGATCGTGAAGCACTTAGATAAAACAGTTCAATTCAGGCGTTCAGGGGACGGAGACATTCCACGAATGCCTAATTTCAAGGGAAGGTGTTATTTTTTTTCGAAAAAGGAAGCGTAGAAATATTAGTACACATGTATAAAATCCATCTTTTTTGCAAAGAACATAGTAATGTTGTATAAAAGGGGCATGCAACATATATAGGAAAATTAAGAAAATATGTGATAATCGAGAAAAATAGCTAACGCTTTTCTTCGGCTACTATGATAAATATATTTCATTTATGCGTTATAACAGTTTATTATGTAACAGAGGATAAGAATTGAAGTATTAATTTATACAAATATGATCAAGGGAGATATTATCAGAAAACAAACAAAAAAATATTTGACCGTTATCTAAATTCAATCTAGATGCTAGAAAAGTCACACTATTCTACTGATATATAAGTTTTATTTTAATAGAAATGCACATGAAAATAATTTTATAAAGTCATATTCTGATGCAAGGAAACTGTAAAAATGTTGATAACTCCACGTGGCATATATAAAAGCTACAGTGGAGTGGATCTTCTCCTTTACAGGATAATATGGTGAAAAAGGTTTCCTGTTTCGTTTCTGAGTACAAGGGTCAATATTATGATACTGAATATTGTCCCTTGTAAAAATTATAGTAGGAGAAATGTGTATTATTGGTCTTTGTACTAAGAATCGAAAATTACGAAAACATATTAGCCATTCCTCCATTTTGTTCTATGACGCAAAGATCGAAGAAATCAAATATGTATTGTAATACAATATATAGAAGTTAGTATGAAGCAATATGGAAGAATGCAAGCGGCTACATAGAATAAAACTAGGCTAAAATATATTAAATGCACATGTTTTTAATTGGAAACCGTAATTTGAAAATATAAGCACAGCGTTACATAAGTATTGTACTATTTTCATATGGCGTGAAAACGCGCCCCTCCAAGGTGCTTAACGTAACTTGCAGGCCTTAGTGTTACTAGGGTAAGCTAACGTATGGCAACAATATATAAGAGTATTCTAGTTTCAAGCAAGGAGAGGCTCCATAATGTGTGGACAGACCCACATTGGCGCCCAGAAAGGTTATGCTGTATTATGCTGGTAGGGCACCATGTTTGGCAAGCTTTTCCGTCGAACGTTTTGGTGACTTAGACTCGTTCTGCCGACAAGCAAAATTAAGAGTTCCAATCTACCGTACGGCCCTTATTTAGCAGTTTTAGACCCTCATTAGTTTCTTCCTATGCACGATTCCCTAAACTGTGTAAAGATAAATTCAAAAAATGCATATTAAATATCACGTGTAACATTTTTGAGCGAAAGAACGCACGGAAAGTTTATTTCGAGAAAATGGTGATATTGCTGCAAAGATAGAGCTCATGGAACATGAATAGAACATGGCGTTTACTAACTTTAATAATGTTATGTTCAAATAATGGTGAACGTATTCATAATTTTTATTTAAGTATGCACCATACGTTTTGGCATCCTCATTTTAATCACGTAAGTAGAGTGTGGGCACTTGAAACCGTTTCTGGAACCAGATTTAGTGATAATTGGTTATAACAGATTTAGTAGCTTTTTTCCCTTTGTGATCATTTTTGTCTATGCCGAAAAGGAGTATAAGAGCGTGATCGCTTTTTTTAAGTAGCAAAGATGATAAAAGAGTATGACTTATTTTTAATCCTTATGTAATATAGCAGAGATGACCTTTCAATTCCTATGTTATATACCAGATTACCATTTTCCGGTACTCCCCTGTAACATAGCAGGTCACATACGAAAGGCTATGACCCCTTCAGTGACCATATTCAACATAGCAGACATTACACACGAAAAGAGTATGACGTCTTTTTTAACCCTCATGTAATATGTCTAGTATTCTTATGTGACATATATGATTCCTATGTTAGCTAATAAACGAGTAGGACCTGCGACCATCTTTTCAACCTCTATGTGACATAGCGGAACTTACGTAAGAAAGGCTATGTCCCTCAGTGACACTGTTGACATACCAGACTGTAATATGGTGTACTCTTTATCTTTCACGGAAACTTTTTAAACCTTATGTAATATGTACAGTTACGCAAGAAACTGTAGAAGCATTAATTCCAATCCTTATTTAGCATAGCAGAGAATACATAAGATTATGGACCTAGCAGAAAATAATGCGGAGTTTACACACTCTGTTTTATAATACTTCTTTCAAACTTTATTACGTAATGAAGGCATTAAATAATAAAAGAGTGTAACATTTTCCACCCGTATTTCACAGCATACATGACAAAAGGCTCACCGTAATTCAATATTTATGTAACACAGCAGAGATGGCATAGAAGATAATTACTTCCCAAAACCTATGTAACATAGCAAGGCGATAAAACAATATAACTTACAACCACCTTTTCAACCCCTATGTAACATAGCAGGTATAACGTAAGATAGACGCATACCATTAGTGACCCAATTTACCATACCGGAGATTACGCAAGAAAGTCTGCAAGCATTTACCACTTGAACCGGACATTCTTCTCAAATTAACTAACCATAAATAATTACTTTTGCTATGTTGTTTTACGGAATGATCTAAAGTATTATTAAAAAGGCTGTAGCAAAAGTAATTACTGTTGTTATATATATATATTGTTATGTGTTTTCTGAGATTGTCGTTATATTTGTATACACTTCCTTTCGTGAAATCGTATTTGAGATCACTCCTCTACTCTCCACCCAGTATGTCAAAGTTGGTAATGAGTCCAACTCCCTTTAAGCCTCAGTATCGGGACGTCTTCGGCTTTACTGGTTCGAAGATGTTGAGAACGTGCATTAAAAGTCTCAACAATGGGGGGGGGGGAGACTCGTATTTCAGAGGTAGAGCTTGTACTGGAAATCGAAACCCAGGTAACATATGACGACTGTGAACTGAATCCCGATAGGGAGGGATAGCATGACTAAATTAAAGAGACCATTTTCATCGTTACGTTTTATTTATAAGAATAGAGAAAAAATAAAAATGAAAATACAAAGAATCTTACAACTCGGTTACTTGAAATTACAACTTTAGATTATTACTACATAATATGTATGGGCACAACCCCTCCATTACCAAACGGGTGCTAGAAGGTTATTATGCTAAGCCGCGATTTATTGAAAATAGTAAGTTTGATGATTCGTACTTGCAACTTGCATTGGCCCAAAGGGGAAGTGATAATTTTCGAAGTGGAAACTTGGTTTCATTGTTACGTTAAACTTTATGTTAATCCCTAACAAATCTCAAGTGTTTGTCCCATGTTCGGGGGGACTTAGAAAAATACTTACATACCTGATCTAATACGGAGCGTCCGTGACACAGAATCCAAGTGTACTTCACAAACGCCGGAGAACAACTACTTGAGCTCGGCGAAAGCCTCACTTATAAAGCGACTTCGTCCCACGCATTTCTGCTAGTTTTGACGTCGCTCGAGAGCTACGTCACGAGCCTTGACGAGCTTGGAGAAGCTTGTTCACGCGCATGCCCAATAGTGGCCAAGACTTCTAGTTTTTCTATGATTTTCCCCCATCACGCCGGGGCTCAAGTATCTATTTTACATTTACTAATACATCTCTATTTCACGCTTAGCTCAAAATACATAATGTTTTTATGTACTTATTGCTTGCGTGGTGTTAACTAAATTTACAGCCGCGACCCGGCGCTGTGATTTAGGTAAATCAGAGCCAGGGTCATACCACTATTACATGCGTGTGAGTTGGTGTCTATGAGGCATCAGATTGCGAATACAATCAAAGCCTCACCTGACTCCATTCTCCCTTTCTCTCTTTTCTTTGCAACACACACAATTAGAAAAGCGCGGGCGTCTCGCCCCATAATTTGAGTCCGGCTTAGGACTTCGAGGCTTAACTGTGTAACAGTTATCCGCCGACCTCAGTTAAAAAATATAAAAAAATGTCGAAAGTTTTCTTCGTAATAACTATATCGAAATACGGAAACGGTTGTCCAAGGCAAGTTGCTGGGATTTAAAGGGTTAATATAGAACGATCCTTACTTAAGGCTCTAAGGAGCCAAAAGAAAATAATTTCCAAGAATCTGGAGATATGAACGAATGAATTACGAGAGAGCGGAAATGTAAGATTTTATGTCTTTTGACTATACTACGTTTGAATGCTACAATAGTTTCATTAACAAAGTAGTAGATTAGAAAACCATGTTTAGTATTACTTTCAGTAGAATAGGTACATAGTATATACGAAGCTCTATGACTTGAAATTTATAAAAATGAAACCTTACAATCATGGAATCCTTCTAGCTTATAATTGCTAAGAGGTTTCGTGTGAAATCATACTAGTAGATTTTTTAAACCAATTCCTAACCATAGTATTAAGCATGACTTCGAACCAATTACGAGTGCAACTTTTAGTATCGTAAAGAATATTAAGATTTTTTGAATAAACTGATTTGCTAAGTACAATCACATCTACTGGCAATTGATGAGTGAAAAATTGGTACATAATTGAATTACATATACATGTAACCAATGTGCTTTGTGTAGATAGTTATACGTGTTAAATGTGATTGTCTCTGGCTAATAAGATGAATCAGCTAAGAATTAAAAAGATCAAAATTAAGTACACCCGAGACAGAGCGTGAAGGGCTTTAAAGTTTGACGGGGCTGAACAACAAAATTACAAGAGCAGTTTTCCTTATTTATAGTATAAACCAAATGGGAAACACATAATGATATAGAATAGTACACTCGATCGTGTTTGCCTTATTTCTTAAAACCTTGCGAGGTTGTGCCTTACAATTAGTGAACAAAATTCATTATGTTGTTTTCAATATACCATTTATAATTAATAAAGCATAGGCGATACTCTACTTTCCTATAAACAAGAATCAAGTGAATGTTGAATATTTATGGCATATAAGAAAAAATATAACTTGAAAAGTATTTGAGTACAATGTTACACATCCTGTAACACATTTCTTGTACTACAAGAATCGATTGCGTGCTAAATGTTTAAAGTGTGTATGTAATATAACTTGAATTTGGTATTGTATGTTGAATAATGAGCAATTAACGATTAGTAAACAATGCTAATAAAATTTTTCGAGTTCGTCTATAAACATATGATATTAAAATTAAATCTAACATTATTGGCTGTTTTATCAATAAGTATGTTACTATCAATTTCAATAAGTGTTATATATTACAATCTTATTGCATAGCTCTGTCCTATACTAGTGGTCAAAGTATATTATTTTTTAATTTAATCATTTGGGTTTGTGATTTGGTTTTTCTCATCCTGTGTGGTATGCATTACGCTAGACACATTGACATTTACGTATACTCGCAATATACAGACATTACGAACTGATTAACGCACTTTAGCGCACGTAGGGATTGAACACAAACAAATATGGATTTCCTTTCCATGAGAGGTTCTGTCAGCAAGAGGGTGACTTAATAGTTGAAGAACTGACCCTATGGTGAGTGTGTTAGCTTATGCCCTAATGACCTACGGTAATAACGGATACAAATTCTAATGGTCAGGGGTGCAGTTACATTAACCATGCTAGAGTACATGTTTTTTTAAAGGGACTGTACAACGAAACGCTTTAAAGTTTCTTCGTAATTACGGGGGATGTTTGGGGGGTCTATAGGTTAGTATTGTTAGTATTCTTATTCTTATTATTATTAGTATCAGAAATAGTATTTGCATTGTATTTTATTTCTCTAAATACAAAACGAAGTCGAGAAGGAAATCTACGACGTACTGTGACAGGGATCGTGTTCCATCATGTTGGTGGTTCCTGTTGTTTTTATAGGTTAGATTTTTAAACACAAAAGTTAACCACAACAAAAGCTATGGTTGAGCTAGAGGATTTTACTTCTTAGTTTTTTTAACACCGGAAGTATGTTCCGTTCTTTCTTTTAATTCAAGTAACCTTGACTGATAACAACCATATGTTTCCGTCTGTGGTAAACTTTTCTGTTTTAAACTGCAAACGCATAATCGTAAGTGATTTAGTTATGCAGAGAATAATTCTACATAGATACTATATACATGGATATATATGTATATATATATATATATATATATATATATATATATATATATATATATATATATATATATATATATATATATATATATATCCTGTTGTTGAGCAGCAGTTGAATGCAGATATGATTAATTTCAATGTGCAATGGATAATTCAATAAAATACTTCCTTGTTCTTTCTCTCTTTGTTTTTGACAAAACATAAATATACAGGGGTTTAACGTAGTGAAATGAGAATGTGGAGAGTCGATTACCATACTCACATATAGGCTTCTTCAATTGTCTGAAACGAATCTTGTGCTTACATTTGACCAAATAATAGGAATTTAAATTATATATTCAGACATCAACTTTCAATGGTTTTGGTACATTATACCGTGGTTATTACATTGAAATTGATTTATTTCGAGTAGATTTTTAAAGTCTCTTGATGTTTGCTGTTTGATTATTACAATCTTCTTATGATTTATCACAACGCCGATTGGGAAGAGTTTTTATTCCTTTTGCTTTGAGTATTATCACTTGTCTAAATTTTTTGTTTGTACTGGTACGAGAAGAGTTTTTTCACCTGTAAACAAAGAACTGATGTAGGTAAATGGGAGCCTGTCTGTAGATAAAAGAGATTTCCTTATCACTGCACAAGTTTATAAATTTTGTGGCACAGAGAAAGTTCTGTATCCGGATGGAAGTTCAGATTTTAGATAACTGGTGTCCACTAACAAAAAGTGATGGATCGAACAATAAATATAATCGATTTCCATATCGTCCCTCTGGATCCAGGCTGTGTTCTGGATCCTTGGGTATCTCTAGATACTAGGACTGAAAGGGGCCTTACCCTAGGTCACACTGGAAAGGCAATGGATAGAGATCTGCAATCAAAGAGACTATTAGGCTACATTATCATTAATGCTTTACATAATAACTTTGGCTTGTGCGGAGTACTTGTTTATATAGGATGGTTCACTGTATCCTTCTTGTAATTGTTCATTATGCTTTTTTTAAATGAGGCTGACCACACATCAGTTTAGGAAAGGTATAGTGATCGATGGAACCTGCGAAGGTCACCAATATTGAAGCTATCTGAAAGTGAGAATCGAATAAGGAAATGTTTTTATCCAGATGTCCGGAGTGTGCTGTCCACACATCGTAAGAGTCTAGGTATAGATACCTGGTTTAAATAGTGTATGTGATTGTATTAATATCACTATCAATTTTGTACCATGAACAAACTAAACCGGAAGCATAGAAATAAGTGTATGTGCGCTGACCACACATTACTATTAGGATGTCTCTTGTGTTGAAGCTGTGACTGTGTGTGAAGATAAAGATAACACCATGGTAGAACAAGTCCTTCACAAGATGATTGATTTACCTAACTTGGTCTGTTTCTTCGTGAGTGGAATAATAATGATTCAGGAAAGTGGATTATCAAATATACTTTTCATTTACTGGAGTGATTAGTGGGTGATGAGTTTTATGGTGAGTAAATCCAAGGTACTTTACAAGATGGGCAATACCTTGTTTGTTATTAAAACGTCGGGACATAATTGCCTTATTGACATACATTTGCCGTATATTTTGTTTTCAGATGTAGTCAGGTTGAGGAATAGAGTGTTAAGAGGAAGTTTGAACTGAGTCAGTTTGGCGGAAGTTAGCTAATTATACAGCTTGGTATAATGATATGTGGTTTGTAAATTATCAGCTCAGCTTACGAATGTTCGGAGTAAGGGGAATAAAGGGAGTTTTGCATCGCAACTGAGAGAGAATATCTAGTATAATGTTACAGACGCCAGCTAAGCACTTCAGACCAGGGACATCTTAACAGTGTCAGATAAGTATATTTGCATTTCTTTCTAAAATAGAGGATGGGAGTGGTCAGTCGTTCGGATTGCTATGCACGAGTGCAAAAAATGTGTTGTATACGGTATTTTATACCTTGAAATGTTAACATTGTCTACCCTTTTTTTAAATTGAATTTTCACAAAGATAAAACTTAACAAGTTGATGCAATGCTTTTAAGTAACTTAATGAACCATATGACTATTAAGCAGATCTTAGATTCGACAAGATTTAATTGAATTTCTTTATACCTTTGCAATTATGCCAGTTAGGAGAGATAGTTCTAACTTATCTTCAAAATTTATGTCAATTAATTAAACTAAAAATTTAGACATTTCAAGAAAGCTGATATAAATTTGTAATATTTCATAATTGAAATTCATTTCTAGGTTTATTCCTTTTTACAACGTGTGTACGTATAATGTTCAAGATAAGATGTATCCCACAATAGGGCATAATCAGCACTTGAGAAATTCTCAGTTAACGTGCATATTTGTTCACAATTGTATGCTGATTTTTTCCTTTTAATATGTTATCTTGATTTCTATTAATTTCTTGGATTAATATTATAGGATTTTTGTTGTTGAGCTTTGGTGCAACGTTGTATAGTTAATTATTAACAAATTAGGCCCTCAGAGGAGGAGGCAGTCTTATCTTGTGCACATTATGATTTGTTTGTTATATCTGCATACTTTTGTAGGTAGCTTAGTAAGAATAACAAGGTAAAAGTGTCAAATTTCTATTAGAAGTAAATTGATAATCAAATGATAAAAATTAATAATTTTTAACAGAACATAAAACGGAAAATGAATACTCAGTTATCTCCAATGCGCAGGTTCATTCACTTCTTCACCTGGGCAGGCGTCTGCTGAAAGCTGCTAGAATGAAAGTTCTGGAACGAAAAATTCTCACACACACAATAGTATTATAAATTGAACCCGGGAACTCGAGTGTGTTCGTAGTGTCCCGACTACTTATTAGTCGAAATTTAACAAATGTTGTTAGTTAAAAATTTACTGGACTTAATTAGTAGTTACATCTATCTCTTTCTACACTATGCTAATTATTAGGTATAATAACAAATCAGTTTAAATTAGATCTTAACTTTGTGGTTCATATTTTTCAGCTTTTTGGGGTATACTTATCATCTTTGCTCGAGAACGCAAAGGAAAGAGAAAGGGGAGAACTACATTTCCAAATAAAATGGGGGGAGGTCTCCTGTTACCAGAAGAATTTCTTTAAGGAGAATAAAAAAAGAAAACGGGTAAGTACTATCTCCCTGAGTTTTTAGTGTAGTATCCTAGAAGAATGCGTTTTCAATTACTTCACTTCAAGTTGCCAATTCATTTAGCTATTGAGTGTTAACATAGTTTAGTGATGAACTCTAGTGCAACGAAATCGAGGTTTCTATCCCGGGAGTATCCCATACCGATTTCTATTATCACTGAATTAAGTGAAAGCCACAACGAAAGATAGTGTCCGAAGTTGCAGTTTAACAGTGATTACAAGAAGTGCGTTTTGCATTACTGTGAATTTAGTAAGTGTTTCCTTAAGGGAGAACAAAAAACTATGTTTACTATAGTTTTGAGCGTTTCACGTATACAGAAAGTGCGTGAGTCGGGTTTCGATCTCAGACTTATTTGTTTCCTTTTAAAGTTAGAAGCGATTGTATAAATGCCAATAATCACCGGAAATTGAGATCATTTTGATAGTGATATTGATTTTGACAGGAATATTCCGGGTCTCGAACTCGGGAGCCCTAATGTAGATAGTGATGCTATGTGGTGAACTAAGTTTCTATTGAAGGTATTTGATTCTAACCTACTTACATATAACCAATTCTAGATATCGGATAACAGAAGTGATTCATCGGGGGATCGAACCAGAGGTCGTTAAGAACCAATTGCTTAACTGAGACTACGGTGTATCAAACCGTGATGATTTATTGGGCAACATTATTAATATTATTCGTATCGTTGTAATTTCATTCCCCTATTTTGTTAATTATATATATATATATATATATATATATATATATATATATATATATATATATATATATATATATATATATATATATATATATATATATATATATATGTATATATATATGTTCCCGCTGTAAATGTTGAAGTGTTCTTCGATGTTGACGCTACGCGCAACCATCCTGAGTCTTTGTTAGCAGCTGGGGTAGTTTTAACGCTGAATAGGAGGCGGGTTTTTAGGAAGTATCCGCGAACATTTTAAGAAATTTCATTAAACAAAATGATATTCGATTAACTTTTAAGTTTTAAGGAGTACTACTTTTGTTTGTTTATTTTGACTTTTAACTTATTTCACTTGAATTTCTAATTAACGTCAAGTTCATATATCCTAAAGTTCGTATATCACTCTCATGGATTATCTGATTTTGACTTACCGAGGGTCAACGGTGCTGTGCGCTGTTGTGATGCAGTGCCGCTTATGGAGGGGGCCACCAAATTTGAAAGTCTCATGACGTAGAGTTTTTTAGTCTTTTGATTGGTTTAATCAGAAGTTTTATTCTGACTAGAATTAAGTTATTTTATACCAGATTCATTAAAAACAAGTTGACAGAGCTCGAGTGTCCTTATTAAGTGTCATGTAAATTGTGATGATTCTATTATTCGATTATTGATCCTAATTACGAAATGTTTTATTATTATTATTATTATTATTATTATTATTATTATTATTATTATTATTATTATTATTATTATTATTAATTTACAATTGATGGCGTGATTTAATACCACTCTGCCTTGCATTACCAGCGTTGTGTGCCTTTTAATCAAACCAAGCTAAGATTTTAACTTGGATCAAAGCAGTTACACAGGGATGATTGAAAAACACGAGTATGGTGGTGTAGTGGTAGGACAACATCTGGGAGGGCACTATAGCTCACAATGATGTTATTTATGTAATCGTTACTTTACATAACATGTCGATAGTAATATAATCAAGTTAGTTACAATAAGTGAACTAGTAGCGGGTTCGAGCCCATTACCCAATGCAGGGAGGACATAAAAAAATGGGGGCCTTGAACTACACCCAATGTCCTTACGAATTACATATAGTAATCTTAACACTAAGTATATTAATATTAATGGTCTTACTAGCAATAGATCAGCTAACATGTATAACTATTTACCATCCTTGATAAACTATTCAACTAGAATGTTGGCAATGAGATCAAGAGGTCGCCATACATAAGTTTAGCTTGCCAAAATGAACGAGAGATAGTGATACAATATGATACTACCAATTATTTTGATAAATATCATTAATGCCCTTATAATTGAAAACGTTATTCTAGAATGAGCATCACTGTTAATACTTGATCATAATTCAACATGAATATAACTAAAGGTAGTGTAATCTTACTGACTAAAGGTAGCGAAGTATAGTACACAGGTAGCTATTTACATTTTTTAACAAAAAAATGAATGGCCGATACATATATAATTGTAAATGCATTATGTACAATATGCGCAGTATGCTAGTACATTGCCGTAGTTTGCCAACCTCTTAGCAATTTTACAGCAGCATAAGGTCACTTGTGTTCATCCAGAAGGGTCGCAGGAAAATTTCACGTATATGCATGTGGTGTGCACAGCAGCAGCAGAAAGGTATAAAAGAGACGAAGGCGTATTTCTTCCCTATTTTTGTTTTTATTTTATTTTATTTTATTTTTTATTTGTTTTTATTTTTATTTTATTTTATTTCTTTTTTAAATTTAATCAATACTCTTCCCGCCCGAACTACGCGAAAAAAAATAAAATAAAATAAAAATAATAATCGCTAAATAAGCTCGAAAGAAAGACAAACGGGGTAAGGCGTGTGTGGAGTACACAAAGGCAGGGGAGTGCAGTAGCACTCGAAGAGGGAGAGCAGACAGAAGCTCATAACAGGCTAGAGAAAGATGAGCGCCTTTGGCAAAGAGCAGAGAGAAGTAACGCGAAAAAATGAGACTGTAGGAGAGAGGAAAAGAAGAAGGAAGGGGGAGGGGGGAAGAAGGAGGCTCGCCGTCCCTATCGGAGTACGAGTTCGGCACGACAACCACGCCATGGACAAGATCCCTGGATAATATCCGTCGTCCATGTTTAATGGTAGCTCTGACTCATTAATCTATCCACCTTAGAGGCGGTCGCAAGGACGCCCTGATCCATTGGTATACCAGGCCTAATGGGACTGCATGGTGGGTAGGGGCTGCAATGGCGCCCCACCCCAAATTACACTTGTCACCCAACAATGGGATCGTACCCATCTGGAGTGCAAATGGTTCCGGGTGCGAGACTGGGGAAGGTTACACATCAGAGGCCCCCGAATCCGGATCCCAGTTACTGGGATTAGGGGAGGGCAGACTCCAATTTAAGTAGGAGTTGTACATCCGCCCTCAGGTGCTGTGTCTACAGCGTATTGGGTCGATCCCATGGTGTGCCACCACTGGGCAGGTAAACTCAAGCCCCAACGTCGGATACGCGAGGCAATGATGCCAAGGATTGGGGCACACCACCGCTAGGTCCATAAACAGGCGCTTAGGTAGCTTAACCTGGAGTAACTCGGTGGCGGCCTTGCAGTACGTAAAAATGACCGTCCCGTAAGGGACATGAGTCATTAACCTCCCATGTACGTCGTCTAGGAGGTGGTGACCAGCATTGAAAGCGGTGTGGGTAGTTGCTTCGTGTATTGCTACACGGAGCTGGTTTGCGTAGGAAAGGTCAGCTATAGAGGAGAAAGGAGTAGCTAGGAGGTAGTTGTCGATGTCATGGGCGACAGGGCCGTCCATGGGGGATTCATTAATCACTAAGAAAGAAAGTTCATATGGGATAAAGAGATTGGGATCCAAAGTGACCCCAGCGATAGAGAGGAAATAAACAGTAGCAACCGAATTGACGTTACCGAGTGGTAAGTGATGTTCGCCTTGATGTCTTTGCGCCATGGCCATGGTTACACGTAAAATTCAGATGATACCCTGGAAAGGAATAACGGGCATAGTTAAAGGAGCCTATGTAAATGTCTGGTGGGGAGAATCAAGCTCCCTTTTTCACGGGTAGAAAACCCAGGTCAAAAGAAAGCGAAACGTAAATATTAACTCGTGTATCATAAGTAGGAGTAAGTCTGTAACTGAGCAACAAACACAATATTGACTGTTTTATTTTTCCAGGTTAATGCATTCCTAGACACGAAGAGGGAGACCGGCCAGTTTCTTGAGAGAAAGAAACAAAATAATCAGGCGTCGGCAAGGGATGGATCCCTGTAATGTGGAAGAAGAGTTTGCAGCTGCAACGATGTATACTTAAAGTCGGAGTTGAGTATACGCGGTAATACAATGAAATACACATGTATGTATAAATGTTCGGGATCACTATTAGTAATTTCTCTTTTCAGGTATGTCAACACTTGTTTTCCTTATATGTTCTCTGTGTTTATCAGCATATTGGGAGTCTTATAGGAGAAAAAGAAGGGTAACTCAGTCGTGGCCGGCCACATTCACACAAAGAACTAAAAAAATATTATTAATCCCAATATGTTGGCAAAACATTCATTTAGGTATCAACTTGACATAACTTTTCCTGTGACGCGTCTGGGTATGGTAGATATAGTACTAATGCTTTTACAACATCGAGGGGAGAGGGGGATGGATCCCAGGAAGTAAGAGGAGGATCAACTTTTTGTTTCAGATTTTCGTAGAGTATACTATACAGTTTTTTTTTCATTTCCCAATTTTACTGGTTGTAAGAGATCTTTTCGTTGCTGGGTTGGAGTTTAAATTATTCTGAGGGAGTGGATCTCGAGTCATAATAATATGTATGTATACCTTTAGCTATGTATGTACTTGTTTCGTTATGCCAGAGGTCATGTTTAAATACTTGTACTCCAAGTTTCCTTTTTTTGTATGGCATAAGTCCGTCTAAATTGTGGCGACTAGTCCTCATAGTCAACCTATACGTTACGCTTAACATTTCTCGTCCTCACTATCGCTAGAAACTTCCAGCACGCGTGAGTTGTCTCGGGGAAAATACTTCTTTAACCTTTCAATGGTTACAATCTGAGTGTGGTTACGGTTTCCTACTAATTCGATTTTACAGACATTTGTGGGAGAAATACTCCTTAAGTAATACGGTCCCATAAACTTTGGTGTCAATTTAGGAGAAATATCCTTCTTAGGTAGATAATCTCTACACAATACTAAGTCACCAACTTTTAGCTTAATAGGTTGTCTAGTGCTGCTGTGCATGCGTCATAGCCTGCTTAGCTAACTTACGGATTAACTTTAGTAGTTTCTGATGTTCCTGTATTTTTGTGAATTGATACTGGGTGTCCAACTGAGTGGGAAATCTTGCCTTTTGACCAAAGACAATCTCGTATGGGGAGTATTTTCTAATAGGGGAGGTTGATATATTATAAGCATATGCACACAATTGGACATATTCCGCCCACTTAGTAGGCTGTTTAGCCGTGTACTTAGTTAGAAAATTTGCAATGACAGAGTTAAATTGCTCACACAGCCCGTTTGTTGACGGTTTGAATGCTGCAGTTTGGACATGTTTAATGTCAAATAAGTCATTTAGTTCGGCCATTATTGCTGATAGAAAATTACTTCCCCTGTCCGTCAACACCTCTTTTGGGGGGCCAAAACGCGTGATTAACTTCTCCAACATGGCTTTAGCCACTGTAGGAGCTTTTATGTTTCGCAGCGATACTAATATTGCGAAATGGCTAAGATATTCTATCATAACTAGGATATAACTGTAGCCTCCACTACCATGTAGCGTGCCAAAAATATCCAAACTCCAACGGTAGAATAGTTCCTCTTTTACAGGTAAAGGGTGAAGAAAACCTTGTTTCTTTTCTCGAGGGATGTTCACCCTTTGACATTCGTCAAAAGAGCGAACATACTCCTTAACTATTTTTCTCATGTTAGGAAAGTAGTAACGTTCGTTCACTTTAGAGTAAGTGCGAGAAAATCCCGTGTGACCTCCACCCAGCGGAGACGAATGGGCTTCTTGTAATATGTCGGGGATAGCCTTTTTCGGTATCACTAGTTTCTTGTCTTTGTTCATGACTCGATATAGGACATCGTCAACTACAACGTAGGGTTTTAGAGCACGATCAGTAGGGTTATCTTTCTTCTTTTGTATTAGTTCTCTAATTTTATCGTCCTCTTTTGCATTGTTCTTATATCTATTTTGGGACATAACACTAGATTGCACACGTCTGCACAATCTTCTTCTTGACCAAATTTGGAGGGTAACATCCTTCAGCGGACACCTTGACAAAAACTCTGCGGTCACATTATTGCGGCCTTTTACATGTTCAATTGTAAATTGGTAAGGTTGTAAACGTATGACCCAACGCATAAGACGAGAATTTAGCATCTTATTATTTCTTAGATAACAGATGCCGCAGGCATCAGTGCGAACAATAAGGGGGCGATCTGACAATAAAAAGTGGAAATGCAAAATTGAATAGTAACACCTAAAGCCTCAAGCTCAAGCGTGGGGTAGAAGACCTCCGCTGGAGACAATGATTTCGAAAAATAGGCTATCGGATGTTCGTTATTATCTTCCTTAATTTGTGCGACGTATCCACCTATTCCGTCTCGACAGGCATCCGAATAGACTATGGCGTCCTGATTCGGGTCGAAGTGTGCGACGACTGGAGCAGATATGAGACAAGATTTCAAAGTATCCCATGCTTGTTTCTCGGTTTCTCCAAATTCGAATTTGGCGTTATTTTAGTCAATGAAATGAGTGGCTTTGCAATAGTAGAAAACCCTTGGACAAAAGCTCGGTAAAATGAACAAAGTGCAATAAAACTACGTATTTCTTTAACTGTAGTGGGGTATGGTACCTTAGATATAGCTTCAGTTTTGGCGGGATCTACACAAATTCCTCGTCTACCGACGATGTGACCAAGCACCGAAGCTTCTTCGTAACCAAAGTAACATTTCTTAGGGTTGAGTTTTAGGCTCGCCTCCCGGAGTCGGAGTCGAATTCTCGTTCTCTCTATTAGAGCTCGGAAGGAAGGACCACGGCAAACCAAATCGTCTAAATAACAGATTACATACTTCCACATCATGTCACCAAAGATAGCATTCATCATGTTTTGAAAAAGGGCCTGGGCCGTGGTTAAGCCGAATGGTAATCTCAAAAATTTGATTTTTTCCCGGCTGCAGATGAATGCAGTCTTTTCTATATCGCACGGACGGATGAGTAACTGATGGTATAAATTTTGCATGTCTAAGGTATTTATGAATTTGGCACTGTTTAAGAAGGCTAGTACCTCATCTATGCGCGGCACTGGCACAAAATTTGGCCTTAAAATCCGATTGATTCCTCTGTAGTCGATACATATGCGTGGAGAGCCATCTTTTTTAGGTACTATCAAAATTGGTGCCGAATATGGGCTCTTACTTTCCCGGATAATATTACTGTCTTACAATTTTTGGATCTCTTCTGCGACTATCTCTCTCTGTTTTGGTGTTTCTCTATATGGGGTTGAGAAACAGGAATATCTGTGATGACCTCTAAGGGACACATAAACTTGTCGGTAGCCGCAGTTAGACGAGATTTGTCCCATGCTACGACATCCCTAAATTCCATCAATATGTCCAGTAACTGGTTTCTTTCTTCTGGGTTTAAGTTTGGACCAATATTTAGAAGTTGAGCTAATTCTTCCTTTATTTGGGGGCTTTTTGGGGTTGTCCAGAGACTTCCAGATCCTCTGTTTCATCTTTGTTAGTAAGGTGTTCGATCTGATTAACGGCCTGCACGTCTTTGTCTGTCTCGTCATGAAAAGACTCCACCTGGGGAACAAGTTTCCCTAAATAAAGTTTTTAGACAAAGATCTAGTTCGATCCGAACTACTAAAAATAGTCAGAGTAATATTTCCATTTTCAGTAAAAACTGTCCCCCTGGGGATCATACAAGAGTGCCAATACCGAATTCCTTTGGACGGTATGCATTCCCAAATATGCACGTTCCCGGTTGGTGCAGTGATTTCTGTCATACGAAGCCTTGGACGGCACGCGGACATTTGCTGGAAGGTGCACTTTATAGGTAGTGTCCGGATAGATATCAACAATTTCGTCGCTCAACCCCAAGGGGTTTGGCATGACCTCTTTCTTAATAGGATCCTGAGCAAAACACCCTAGGTCAGAGAGAGTTGCTGGATCATTTACACTTCCTTGCGTTATCAGAGGTTTTTCTAACGTTTCTGACTGTCCTCTATGTGATTTGTCCTCTACAGGCTCATAAGGCGCCTGTGAGGCCAGCGGTGACTTTACAGAGTGTTGGTTCTTTTTGCTATATTTTGTCGCATAACAAGCTTTCTTTTTCTTTGTGGGAATAATCTCTGTACTCGAACGTTCTGTAGAACTAGCTAGCAAAGTTCCACTAGGTCCTGGTTGAGGGACAAGGCTGGATAGATTCTTTTCCCGTTTTCTTAAGTCAGGCGAATTGGTAGGTTCCAGCTCAGAAGCACTGGAAGATGCCTTGCTTTTCTTAGTTCGTTTACGTCTTGCCTTTTCACGCCTATTAACATTTCCATTCGTTCTATTCGTAGGCTCCGAGGGAAATTTTGTAGTTTCCCTGGAAGGCACGAATACTCGAGATGTAACTTCTTTAGCAGGGAGATGTAACGTCTTTTATCAGCTACACTAGCAACGGGATTTAGGGGATTTGCGGTGGCCGATTTTGGAGACGGATCCTTACTCCTGAGTGGGAGGTTCCGTTTCCTATAAGTTGGGTTGTTTCTATGAGGGGGGTTAGAAAAAGGCGGTTGTCTAGTGTTATCGTCCTGTGTCGATTGAGAATCGTTAAACGATCCCTTTACTACTGATGGTGGGTATCGTTTAACATGTGTTAAATCTAAGGTATGAATTACCCCTTGACGATGCCCATTTGTACCTTTTGGGATTGTGAACCATAGGTATTCAACATGATTCCCGTCTTTATCTGCTAGCTCGAAGTATTTGGAATGAATTGTTGTGACATACTTCTGCAAAAAATCTATCCCTAAAATAACATCATAGGCGCAAAACTGTGGGTCAACTACAGCTACCTCTAGAAACCTTCGTTTGGTTGTTTTCAAGTGATCCTTGAAACAAAACGCTATTCTCACCACAGGAATGTAATCTGTGGGGTGGGCACCTACGCCACGAAGCTTTACATAACCTTTCAGTCTCTCAGTTAGTGGAAATCTTGGGGGTAAGAGGGTTTTCGAAGCCAGCGAAATTTCCGACCCTGTGTCAATAAGGGCTTGCGCCCAGCGGTCTCCTATTTTTATCTTGACTGTACAGAGCTGCGCCTGCCCATGGCCAAAACCATAGGTATTTTGGTGAGAGTTCCTATACATTTTATAACCCGGTTCTGCTACTACTTCGTCTGGGTAACAAGAATTAATCTGTACAAATCCAGGTTGGGTAGTTTCTTTAATGCTTGACCAGTCCAAGCGGTCATTTTCTCATATTACGTCATAACGAATCCTCTGACTAACTAATCTTTGTGCTGTCTGATATTTTCTCAGATATTGCATGCACTGTTCGAGATTATCACAATCATCCACTTCAAGCATCAGCTTATTTAGGACGTCTGGTAACAAGCTCATTCTAAGCTTACTCATCAATTCACTTTCACTAACCCAACCTCGTAAGAATTTCAGATCATTTATTAACTTATAAATAATCGCTAAAGTACTTTCATTGGGTTGTTGTTTTCTTGTATCAACGTCATATTCTCATCTTGCAGTGTACTCGATACTAGGAAATGCCGTTTTAAGTTTTTTCTTCATCTCGTTATAGCTTAAGGGTGAAAGGTTTGCTATGTCTAATAAATAGAAGGAAAGAGCTTAACCTTTTAAACAATAAGGGATGTAATCTCTGGGGTCTACCATTCGTATCTATCTCTGGGGTCTACCATTCGTATATGCTAGGCACTAATTCGAATTCTAGCAGGAAAGTTTCCACGCATTCATGTCTATTACCAGAGAAGGAGGGAATTTCAACATTTGGATAAATCTTGAAGGCTTGTGGTTTAGCACTAATAGTAGAATTTTGATTGTCACCCTCGGGAGGAGGGTTGCTAACTTGTCCTGCTCTAACTGTATCTGATAATTTAGGTTTCTCAAAACTATATGGTATAGATTGCTTGGTAGCCGGACTAGTTTTAATTTCTTGCGCAGATTTTAAATTTATACAAGGCTTATCCTCAGGATCTAATTTTAAAAAGGGCGAAAAATTTGATTTTTGCTTGTCAGAGGTCTTATCTTCACTTGATAAATGTGAAAAGGGCTCATCTTTCAGATATAATGACCTGTCTAAAGAAGCTGAGGTGTTGAAATTTTCAGAAACGGATCTATAGTCGGTATCAGTTACGCTTCTATTTTCTAACTTGGAGGTTTGTTCTGGACTAAATTATGATGTATAAGATCTTGTTCGCTAAGTACTGATTTTTCTCAATTTTTCCTTCGCTAAATTCTAATTTCTCTACTGGGGTCGTGGGTGTAACTACGCTGCTAGGTGGCGAAAGAAACACTATCTGTAAGAGATCTAACTTTTCCTCTTGTTGGTGCTTTTTCATTTCCTTTGTTGCAGGTGATTCACCAGTTTCGTTATAGGAACTAAGTTTAGAACTAGCACTCGCTGAAGTTGGTAAACCAATATTCTTAACACTGTCAGTTTGTTTGTTAGATTCACTTTGGGTTGGAGACGTTAAGGGATCGTCTCTATTTTCAACTTCATTTAAACAAATTACTGACGCACCAATTTCCGCGTGATCAAATATTCTACCAATGTTTTCGTTTATTCTACTCTCCGACCAGAAATCGTTGTCGTCTTCTTTTTCCTCAATTTGCTTCAGGTGGTCGGAATAAACTGAGGGAAAAGCATCATCACTTTTCTTCTAATCGTCTAACATTCTCTCAACTGGGGCAGGGGCGACGAGGTCATTTCTCTGGTCAGCGTCCTCTGTGGGAGGGTCTTGGTTCGCTGCTCGGGGAGTAGAAACCGTAGGAGGATCCCAATGGTCATATCGGAGTTCTTCTTCGGAGTTCCAAGAAGGTTTTGACTCATCCTCCAGGGATGACGCAGGAGGAGACTCCGGGTTGTCGTCTTGAAATTGGGCTATTTCTTCGTTTTGTAATTTCTGCAGTTCGTATCCCAACCAACCGTCTTTTAAAGATTCACCCCCACCTGAATCTGCACTACTAATATCTCCGTTTGACCACTTAACTTCAGTAACTACACTGAGTATGTTATCTATACTGTCAAAATATTACAGTTTCTCTTGGAGGGTAAGGCTATTTTCAAACATAACAGGGTTGGTCTGAGTAGCTGTTGTCCGAATAACTTTAAGTTGACGATCTGTGTCAATCAGGATCATTTTAGGAAACATATTCGGTCTGAAAGCTAACATCTTTCTTTTGAGAAACTTCGGTCTGTATTTCCATATCAAAATTTCCAACTACATATTCCTCAGGTAATAAATCTTCAAAGGGGGTTGAGGGGTCGGCTTGAAAAATAATACCTAATTTCTCTTCATCGTCACCCTGGCGACGAACAACTGTGACCTGTACTTTCTTGTTCCGTAGTTGTTTAGTTAAAGGTCGAACTAAGTTTCCTACTGCAGGCGACAGTTCTGTTTGTAATGAATGCCTTACCTGGTCTATTAATGCTTCATTGTTAGGTTGTGTCAGAGAGCGCAATTCATTTTCATTGTTTCCGTCAGGACTCTCAATTTTCGTTTCCCTCATTTCGGTTCCTATATTTCCATAAATTGGCTCTTTATTCGCTAAAGACTGGGGTTCGAGACCAATATTTTCGTAAATTTGCTCTTCACTCATTGATATTCGTGATTCAGTATTTAAGTTAGCATATATAGTTCTAGGACCGATCTCAGTATAAACTGTTTCATCACTACTACCAGCATAAAAAGATTGGAAGTTCGGTCTTTGCATTTCTAACGGCGTTGTAGAATCTGACAGTTCGTATTTAATAGGAAAATATAACGCTGCTGGGCTATCTGGTTCTTTTGATACACCAATATCTCTATTGCCTGAACTTAACACAAAGTTACTTAATCTATTTTCCTTATCAGATAACGTATTATTGTCTAAGGGTCTTTGGTTCGAGGGGACATCAGGTATTACACCTGATGTTGATTCTATCTCAGTTGTTCCTTGAGGGCATTCCTGACCTGCAGTTATTAGTTCTGCAATTTCTAGTTCATCTTTTAAATTTACTTCATTCACTAGTTTTCGGATGTACCTGCGGTGGGGTCTCGTCAGTATCTGAATTTACATATATCGTCCTGGGAGCTGATGTTGGTTTATCACTCGAACCAGCACTTTGTGTTTCTGTATCATTTCTAGTCGGGATAGGACTGGACGCGGCAAGCGGCGATAGATCGTAGCCACTCGCCGGAGCGTCAGGAGTTTGCGGGCTAGCGGTCGTTGGTTCGAGATGTCTGGGCTGACTCCACGTATTCAAGTATCTCGGTAATGGGTTCTTTCTCCAAATGCCAAATTGAGGAGGAGAATGCCCATGTACCTTTACTTTATTGCATTCAATACAATAATAATTATTCCACCGATCCAAAATATAACGGTGCTTGCCCGTGGGGGTCTTAGGACAATGGGATTGCTCTGAATCTAATAGCTTTTCTTTTATTTTCTGCGCAAAACTCATTTTTGATTAAAAACTCTGTTTTTATTGTCAGTGGCCTCTAAAACCAGGGCAATGTGTAATCAACCAATTTCCTCTGATATACTAGGAATTTAATCACTGATAGCTACTTCCCTCGGAAATGCTACGTCAAATTTTTACGTATTATGATACTTATTATTATTTCAATATCTTTATTTAGCTTCCTTTGAACTTGAATACTCAACTTCCCTTTCTTTATAATATTAGCTTTACTTTTTAGAACGGGATATGGAAAGTGACTAGAAAGCTGTTTATTTTAAAGAAAAATGTTTATTTGTTCACTTATGATGATTTTACTTTTTACTTCTATTCTTTAAGTTGATTTCTTTTTAAACTTCATTTTTGTTTTTTTAAACTATTATTTTTAAAACTTCATTTTTCTATTTTATTTTAAATGCACACAGGGAGGATTACGAACATCCAACCATTGGATCATGTACCTGCATTTTGATTTTTGGTTTGTTGCATTTGCATAAATGAGAGTTTTAGGCAGTTATTCCCTGGCAGCCGTCGGACATGCACCCCTAGTACAGGGGTGCCCTGCTGAACCCAGAGGATGAGATACCTGTGACTCCCAAGCTTTGCATGGGCAAGGATTTTAGACACTTGTCGCCAGACAGACCGTCGAACTTTCATCCCGTGAAACGGGCGGTTCTGCTGTCTAGAGATAAACTGCCTGTGATCCTCCCCAAATAAGTGCTAAGGATTTTAGTCACTTATCGCCGGACAAACGTGTCGAACTTTCATCCCGTAAAACGGGCGGTTCTGTTGCCCAGAGATAAACTGACTGTGATCCCACCAAAGCCAGCAGAACCATAAGCAGATTTAGGGTTTTGCGAGTACATGAGACAAAAGCTGAATTCTGTCTTAACACTCGCGTCCCGATTTTGCATTTCCATCACTACACAAGAAAACGTCGTGAGGTAAACTGAGTTTGCTCTGCGGAACCTAGCTGCTATTCCGTTGATTTATAACAACTTAAAGCGAGAGAAGTTGAGAATAGAAAATTTTCGTCGCTACTTCACTCCTTGTAAAACGCACTACTTAGAGCAGAAAGATTATACTTGTATATCAGAGTCATAAGCTGAACACCGCCTAGGCCAAGTACGCCACTGAACTTTACTGACTTTACATAGTACAGATACACCACTTGACTAGTCAAAAGAAAAACTTCGCGTACACTTTACACTTTTATATATTAACCACTCTTCGATAAAGATTCACTCGCGATTTGCCCTGAAATGCAACTGAGATTTTTGGTTCCCCTATAAAGTGAACGAACACCAGAGACTTGTTTAACGATTCAAAAAACACAGTTCGTAACCCGGCGAACACCGAACACCATAAAACTGTTATGTGTTTTCTGAGATTGTCGTTATATTGGTATACACTTCCTTTCGTGAAATAGTATTTGAGATCACTCCTCTACTCTCCACCCAGGATGTCAAAGTTGGTACTGAGTCCAACTCCCTTTAAGCCTTAGTATCGGGACGTCTTCGGCTTTACTGGTTCGAAGATGATGAGAAAGTGCATTAAAAGTCTCAACAATGGGGGGGGGGGAGACTCGTATTTCAGAGGTAGAGCTTGTACTGGAAATCGAAACCCAGGTAACATATGAAGACTGTGAACTGAATCCCGATAGGGAGGGATAGCATGACTAAATTAAAGAGACCATTTTCATCGTTACGTTTTATTTATAAGAATAGAGAAAAAAATAAAAATGAAAATACAAAGAATCTTACAACTCGGTTACTTGAAATTACAACTTTAGGTTATTACTACATGATATGTATGGGCACAACCCCTTCATTACCAAACGGGTGCTAGAAGGTTATTATGCTAAGCCGCGATTTATTGAAAATAGTAAGTTTGATGATTCGTACTTGCAACTTGCATTGGCCCAAAGGGGAAGTGATAATTTTCGAACTTGGTCTCATTGTTACGTTAAACTTTATGTTAATCCCTAACAAATCTCAAGTGTTTGTCCCATGTTCAGGGGGACGTAGAAAAATACCTGATCTGATACGGAGCGTCCGTGAATCCAAGTGTACTTCACAAACGCCGGAGAACAACAACTTGAGCTCCGCGAAAAGCCTCACTTATAAAGCGACTTCGTCCCACGCATTTCTGCTAGTTCTGACTTCGCTCGAGAGCTACGTCACGAGCCTTGACGAGCTTGGAGAAGCTTGTTCACGCGCATGCCCAATAGTGGCCAAGACTTCTAGTTTTTCTATGATTTTCCCCCATCACGCCGGGTCTGAAGTATCTATTTTACATTTACTAATACATCTCTATTTCACGCTTAGCTTGAAATACATAATGTGTTTATGTACTTATCGCTTGCGTGGTGTTAACTAAATTTACAGCCGCGACCCGGCGCTGTGATTTAGTTAAATCAAAGCCAGGGCCATACCACTATTACATGCGTGTGGGTTGGTGTCAATGAGGCATCAGATTGCTAATACAATCAAAGCCTCACCTGACTCCGTTCTCCCTTTCTCTCTTTTCTTTGCAACACACAATTAGAAAAGCGCAGGCGTCTCGCTCCATAATTTGAGTCCGGCTTAGGACTTCGAGGCTTAACTGTGTATCAATATATATATTGTTATATGATGTTTTGGTTCTGGGATTGGCGTAGCAATTGTGTACACTTTCTTTTGTGAAATCGTATTTGAGATCACTTCTTCACTCTCCACCCAGTAATACAAAGTTGGTTCGGAGTCCAACTCCCTTTTTGCCTCGGTCTCGACAACGTCTTTGGCTTACTGGTTCGAAGGTTATGAGAAAGCGCACTAACAGTGGTAGAGCTTGGTACTGGAAATCTAAACCCAGGTAACACATGGAGACTGTGAGTTGAATCTAATTAGGTGGGATAGCTTGACTAAATCAAAGAGACCATTCAACTTTTCGTTTTATTTAAAAAAAAATAAAAATAAAAATACAGATGAATTTAACAAAATCGGTTACTTGGAATTACAACTTGGAAGTTTTTACTACATCACTTAAGTGGGAGCACAACCCCTATAATACTCAATGGGTGCTAGAAGGTTTTTATGCTAAACCGCGATTTATTGAAAATAGTGAACTTCGTACATCGCAACTTGCATTGGCCCGAAGGGGGAAAATGTTAATTCTCGAAGAGGGAATTTGGTCTCAGATTGAAGGGACTTCGTATTCATCACTAAACATTCACAAAGTGCTACTACAAATCTCAAAGTACTCATCCCGATTTGAAGGGGGAACTTAGAAAAAATAATCACATACCTGTTGTTCTACAAAGCGTCCGGGACTGGAGAGCACACACACTCGTCGACTGTCGTCCGTAGTATCCGCCGGAGCGGCGGACAAGCCTCGTTTATAAAGGCGTTTCGTCCCACGCATTTCTGCCTTTTCTGACGTAGCTCGAAGGCGACGTCACGAGCCTCATCGAGCATGGAAGAGACTTCTTCACGCGCATGCTCAATAGTGGTTAAGACTTCTAGTTTTTCTATGATTTTTCTCTATCACGCCGGGATTGAAATTCCTATTTTACATTTATTTTACATTTATTTTTACAGTTTCTATTTTACACCTAGTTCTAACTACATAATAGATTTCATGTATTTATTGCTTTCGTAGTATTCCCTAAATATTGCATCTAGGACCCAGCTCTGTGATCTGAGTAAAATCAAAGCTAGGGTCATACCACCAATACATGCGTGTGGATTGGTGTCAATGAGGCATCAGGTTGCTAAACCAATTTAAATCTCAACTGACTCCGTTCTCCCTATCTCTCTTTTCCTTACTACACACACAATTTGAAAAGCGCGGGCGTCTCGCCCCATAGTGTGAGTCCGGCTTAGGACTTCGAGACACAACTGTGTAACAGTTATCCGCCGACCTCGGTAAAAAAAATAAACAAAAAAAATGTCGAAAGTTATCTTTTTGGAATTTATATTCAAGTACAGAAACGGTTGTCCAAGGCAAGTTGCTGGGAGTTAAAGGGTTAATATAGAACTGGCCTTACCTCAGGCGCTAGTAAACTAAAAACAAACCTTCTTGAGGGATTGGAGATTATGCACCACTAAACTGCAAGAGAGCGTGATTGTAAGATTTCATGTGTCATAACTAACTATAGTACGTTTAAATGTTACTCAATTCCATTAACAAAATAGTAGATTTAAAAAAATGTAAGATGAAACCTTACAATTTTGGAATCCTTCTAGCTTATAGTTGTCAAAGGTTTCGTGTGAACTCACAATAGTATATATTTTTTTTAAACCAATTCCTAACCATATTATTAAGCATGACTTCGAACCGATTATGAGTACAACTTCTAATATTATAAAGAAAATTAAGATTTTGTGAATCCAATGATTTGCTAATTACAGTTGTATCTACGGTACTGAGTACAAGTATAGTTATACGTGTTAACTGTGCTTGTCGCAGGCTACTAAGTTTATTCAACAATAAATGAAAGAAATTTTAACATTACATACACTCAAACAAAAAAAAATAGCGTGAAGCGCTTTAAAGTTTGACTGAGATGGACGAAAAATTACAAGAGAAGTTTTCATTGGTTATAGTATAAGCCAAATAGGAAAAACATGCAATGATATAGACTAGAACACTCAATTGTGTTGCCTGATTTTTTTTTAAAATTATTGCGGGGTTGTGCCTTACAGTTTGTGAACAACATTTCTTATGTTGTTTCAATATACCAGTTATACTTCATAAATCATAGGCTACACTCTACTTTCCAGACTCAAGTGAATATTTTATAACCTGTAATGTATTGAAAGTATTTGAGTACTCCCTTGAGTAAACCTTTGAAAATAATTGAGTACTCCATTACATATCTGGTTATATATTTATTTGTAACATAGAAGCGATTGCATACTAAATGATTAAACCGCATATGTAAAATAACTTGAGTAATTAACCACTAGCGATTAAAACAGTTGCTGAATGCTTAATAAATGTTATAAGTGCGTCTATACGCATTTTATATTAAACTCATCCTATTGTTATCAAGAATGAATCGCGCATTATTAGTTATTACTCTTTATATTGATAATGCAATAAATGTAATATATTACAAACTTACTGTATAGCTCTGTTCTATACAGGGTAGTCATAGTATGTTCATGTGTTTTTCTAAACTTCTACTCAGCTTGATTGCTATTTCGACCTCGATTTGGTTTCTCTCATCCTGTGTGGTATGCATTACGCTAGACACATTGATATTCACGTATACTGATAACGTACAGACATTACAATCGATTAGCGCATCTTAGCACACCTAAGGATTACATATAACAACTCTAGACTTCTTTTCATGAATCCATGAGAGGTTGTGTTAGCAAAGGGGGAGTCTGAATGGTTAAACTACTGACCCTATGGTTAGTGTGTTAGCTTATGCCCTAATGGCCTATGGTAATATCAGATACAAAACCTAATAATCAGGGATGCAGTTACATTTGTTATACCAGAGGACATGTTTCTTGCAGGGGATTTCATATCGTTTCTTTATAATTAGAGGGGAATGTCAGGGGGGGTTTATAGGTAAGTATTGTTAGTATTCCTATTCTTATTATTTTAATAATAGTATTAACGTATTTTATGTCCTTTTTTTTAAATACACACCGAACTCGAGAGGGATTTCTTTGCGGTTACAAAGGAACTTCTACGAATAAAGTTACATCATGTTTCATCATGTTAGTGGATCTTGTTGATTTATAGAATAGATTTTAAACGCAAAAGTTAACCACAACATAAGCTATGGTTGATATGCTTTTTTTAAAAAAAAACACACCGGAAGTATGTTCCGTTCTTTCTTTTAATTCTACTAGCCTTGACTGATAACAGGCCTCGGTTTCCGTTGTGGTGAACTTTTCTGTTTAGAAATCTTAAATACATCGTGTAAGTGATTTAATTATACGGAGAATAATTCTATATGAAGACGTCACGGTGACCTTGTTGTTAAGCAACAGTTAAATCCAATGTACAATGGATAATTTAATAAATTACTTCCTTGTCTTTTTCGCTTCGGTGTTTGCCGAAAGATAGCTATACAGAGGATTCCAAAACCTACGATCTTTAACATGGTGGAATGAAAATGTGTAAACTCGATTACCATACTTACATATAGGCTTCTTTAAATGTCTAAAAACAAACTTGTGCTTTTACTCGTCCAAACAATAGGAATTTAATTTTTAAATTTAGACAATAACTTTCCATGGTTTTTGGTACGTTAGATCGTGGATATTACAATGAAATTGAGTTCTTTTATATATGGAGAAAGTTTTAAAATCTCTTGACGTTGCTTACAATCTTCTTATGATTTGTCACAACGCTGATTTGAAGGAGTTTTTATTCCTTTTAGTTTTGAGTCTTATCACTTGTCCAAATTTTGTGTTTGTCCTGATACGAGAAGAGTTTTTCACCTGTAAGCAATGAACTGAGGTAAGTCGATGGGAGTCTGTCCGTAGATAAAGGAAGGTTTCTTGTCACCGTAGAAGTGTATAATCCTTACGGACAGCGAAAGTTCTGTATCCGGATGGAAGTTTAGGTTTTTGGTCACTGTTGTCCACTAATAAACAGTGATGGATTGAACAGTAATAATAATAATCATTTTCCATATCGTCTCTCTGGATCAGCCCTGGATGGGGCCGACAGGCTGCGATCTGGATCCTTGGGTACCTCCAGATACCAAGAGGGGGCTTACTCTAGACATCACACTGGGTAGGCAATGGATATAGATCTGCAATCAAAGAGGCTATTAAACTACATAATCATTAATGCGTTACAGAATAACCTTTGGATTATGCGAAGTACTTGTTAAATAGGAAGTCCACCGAATCCCTTTTGTAATTGTTTATTATATATATTTATTCAACGGGGCTGACCACACATCAAATCTAAGAAAGATATAGTAATCAATGGAACCTGCAGGGGTTACCCAAAAATGAGGCTATTCGAAGATGAGATTCGAATACAGAATGTTTTTCCTCCAGATGTCCTGAATGTGCTGACCACACATTATTGTTGGGACGCCTCTTGTGTTCAAGCCGTGACTGTGGATGAAGATCAAAACAACGTCACGGTAAGACAAGTTCTTCTCAAATTGATTGATGTACCTAACTAGGTTTGTTTCTTTGTGTGTGGGATGATAATGATGGAGGAAACTGAATTATTAAATATTCTTTTCATTTACTGTAATGATTAATGGGTGATGAATCATATGGTAAGTAAATCCAAGGTACTTTACAAGAGGGGCAATACCTGGTGTGTTATGAAAACGTCAGGACGTAATGGCCATATTGACATACATTGGCCGTATATTCTGTTTTCAGATATAGTCAGGTTGAGGACTAGAGTGTTAAAAGGAAGTTTGAATTTAGCCAGCGTGGCGGAAATGAGTTAATTATACAGCTTGGTATAATGATAAGTGGCTTGTAAATTATCAGCTCAGCTGACGAATGTTCGGAGAGAGAGGGGAAGAAGGGGGTTTTGCATCTCAACTGAGAGAATTCATCTAGTATACTGTTACAGACGCCGGCTTCCGACCAGGGACTTCTTAACATTGTCAGATAAGTATTTTTGCATTGTTTTCCTCATTTAGAAAATAAGAAGTGGTCAGCCGTTCAGATTTTCATGCATGAGTACAAGAAGTCTATTGTATACAATCTTTTATACCTTGAGATGTTAATATTATCTACCTTTTCTTTATTTTTATTTTTTTAATTAAACTATAACAAACATTGTGAGTTTTGAATCTAGGTTACTTCGTAAACCACAGAACTATTAAACAGAGTTGAGATTCAACAAGATTGAATTAAAGCTAATTATCCCTTTACAAATATGCCAGTTAAAATAATTAGTTCCAAAGTATCTTCAAAACTTATATCAATCAATTTTAATTAAAAATTTAACACAAACTCAAGCAAATGAGTATAAATTTTTGGAATTGTTTCATAATTGAAATTCATGGCTAGTTTTACACTTATTGAGAATTTTCAACCACATCAATCAGACTGATATGACTGACTGATTTGTATTTTTACACATTATTACAACTGTGTGTACCTGTAGTGTTCAAGATAAGACGTATCTCACAATAGGGCAATCCAGCACTCGAGAAATTCTCGGTTAACGTGCATGTTGTCTTGATTGTTAGAGATTTCTTGAAATAATATTGTAGGGTTTTGAGCTCTATAAAGCTAATTAATATAACTAAGAACCTCAGAGGAGGCAGTCTTACCTTGCGCACAATGTGATTCGTTCATTATATTTGCAACCCTTTGTAGGTAGCATAGTAAGAATAACAAAGAAAATATCAAATTCCCTTTTTCTGTTTTGAACTAAAGTGTTATTCAAGTGATTAGAAACTTATAATTTCTTTAACAGAGGTATTAAAAGGAAAACGAATACTCAGTTATCTCCAAGGCGTAGGTCCTTTCCCTGCTTTTACCTGGGCAGGTTCTGCTACTTCGGCTTCTGTAAGGAAAAACCTGAAACGAGAAAAAAAAGCAAATCTCCCACACACACATAGCATTATAGGCTGGACGTGGGAACCTGCAGTTGAGTGTAGTGTCCCGGCTACTTATTAGCCGACAATTAACGAACTTGGTAGTTAAAGCGTGGCTGGATTTAACTAGTAGAGTTATCTTTATTTAATTTTGTTTTTAAATATTAAGTATGATGCTAATTATTGCACTATGTTAATTATTAAGTATGATAACTAACGAGTTTAAATAAGAACTTAACTTTGTGGTTCATATTTTTCAGCTTGTTGGAGTATACGTATCGTCTGTTGCTCCGAGAACACAAAGGAAGGAGAAGGGGAGACTTACGTCTCGAAAGACACTAAGGGGAGGTTTCTTGTTACGGGGTAAGTACTATCTCCCTGAATTGTTAGTGTATTATTTTTGAAACATGCGTTTTCAATTTCTTCACGTCAGGCTACCAATTGGTTTTACTAGTGAGTGGTAACTTAGTTGAGTGCTAACTGAAGTGCAATGAAGTCACAGTTCATATCCTGGGAGTATCCCATACCGATTTTCTTACTACTGAATTAATTGAGAAAAACAAGGAATCATAATGAAAGAGAGTGACCTAAGTTACAATGTATCAGTGATTATACGAAGTGCGGTTTTCATTATCTGAAAACAAACGTGGTTAAGCGGTTGTCACTCATACAAAAAGTGCGTGAGTCGGGACTCGATCTCCGACTTATCTGTTTCCTTTCAACGTTAGATACAATTGCGTAACTGCCAAGAAGCAATGGTAATTGAGACCATGTTTACAACGATATTAATTTTGACTGGAATATTTCGGGGCTCGAACTCAGGACCTCTAGTGTAGGTAGTGATGATATGTGATCCACTAAGTGTCTATTGAAAGTATTTGATTCTAGCCTACTTTTCACATAACCAATTCAAAGACAAACTTGCGCTCGTGTGGAGCGATAATTTAGATATAGGATAAAAGAATTGATCCAGCGGGGGGAGATCGAACCAGGAATCGTCAAGAAGCAAGTGCTTAACAGGGACTATGGTGTATCCCGATCGTGATGATTTAATGGGCAACATTATTATTATTATTCATTTCATTGTAATGTCATTTCCCTATTTTCTCTTTATTTATTTATTTTCCTGTTATAAATGCTGGTGGGTTCTTTGCTCTTGACTTTTCGCGCAACCATCATCCTGAGTCAGATGCACTTCCGTCATCTGATAAGAGTTGATTTCCTTTTTAGTTTTAACGCTGACTGAGAGACGGTTTTTGGACAATTTAAAACAGAAGTATCCGCGAACAATTTAAAAACAATTCGTAAAGCAGAATGATATTCGATTAACTTTTAAGTTCCAAAGAGTACACTTTGGGTTGTTTATTTTGACATATTATTTCGCTTAAAATTATAATTACCGTGTGCCCCATGTCAGAAACCACAGCCCAACACAACCCAAGATAAAAAAAATGTATACCATGTCATTTGTGAATCAAGCCAAAGGGAGGTTAACTCGAAGAGAAGCATATAACAGAGGTACTCCAGTTTCCTTGGATGAGAGCAGAAACACTACTCGAATGTAATTTGAGGAAATCGGAAGCACTAGTCGAGGTACTCTGGAGGAGGGCATCCGCATCCAGAGGTGGCACTCACGAGAGCACATTCACAGTTTCCAACACGAAAACAGGGGTGGCAAAAAAAAGTGGAGATAAGTCTACTTTGAGTTCGTAGTTTTTTTTTACAATGGTGAAAACCCAACACCAGGAACTGTTGCACATAATAAAGTGAGAGTTGATTAGCTTGCATTCGTATTATGACTCTTATATGGTTAACAACCGCATGGTGATAAGTCTGTGGTGTGCATTGGGGGGGACTTGAACTACCCCCAACGTCCTTATGAGATACATATAGTAACCTTAACGCTAAGTATACTTATGATGAATGGTAGTATGATTACCAATTCATTTGATAATTAGTTAGTCTCTCTTATAATATATAAGTCCTCCTTTGTTTGTTCTTATAACTGAAAACATTATACTAACATGAGCAACACTGCTAATACTTTACCATAATTCAACATGACTTAACCTAATTAAAGGTAATGTAATCTTACTACTAAAGGTAGCGAAATATAGTACACAGGTAGCTATTTACAGTATTAAAAAAAATGATCGGTACACATATAATTGTAAACGCATTATGTACAGTATGCGCAGTATGCTAGTACATTGCAGTAGTTTGCCAGAGATTGGCCTTCGCTAAGAAATTTGCAATTTTACAGCAGCATAATGTCACTTGTGTTCACCCAGAAGGGTCGCAGAAAAAGTACGAAACATATATATGATTTCGAGGTCCACAGCAGCAGCAAGCATAACGGAGATGAAGGCGTATTTCTCCATTTTTTTTGATAGTTATTATTTTTTTATTTTTTTTGTTTTGTTTTTTAAAGCTTAATCACTACACTTCCCGCCCCAACTACGCGGGAAAAAAAAATATAAAAATAGAGAGAATGGAGAACGAAGCTCGAAGCCATCAAAACGGGGCAGGCACGTGTGGAGTACGCAAAGACGGAAGCTAAACAGAAGCGTATGTCAGGAGAGAGATGGAAGAGTGCCTCTGGCAAAGCGGAGGGCCGTAACGTAAACAAAAACAAAAATTTGAAGACAGGAGGAAAGAGGGAAAGGATAAACAGCCATGTGGGGAGAAGAAAGGGGCAGAAGGAGGCTGGCCATCCCCATCGGAATACCAGTTGGGTACGTCCACCCCTCCACGGACAAGATTCCGGGGTCAAAACCCGCGTTCATGTGTTGCATTCTCTCTGGGTCATGTACTGATTTTTCCACGAGGCCGCGTAACAAAGGGGGCTGCTATGGCGCCCCGCCTCCGACCTGTTATCAAACAGTGGGGTTGTACCCATCTGGTGTGCAAACGGTTCCGGGTGCGGATGATACATCAGACTGGGGAGGATTAGACATCAGAAGCCCCCGAGTCCGGGTCCCAGTTACTGGGATTCGGGGAGGGCAGATTCCAATTCAAATAACTGTGATACATACTCTCCAAAATGCCGTGGCTACACCGGGTTCGATCAATCCCATGGTGAGTCGCCACTGGGCAGGAGAATTCGAGCCCCAACGCCGGATGGGCAAGCCAATGATGCCACGGTTAGGACACACCACCGCCAGGTCCATAAATGGGCGCCTTGGGATCTTGACTTGGAGAAGCTCGGTGGCGGCCTTCCCAAATGTAAAAATGACTGTCCCATAAGGGACATGAGTCATCCATCTCCCCAGGACGTCTTCCAAATGATGGTGTCCAGCGTTGAAGGGGGTCTGGGTGGATGCTTCGTGTATAGCAACACGAAGTTGGTTAGCATAGGATAACTCAATGACAGAAGAGAAAGGGGAAGCAAGGAGATAGTTATCTATATCATGGACGACAGGGCCGTCCATGAGGGCTTCGTTGGTTATGAGAAAAGAAACTTCAGTAGGAGTAAACAGATTGGGGTCCAGAGTGAACCCAGCGACAGAGAGGAAATAAGCGGTGGCAACAGAGTTCACATTACCCAGGGGTAAGTGATGCTCATCAGAGTGCCCTTGTGCCATCGCCATCGTTAATCGCAGAAGTCAGATGAGATCCTGGAAAGGAACAACGGGCATAATTAAAACGCCTATATAACCTAATAGTGGGGAGAATCAAATTTCCCTTTTTTTTTGTATAACCCAGAGCAAAGCAAGTGACACGTGACCTTAACGCGTGTATCATAATTAAGAGTAAGTTTGTTGTGACTTTGCTACAAAAACAAGCGATATTGACATTGCTTTTATTTTCCAGGTTAACGCACTCCTAGACACGAGGAGGCAGAGCGGCGAGTTTTACTTTTAGAGAAAACAAAGAAGCAAAATAATCAGGCGGCGGCAGCGGATGGAATCCTATAAGGTGAATGAGGAGTTAGTATACCATTCAGGTACACTTGTGCATACAAATGTTTGTGATCACTAACGACATTTTCTCTTTTCAGCTACGTCGACACCGGTGTTTCTTATAGGTTTTCCGTGTTTGACAGCATATTGGGAGTCGTATAGAAGAGGAAGAGGGGTAACTCATTCGTTGCCGGCAACATTCACACAAAGAACAAAAAAAAATTCATCCCAACATGTTGACAATACATTCAATTTGACATCAATCCGACATAACCTTTCTTGTGACGCGTCAAATTTTTACCGCGGTATAGTAGTTGTGACAGGGCCCTGATTCCAAAAATGACCTATTTGCTCCTCGATTCAAGTTTAGCGCCGCCGACTAAGATGAGTGCCTATTCCCATAGTAAGCCATGGGTATCTAATGCCTTTTACAACATCGAAGGGAGAAGGGGGAATGGATCCCAGGAAGTAACCCTTAGTTTCTGCCCCCTTTTTTTCTTTTTACAATGTCACAACGTAGATTGGCTCTATCTATAGTCCTGTATGTAAGTGTTCCGGCATGCCAGAGGTCATGTGTGACTACATGTATTCCACTTTTTAGAGGTCTATAAGCTTTATGAGACATTCTCTGCTATATGAGACATTCTATACACGCACTAGTTACTATACGTCAAGTTTTTCCTTTCTTTTTTTTAAATCCGTCTCAATTCAGGCGACCAGGTCTCTTGAGCGACCAATATGTTACGCTTAACATTCATCGTCCTCACTATCGCTAGAGTCTTCCGGTTCGCGTGAGTTGTCTCGGGGGAAATACTTCTTTAACCTTTCAATAGTTACTATCTGAGTGTGGTTAGGGTTGGCTACTAGTTCAATTTTACAAGGATTTGTGGGAGAAATACTCCTTAGGTAATACGGTCCCATGTACTTGGGTGTCAACTTTGGAGAAATATCCTTCTTAGGTAGATAATCTCTACACAACACTAAGTCACCAACCTATAGCTTAATAGGTTGTCTAGTGCGATCAACTCGTAACTTAGTCTGCTGCTGTGCATGCGTCATAGCCTGCTGGGCTAACTTACGGATTAACTTTAGTTGTTTTTGATGTTCCTGTATTTTTGTGAATTGATACTAGGTGTCCAACTGAGTGGGAAATCTTGCCTTTTGACCAAAGACAATCTCATATGGGGAATATTTCCTAATAGGGGAGGTTGATATATTATAGGCATATGCACACAAGCGGACATATTCCGCCCACTTAGTAGGCTGTTTAGCCGTGTACTTAGTTAGGAAATTTGCAATGACAGAGTTAAATTGCTCACACAATCCGTTCGTTGATGGTTTAAATGCTGCAGTTCGAACATGTTTAATGCCAAATAAGTCATTCAGTTCGGCCATTATCGCCGAGAGAAAATTTGTACCTCTATCCGTCAAGATCTCTTTTGGGGGGCCAAAACGCGTGATTAACTCGTCCAACATGGCTCTCGCTACTGTCGGAGCTTTCATATTTCGTAGCGGTACGAGTATTGCGAAATGGCTCAGATATTCTACCATAATCAGGATATAGCTGTAGCCTGCGCTACGATGTAGCGGGCCAAAAATATCTAAACTCCAGCGGGAAAACAATTCCTCTTTTACAGGTAGAGGGTGAAGAAAACCTTGTTTCTTTTCTCTAGGGATGTTCACCATATGAAATTCGTCACAAGAGCGGACGTATTCCTTAACTATTTTCCCCATGTTCGGAAAATAGTAACGTTCATTCACTTTAGAGTAAGTGCGAGAAAATCCCGTATGGCCTCCGCACAGCGGGGACGAATGGGCCACTTGTAATATGTCGGGGATAGCCTTTTCTGGTATCACTAGTTTCTTATCTTTGTTCATGACTCGATATAACACACCGTCAACTACAACATAGGGTTTTAAAGCACGATCAGTGGGGTTATCTTTCTTCTGTTGGATTAGTTCTCTAATTTTATCGTCCTCTTTTTGCATTGTTTTGATATCTATTTTGGGACATAACACTAGGTTGCACACCTCTGCACAATCTTCTTCTTGACCAAATTTGGAGGGTAATTCACCCTTTAGCGGACATCTTGACAAAAAGTCGGCGGTCACGTTATTGCGGCCTTTGACGTGTTGAATCGTAAATTGATAGGGTTGCAAACGAATTGTCCAACGCATGAAACGAGAATTTAGCATCTTATTATTTCTGAGGTAACATATGCCGTGAGCATCGGTCCGCACAATAAAGGGACGGTCTGCCAATAGAAAGTGGAAAAGCAAAATTGTCTTAGTAACTCCTAGCGCTTCAAGCTCAACCGTGGAGTAGTTGAGCTCCGCTGGGGACAATGATTTCGAAAAATAAGCTATTGGGTGTTCTTGGTTATCTTCTTTAATTTGTGCGACATATCCACCTATTCCGTCTCGACAAGCATTCGAATAAACTATGGCGTCCTGATTCGGGTCAAAGTGGGCAAGGACGGGAGCAGATATAAGACAAGATTTCAAAGTATCCCATGCTTGTTTCTCAGTTTCTCCAAATTCGAATTTGGCGTTCTTTTTAGTCAACGAAATGAGTGGTTTGTCAATAGTAGAAACCCCTTGAACAAAAGCTCTGTAGAAAGAACAAAGTCCAATAAAACTACGTATTTCTTTAACTGTTGTAGAGTATGGTACCTTTGATATAGCTTCCGTTTTTGCAGGATCTACACAAATCCCTCGCCTGCCGATGATGTGACCAAGCACCGATGCTTCTTCATAACCAAAGTAACACTTCTTAGGGTTGAGTTTTAAGTTGGCCTCCCGGAGTCGAGATAAAATAATTCTCGTTCGTTCTATTAGGTCTGGGAAAGAAGGACTAGGACAAACCAAATCGTCTAAATAACAAATTACATACTTCCACATAATGTCACCAAAGATAACGTTCATCATATTTTGAAAAAGAGCCGGGGCCGTGCTTAGTCCGAATGGTAGTCTCAAAAATTCAAATTTTCCACGGCTGCAGATGAATGCAGTCTTCTCTGTATCACACGGACGGATTAATAATTGGTTATATCCATTTTGCATATCCAGCGTATTTATATATTTGGTACCATTCAGAAACGCTAATATATCATCTATACGCGGCACTGGCGTATAATTGGGCCTTAGTATCCTATTTAGTCCTCTAAAATCCGTACATATGCGCGGGGAGCCATCTTTTTTAGTTACTATCACAATTGGTGCAGAATATGGGCTTTGACTTTCTCGGATAATATTGCTATCTAACATTCTCTGAATCTCTGCCGCGACTATCTCTTTCTGTTTTGGTGTTTCTCTATATGGTGGATGAGAAACAGGTATATCTGTAATGACCTCTAGGGGGGACATAAATTTATCGGTAGCCGCAGTCAGACGAGACTTGTCCCAGGCTACAACGTCCCTAAATTCCATCAATAAGTCCAGTAATTGGTTTCTTTCTTCGGGGTTTAAGTTTGGACCAATATTTAGTACTTGAGCTAATTCTTCCTTGGTTTGGGGGACTTTCTGGGGTTGTTCAGGGACTTCCACGTCATCTGTTTCATCTTTGTTAGTAAGGTGTATGATCTGATTAACGGCCTGTACGTTATTCTCCGTTTCATCATTTAAGGACTCGGCCTGGGGTACAAGTTTCCCTAAATAAAGATTTTTAGACAAAGATCTGGTTCGATCTGAACTATTAAAAATAGATAGAGTAATATTTCCATTCTCAGTAAAAACTGGACCTCTTGGGATCAAACAGGAGTGCCAATATCGAATTCCTTTGGACGGTAAGAATTCCCAAATATGTACGTTCCCGGTTGGTGCGGTAATTTCTATGTCATATGAAGCCTTGGACGGCACACGGACATTTGCTGGAAGGTGTACTTTATAGGTAGGGTCCGGATAGATATCAAAAAGTTCGTCGCTCAGCCCCAGGGGGTCTAGCACGCCCTCTTTTTGACTATGATCCCGAGCAGAACTCTCTAGGTCAGGGAGAGTTGTGGGATCATTTACACTTCCTTGCGTTAGCAATTGTTTTTCTAATGTTTCTAACTGTCCACTGTTTGATTTTTCCCCTACAGGCTCAGGCGCCTGGGAGGCCGGGGGTGGCCTTACAGAGTGTTGATTCTTTTTGTTATGTTTTGTCACATAAGGCGCATTCTTTTTCCTTTTAAAAATAATCTCTGTATCCGAACTTTCTGTAGGACTAACTGCCAAAGTTCCACTAGAGCCTGGCTCAGGGTCAAAGTTGGATAGGTTCTTTTCCTCATTCTCTAAGTCAGGTGAATTGGTAAGTTCCAGCTCAGGAGACTGGAAGACACCTTGCTTTTCTTAGTTCGTTTACGTTTTTGTTTCCTACGTCTATTGACTATTCTATTCGTTTTATTCGTAGGCTCCGAGGGAAATTTGGTAGTTTCCCTGGAACACACGAATACTCGAGAGGTAATCTCTTCTGTATGGAGTTTTTGTCTCTTATCAGCTACACTAGCGACGGGATTTATGTGATTTCCGGTGACCAATTCTGGAGGCGGATCCTTTCTCTGATATAAGAGGTTCCGTTTCCTATAAATTGGTTTGTTTCTATGAGGGGGGACAGAGTAAGCCGTTTGTCCAGCATTATCGTTCTGTTTTGATTGGAAATCATTAAACGATCTCTTTCCTACTGATGGTGGGTATCGTTTAACGTGTTTTAAATCTAAGGTATGAATCACACCATGACGATACCCATATGTACTTTTTGGGACTGTGAACCATAGGTCTTCAACATGATTCCCGTCTTTATCTGCTAATTCCATGTATTTGGAATGAATGGTGGTGACATACTTGTGCAGGAAATCTATCCCTAAAATAACGTCATAGGCGCAAAACTGTGGGTCAACTATAGCTACGTCTAGAAATCTTCGTTTGGTTGCTTTCAAGTGATCCTTGAAACAACAAGCTATTCTCACCACAGGAATGCAATCTGTGGGCTGAGCTCCTACGCCACGAAGCTTCACATAACCCTTCAGTCTTTCAGTTAGTGGAAATCTTGGGGGTAAGAGGGTTTTCGAAGCCAGCGAAATTTCAGAGCCAGAATCTATAAGTGCGTGCGTCCAGCGGTCTCCTATTTTTATCTTGACTGTACAAAGCTGTGCCTGCCCATGGCCAAGGCCATAGGTATTTTGGTGATTGTTCCTATACAATTTGTATCCCGGTTCTGCTACTACTTCGTCTGAGTAGCAAGAACTAACCTGTACAAATCCCGGTTGGTGTTGTTCTTTAATACATGACCAGTCCAAGCGGTCATTTTCCCATATTACGTCATGGTCAATTCTCTGACTAACTAATCTTTGTGCTGTGTGAAATTTTCTAAGATATTGTAGGCACTGTTAGAGATTATCGCAATCATCTACTTCAAGCATCAGCTTAAGTAGGATGTCTGGCAACAAACTCATTCTAAGTTTACTCATCAATTCACTTTCATTAACCCAACCTCGTAAGAATTTCAAATCCTTTATTAACTTATAAATGAATGCTAAAGTGCTTTCATTGGGTTGTTGTTTTCTTGTATCAACGTCATATTCTAACCTTGCAGTATACTCAATGCTAGGAAAAGCCTTTTAAGTTTTTCCTTCATCTCGTTATAGTTTAAAGGTAAAATGTTTGCTATGTCTACTAAATAGAAGGAGAAAGCTTCCCCTTTCAGACAGTAGGGAAGGTAATTTACTATCTCTAGAGTTGACCATTCGTATATGCTAGCGACTAATTCATATTCTTGCAGGAAAAGTTCCACACACTCATGTCTATTACCAGAAAAAGAGGGAATTTCGACATTTGGATAGATCTTGAATACTTGTGGTTTAGCACCAATAGTAGAATTTTGATTGTCACCCTCGGGAGGAGGGTTGCTAACTTTGCCTGTTACTACTGTATCCGTAAATTTAGGTTTTTCAAAACTATATGGTATAGATGGCTCGGTAACCGGACTAGTATTAATTTCTTGCTCAGATTTGAAATTTATGTGAGGCTTGTCCTCCGGATTTACTTTTAAAAATGGGCGAAAAATTTGATTTTTGCCTATCAGAGGTCTTATCTTCACTTGATGAATGTGAAACGGGCTCATCTTTCAGATCTATGGACCGGTCTAAAGAAGCCGAGGTGTTGAAATTTTCAGAGACGGACCTATAGTCGGTATCAGTTACGCTTCTATTTTCTAACTCGGAGGATTGTTCTGAACTGTATTCTGTTGTATAGGATCTATCTTGTTCGCTAAGTACTGATTTTTCTGTCTTTTCCCCTTCACTAAACTCTAATCTCTCCACTGGGGTCGCGGGTGTAATTACGCTGCTAGGTGGCGAAACAAACACTATTTGTAAGGGATCTAACTTCTCCTCTTGTTGGTACTTTTTCATTTCTTTAGTCGCAGGTGATTCAGCAGTTTCATTATAGGAACTAAATTTAGAACTAGCACTGGCTGAAGGTTGTAAACCACTATTTATAACACTATCAGTTTGTTTGTTAGATTCGCTTTGGGATGGAGAGGTGGAGGGATCGCCTCTATTTTCTACTTCATCTAAACAAATTACAGACGCACCAAATTCCGCGTAATCAAAGATTTTACCAATGTTTTCGTTTATTCTACTTTCAGACCAGGAATCGTTATTTTCTTTTTCTTCCTCTTCAATTTGCTTCTGGTGGTCGGAGCAAACTGAGGGAGAAGCATCATCACTTTTCTTCTCTTCGCCTAACCTCCTCTCGACTGGAGCAGGGGCGACGAGGTCATTTCTCTGGTCAGCGTACTCTGTGGGAGGGTCTTGGTTCGCTGCTCGGGGAGTAGAAACCGTGGGAGGATCCCAGTGGTCATATCGGAGTTCTCCGTCGGAGTTCCACGAAGGTTTTGACTCATCCTCCAGGGATGACGCAGGAGGATACTCCGGTTTGTCTTTTTGTATTTGCGCTATTTCTTTGTTTTGTAGTTTCTGTAGTTCGTATCCTAACCAATCGTCTTTCAAAGATTCACCCCCATCTGAATCGGCACTACTAATATCTCCGTTTGACCACCTAACTTTACTAACGACACTGAGTATGTTATCTATACTGTCCAAATATTGCAGTTTCTCTTGGAGGGTAAGGCTATCTTCAAACATGACAGGGTTGGTTTGAGTAGCGGTTGTACGAATAACCTTAAGTTCACGGTCTGTGTCAATCCGGATCATTTTAGGAAACTTATATTCGGTCTGAACGCTAACATCTTTCTTTTGAAGATCGTCGGTCTGTATTTCCATGTCAAAATTGCCAACTACATTTTCCTCAGGTAATAGATCTTCAAAGGGGGCCGAGGGGTCAGCTTGAAATAAAATACCTAATTTCTCTTCGTCGTCACCTTGGCGACGAACAACTGTGACCTGTACTTTCTTATTTCGTAGCTGTCTAGTTAAGGGGCGAATTAAGTTTTCTACTGCCGGGGACAGTTCTGTATGTAATGAATGCTTAATCTGGCCTATTAACGCTTCATCGTTAGGTTGTGTCATAGAGCGCAATTCATTTTCATTATTTTCGTCAGGGTTCTCAATTTTCGTTTCCCTTGGTTCGATTCCTATATTTGCATAAATTGGCTCTTTATTCGTGAAAGCCTTGGGTTCGAGACCAATATTTTCATAAATTGGCTCTTTACTCACTGAAATTCGTGATTCAGTATCTAAGTTAGCATACAGAGTTCTAGGACCGATCTCGACATAAACCGTTTCATCACTACTACCAGCATATAAAGATTGAAAGGTGGGTCTTTGCATTTCTAATGGCGTTCTAGGATCTGACAGTTCGTATTTTATAGGAAAATATAGCGCTACTGGGCTATCTGGTCCCTTCGATAAACCAATATCTTTATTTTCTGAACTTAACACTAAGTCACTTATTTTATTTTCCTTATCAGCTAACTTATTATTATCTAGGGGACTTTGGTTCGAGGGGACATCAGGTATTACACCTGCTGTTGTTTCTATCTCAATTGTTGCCTGAGGCCATTCCTGACCTGCAGTTATTAGTTCGGCTATCTCTAGTTGATCTTTTAAATTTACATCATTCACTAGAGTTTTCGGATCTACCCCCGGTGGGGTCTCGTCCGTATCTGAATTTACATAGATCGTCCAAGGAGCTGGCGTTGGTTTTTCACTTGAACCAGCACTTGGTATTTCTATATCATTTCTAGTCGGGATAGGGCTAGACGCGGCCAGCGCCGTTAGATCGCAACCACTCGCCGGAGCGTCAGGAGTTTGCGGGCTAGCGGTCGTTGGTTCACGATATCTTGGCTGACTCCACGTATCCAAGTATCTCGGTAATGGATTCTTTTTCCAACGGCCAAATTCAGGAGGAGAATGCCCGTGGACTTTTATTTTATTGCATTCAATACAATAATAATTATTCCACCGATCTAAAATATAACGGTGCTTGCCCGTGGGCGTCTTAGGAAAATGAGATTGCCCTAAATCTAATAGCTTTTCTTTTATTTTCTGCGCGAAACTCATTTTTGATAAATGAAACTGTTTTTCACAAGTCAGTGGCCTCTCAAACCAGGGCAGTGGGTAATCAACCTATTTCCTCTGATATAATAAGAATTTAATCACTGATAGCTACTTCCTTCGGAAATACTACGTCAACATTTCTTACGTATTTTGCGACTTATTATTATTTCAATATCTTCGTTTAACTTCCTTTAAACTTGAAATACTCAACTTCCCTTTCTTTATAAATTTTGCTTTACTTTTTAGAACGGGAAACGGAAAGTGACTAGACAGCTGTTTATAACACATAATGCTTATTTGTTCACTTATGATGATTTTACTTTTTACTTCTATTCTTTAACTTGTTTTCTTTTTTTTTAACTTAAATTTTTTTTAACTATTTTGTTTTTAAATTCACAAGGGGGACTTCGATCATCCAACCATTGGTTCATGTACCTGTATTTTGATTTTTGATATTGCATTTGCATAAAGGTGAGTTTTAGGCAGTTATTCCCAGGCAGCCGTCGGGCTTGCACCCCTATTACAGAGGGGCCCTGCTGGAGCTAGAGAATAAGATACCTGTGACCCCCAAGCTTTGCATGGGAAAGGATTTTAGACACTTATCGCCGGACAGACTAGTCGAACTTTCATCCCGTAATACGGGCGGTTCTGCTGTCTAGAGGTAAACTGCCTGTGATCCTCCCCAAATAAGTGGTAAAGGTATTAGCCACTTATCGCCGGACAAACTAGTCGAACTTTCATCCCGTAAAACGGGAGGTTCTGTTGACCAGAGATAAAACTGACTGTGACCTTACCAAAGCGAGCAGAAGCATAAGCAGACTTAAAGTTTTGCAAGTACATGAGACAAGAGCTGAATTCTTTTTCACTCACACTCGCGTCCCGATTTTCCATTTCCCTTACTACACAAGAAAACGTCGTGAGGTAAACTGAGTCTTGTTCTGCGGAACCTAGCAACTTTTCTGCTGACTTATAACAACTTAAAGCGAGAGAAGTTGAGAATAAAAAACTTTCGTCGCCACTTCACTACTTGTGAAACGCACTATTTAGAGCAGAAAAATTATACTTGTATATCAGAGTTATAGGCTGAACGCCACCTAGGCCTAGTACGCCACTGAACTTTACTGACTTTACACAGTACCGATACACCACCTGACTAGTCAAAAGAAAACTTCGCGTATACGTTTCACTTTTATCTATTGAAAACTCTTCGATAAAAAAATCACTCCCAATTTGCAAAAATCGCGTTTTAGGGCAACTGAGATAGTTGGTTCCCCTATAAAGTGAATGAGCACCAGAGATTTGTTTAGAGATTCAAGAACACACAGTTGGTTACCCGGCGAACACCGAACACCATAAAATTGTTATATGATGTTTTGGTTCTGGGATTGGCGTAGCAATTGCGTACACTTTCTTTTGTGAAATCGTATTTGAGATCACTTCTTCACTCTCCACTCAGTAATACAAAGTTGGTTCGGAGTCCAACTCCCTTTTTGCCTCGGTCTCGACAACGTCTTTGGCTTACTGGTTCGAAGGTGATGAGAAAGCGCACTAACAGTGGTAGAGCTTGGTACTGGAAATCGAAACCCAGGTAACACATGGAGACTGTGAGTTGAATCTAATTAGGTGAGATAACTTGACTAAATCAAAGAGACCATTCAACTTTTCGTTTTATTTAAAAAAACTAAAAATAGAAATACAGATGAATTTAACAAAATCGGTTACTTGGAATTACAACTTGGAAGTTTTTACTACATCACTTAAGTGGGAGCACAACCCCTATAATACTCAATGGGTGCTAGAAGGTTTTTATGCTAAACCGCGATTTATTGAAAATAGTGAACTTCGTACATCGCAACTTGCATTGGCCCGAAGGGGGAAAATGTTAATTCTCGAAGAGGGAATTTGGTCTCAGATTGAAGGGACTTCGTATTCGTCACTAAACATTCACAAAGTGCTACTACAAATCTCAAAGTACTCATCCCGAGTTGAAGGGGGAACTTAGAAAAAATAATCACATACCTGTTGTTCTACAAAGCGTCCGGGACTGGAGAGCACACACACTCGTCGACTGTCGTCCGTAGAATCCACCGGAGCGGCGGACAAGCCTCGTTTATAAAGGCGTTTCGTCCCACGCATTTCTGCCTTTTCTGACGTAGCTCGAAGGCGACTCACGAGCCTCATCGAGCATGGGAGAGACTTCTTCACGCGCATGCTCAATAGTGGTTAAGACTTCTAGTTTTTCTATGATTTTTCTCTATCACGCCGGGATTGAAATTCCTATTTTACATTTATTTTACATTTATTTTTACAGCTTCTATTTTACACCTAGTTCTAACTACATAATAGATTTCAAGTATTTATTGCTTTCGTAGTATTCCCTAAATATTGCATCTAGGACCCAGCTCTGTGATCTGAGTAAAATCAAAGCTAGGGTCATAGCACTAATACATGCGTGTGGATTGGTGTCAATGAGGCATCAGGTTGCTAAACCAATTTGGACCTCAACTGACTCCGTTCTCCCTATCTCTCTTTTCCTTACTACACACACAATTTGAAAAGCGCGGGCGTCTCGCCCCATAGTGTGAATCCGGCTTAGGACTTCGAGACACAACTGTGTAAATATATATATATATATATGCATGCGTGTGTGTGTTAAAGGAACGATAGTGTTTTAAATCTTGTTTTATTAATTTCTTGATTCTAATGTGCTCCGAAAAAGGGTGTAATGTTTCTTCTAATAAACCAGTTAGAAATAGCGGTTTGCAATAATATTTTTCTGTTTTCGTTACTTTGGATATTGTGCAATAAAGAGCGAAATGTAGTGGAGTGCGTGACTTAGTCCTGTCTGCTTTAGTCCAGTATGAAGAAAACTTAAGCATTGTAAAACGTTATGCGAATTACTGTAAGTGTATGTTGTAATGTTTCTAAAGTTCACAATATCATTAAAGTGAAATACAAATTGAAAGTGGTTTTATAGTAGTTGAACGTATTCAGGGTGGTAATGAAGTATTTTCATGCATACGAATGTTTTCTCACAAAGTTATTGTGAGTAAGAAAAACCATTTAGTAATATTTATAAGTGGATTATGAAACCTGAAATTAGTTAACGCAATACCTTTTATTAAGTATAAATAATAGTCGTTTGCAATGTTCGAATTGAATTTCAAATATAGACAGTGGCGGCTAAGGTTAGTGGTGCAGCGTTGCGCAACGACCAAAGTATTTCAAGAAGAAAGACTTTCTATTGCTCACATATACTTTAAAGTTCCATATTTTTTTTTTACTTCTATAAGTGAAAATTCATTAATCCGTTTTAGAAAGAAAAAAACTAATGCATCACAGTGTCTTAAATTTATGTTGCGTTGCAGCGAGCATATAACAACACGATTTCTTGAGCGCGGAAACTGGAATGAATGTTAAGCCTCTTTTCTCCTATCTCAGTAGTTAAAGGCTCTGGTCGTTGCAGTGTCTCTGCAACAACGGGGCGCGGTTTCCTGTGAACGAGAAGGTTTTTCGAAGCTAAATAAAATTTCTGAATCTTATTTTCCTATTAATTACAAATGAAATTTATTTTTATGTATACATATTTTTTAATTACGGGACTGTAGTGAGGTAAATCAATATAATAACAATTAAAAAAGTGATTGCAGAATTACAAAATACGATAGACAATATGTAATAGAGTAAAAAGCAAATGAAAGTAAACACACATTTACTAGTTAATTCTTAGCTTATATACATAATGAAGGCTTCCTGTACACCAATTTGTTAACCAGATATTAATAAGTCAATACATAGAATTTCCCCTTTGTAGATAGTATTTTAGAATATACATATTTTTTATAAAACAAATGTATTTTATATTCTTGATAACTTACCACATACCATCATTTTCTAATAATATAAGTGACAGTAATTAACTACTTATCGTCTTTTCGGGTGCAGAATAAAATAGGTTCGATATTACATAGACATATTGGACCCCCCAAATACTTTGGACCGCTCCCAGCAAAAATTGTTGGGTTTAGAACTGGCAATGCTGTTTAGCCTCTGTTACATGCTAATCCCACATCTGGTGGCTTTCATAGTATGCTGTCCAGAACGTATCACTAATAAACCTTGTTTCGCCTCGTGTGGAAGTATATTCACTGTGTTCATCGTGCATTTCTTACAACCAAGACGGATGATATGGAATGAGGTTTTACGCAAGTGTGTGGGTTGCTGTACAAGTGACATTCGCTATTCATACCCTCTTTTGCATCAGCTGTCTTTTCTGAATCTTTTTTTTTGGGGGGGGTTTAGTTATTAGATTTACCTCAGCTATGTGTGCTCTAATTCTGTAAATAACCTATACATACTGAACGAAATATAAACCATGATTTCTGTAAATACAGAAAACAACAATTTGCCCTGCTCTCCACGGAGGGAAAACTTGCAATGAAGAACTAGACTAAACAAGCAAAGGGCAGTTCAGGAAATGGTTTAGAAAACGGTTTAAATTCACAATACATCTTGAGGCAACACTTTTTCTTAATTTTCCTAGATAAAATGTGAGTAAAGTGTGTTCAATTTACATGTTTTATAACACTGATTTCTGTCACGAACTGTCTTCAGTGTACGCTGCAGAGGAATTTGGATCACTGTCAGGGACTTAGTTTGCTAGAATGAATTGTTTGCAATAATCTAGAGAAAATATTTAGTAAATTTACAAAGCTACCGAAATTAATATTAACAGTAACTATGACGTCATCAAAAGGAGACAGGCATTTTTCCACATCGAAAAAAATTGACATTTTTAAGGAACTGAATGTTACAAGAATAGTTATCATCATTGGTTATACTTTCCATCGATGGAACCTGGTAATGGGAATACCAGAGTTCAATCAACATGTATTAGACAAATTTACTCCAATTAAAGAAAGGAGAATGGGCTTACTAATTAAACAAGGTGTTTAATCGAATAAAATATTCTGCATTTTTTATTTTTCAAATTAGAATGTTATATAATTTCACATGTCACATAGCATTTGCATCCAAAGTTATGCTGATTAGTCAATGAGACCAGTTTATATCTTCTGTCTGCGATTGTTCGTACTGCAACACCCGAAATCACATTCTACCGCCCGCCACTGGATATAGAAAAACAATGTGAGTGAAATTATAATTCTCTAATGGAAGAGGTAGGAGCATAATTTTGCCAGTGGGTAATTTTAAGAAAAATCATGATTATGTTGACGTAACGCGAAACATACCAGGATCACATACTCCATACAGCCTTGCGCAAACCTTCCCCTTTCTATTTAAGTGTGACAATGCTGTGTGTAGATATATTGAAGTTTTATTTTCTAGAAAACAAGTATCACATATTAAACATAATACTTTAATGATAAAAATAAATCTAATTGTTTATTTTCTCTTAAATTGAATATATATATATATATATATATATATATATTGTGTTTGTGTGTGTGTGTGTGTGTGCATATATAGATAGATAGATATACACATAGATAGAGGGCATCTATAACGTCTGACCCCAAGTCATTTGTTTAATGACACACAATTTCAATGAAAAAGTGTTTTAACGGTGAGACACATATGGGGTCCAAATTTAAAATTTTCAAATGGTAAGGGTGGGCAATTAATATACCGTTGGAAAGGTATTGCTAAAAGAAACACGACGGTACTAGTCCCGAGTTCCTACATAAAACCTGTGCAAAATGGTGGTCGGTCAAAATAAAAACACAGTGCGCATTGCAGATTCTGCACAAACCCACAGATATCTGAAACAGTTGTTCACATATCAGATGCGAATAATACGTGAAATACCATTTAAAAACTACAACAATTCGAGGAAAAATTTTTACTACATTGTCCCCTCGGGGTCTCAGATGATTTCCAACTCAAAATTTCCAAATGGCAAAGGGGTCATTTAGTCTATCGTTGGAAAGGCATTCTTAAAGAAACAAGATGGTACCAGTCTCGAGTCCTTATAAGAACCCCGTGCCAAATGGCGGTCGGTCAAAATGTCAACACGGTTTCCATTAAAATGTCTGTAGCCATTCATAGAGATCTACAAAAGGAAATCAGATGTGAAACGAGACAAACATATTTCGCATCGTTCCAAAAGTAGAATACTTATCGTGAGAAAAATGCCCCAGGGTGTGCCTTACAGTCCCAAATGGTGTAAAACTCAATTTACTTTTAAGAACAATGATATGTGAAGCGGTGTGCAGCTCGATATTTCTCAATCAGAAACGTACATTCGTGCGTATCTTATTCAGCATGTGTAGATGCAGAGATTGTTCTACACGTCTCCTTAGTCCCACTATGATCACACACCAAGTACTATTACATGGCGTAATACTGGGTAAAACTTTAGCTTAATATATGATGAAATTGCTCACCATTCACCTCCTGACAAGAACATAAACGATCATCCGAAAATTAACATGTGGATTGTCTTTAAGGATTAAGTCGACACATTACACTATTTCTGATTAAGAAACTGGCATACTGTTCAAGTAACTGTGATGAGAATTTGTTAGTCAGGGAAAAGTTTCCAACTCATTTATTCAATTTTGCTTTCAGTTATCCTATCTATTGTGGAATTTTCGAAAACTCTCTAATATTTATTCAAATTACAAAAATATATTCCCTGGACTCTTCGATACTTAAAAACTTCAGCATTTAGAACAAATTACACAATTATATTAAAACTGTTGATTACTTAGTCCATTAGTAAGCTCAGTTTCACTAATGCATTTCATTGCAAAGTAGAATCTTTCAAATAAATAAATAATTTGTAAATTGTTTCTTTGTTACTTATAATATTCCCTCACTGAATATATAAAGAGAAATACCAGTATAGATGGTTTGGTATAGTCGGTCGAGTAAATCATTTATCATTACCGTACTCATACACAAATTAATATGCAATAACATTGGGATGCTAAATTATATTCACACATATAATATCCATTTTTGTGACTTGTTAATAAATCAATTTTTACTTATATGTCCATATTTATAATCACCAATGTTACATTGTAGTATTTATTTCTATATGACTTTATTTCAATAAATAATATATGAAGTAATCTAAGTTTATAAGGTATATAAGGTAGCCTTTTAGTAAGTGTTCCACAACTATGTGTGTATGAGTTCGAGTGGGTCAGTTCCAATGCCAGTTGACAGCTGACACTTGAAGCTAGTAAGGGTTAAAATATTCGGTTTACTGTAAAGAGAGGTAAAGTTTTGTATCGTGTATAAGAATGTAATTTCCGCTTACCTACCTATAATTCAATTTTTTTTCGATAAATGCAGGAATACTCTGCAGACAAGTGAAGAAATAAACTTTCTTTGTGAACCAGATCTAGTGTCAAAGCTACAACCAAATTATGGTTTATTTGCTTTTATTCTGACCCCAGGTCATTTGTTTAATGACACACGATTTCAATGAAAAAGTGTTTTAACGGGGGACCCATATGGAATCCAATTTCAAAATTTTCAAATGGTAAGGGTGGTCAAGTATTATACCGTTGATAATGTATTGTTAAAAGAAACAAGACGGTACCACTCCCGAGTTCCTACATGAAACGTGTGCAAAATGGCGGTCGGTCAAAATAAAAACACAGTGTGCATTGCAGATTCTGCGCAAAGCCGCAGATATCTGAAACAGTTTTCACATATCAGAAGCGAATAATACGTGAAGTACCATTTAAAGAGTACAACATATCGAGGTTAAAAGTTTTACTACATTGTCCCCTTGGGGCCTCAGATGAGGTCCAACTCAAAATTTTCAAATGGCAAGGGGGTCAATTAGTCTATCGTTGGAAAGGTAATGTTAGAAAAACAAGATGGTACCAGTCCCGAGTCCTTATACGAACCCTGTGCCAAATGGCAACGGTCAAAATGACAACACGGTTTCCATTAAAATGTCTGTAGCCATTCATAGAGATCTACAAAAGAAAATCAGATGTGAAACGAGACAAACACATTTCTCATCGTTCCAAAAGTAGAATACTTATCGTGGGAAAAAACAAACGCACCAGGGTGTGGCTTAGAGTCCCAAAAGATGTATAACTCAATTTACTTTTAAGAACAATTAACACCATTCACCTCCTGACAAGAACCTGATCTTCAAATCCCTGACGTGCGTGCTGAAAAGTAAGTGGTGGTATTTGCCGACAAGCTGTAGTAATTCGAGTCCTTAGTTCCAGTAATAATTTTGACTGTGTCCTGTAGACCACTTTATATATGGATTCATAAGAAAAAGTCGTTTAGATTAAAATCTGGGGCCACTCAATTGCTCCTCGCCTACCAATATATTTGTTTAGGTATCTACAGTCCAGATACTGGCGCACAGCGCGATCATAATATGCAGGACAACCATAACTTTGTAATATATTTTTTTATGAATCAAATTCTGGCTTCTTGAGTGGTACCAGTTTCGATTACCATTGTAATTAGAGAGTTTACTAGATTTACGAACAGAAATAAATATCTTTCCCGGTTAAAGTGCCATCAATGAACAGGTGACCTACGTTATGGTTTCCTAAGATTTCCGCATAAAAACATATTTTTTTGTGATTCTTGGGAATGTCCTCTTAAAATATGGGAATATGCGTCTCTCCACTAACGCATATTTTCAGTATTGACACGTCAATTAAGAAAAAAATGTGCTTTCATCGCTGAAACAAATGTGTACAAACTGCCTATTTGCAGCGATTCGTTCAGTCATAACTTTACAAAATTCAGACGACGATCAAAGTCACTCACACTGAGCTCACGAGTAATGTGCATTTTATATGGATGAAACTAATGTTTTGTCAGGGATAGCCGATTGTGTCTTTGGGAATGCCCAAGGATGCACTCATTTCATTCAAGGACTGCTTAAGTGTTATAATAGCGTTGCCAAGAACTTCCAGCACGGTGCCCTCATCCACTTGAGGTCGACATGAGCGGAGCCGATCATTTACACCTTGTGTTTCACGAAATTTCTGTACTAAATCAGATACGTACTTGAGATCGATTGGTCGGTTAGGAAACAAGTCATTAAACTTTCTAGAGTTTGCTCCGCAGTTTCGACCACGTGGCCCATAAATGAAAATTATCTCCACTTTGTATTATGGCCAGTAAGTTGGCAAACAAAGCGCGAAATGACATAAGAAATGAAAGTGTAAATGACTCAATATTTTTGCTTTAGCCTAAGCCAAAAGCACACTTATTAACTCGTACAGGCAATGCTTTACTATTGCAGCTGTCGATGTTGCTGACTAACACGTAAACGAGACAGTGTGGGTAAACATGTACAGAAGCAAATTCTCTTCCGCACGAAGCACAGAAAAGGATTTTCCGTTCCTGTATGTACAGAATGTTGGCGCAGAAAGGATGAATATCAATGCTGCCAGTAACCATGAGAACTAGTTAGTTCAAGTGACATTGCATTTTGCATTTCTGAATACAGGATTCTACTCCTCCTCCTTCTTCTTCTTCTTCTACCTCTTCTTCTTCTACCACTACTTCTTCTTATTATTATTATTGGCGATTCTTGACAATTACCTGTATATCATCTAAAGACTGGTCTCATATTATTCCCTTCTTCGTGCAATAAGTCGAATCTTTCTAAATAAACCTACAGTATACCATACTCCAATGGATAACAGAGTTCAGGTCAATACTTCCAACATCAATATTCCATACAATTTAAAAATCCGTGTCCGTCTGCACTCACTACTAGTAAAATATCATATTACAAGCATGATTGATTGATATTTTAGACACCATTAACATTCTTGGACAGTCGTAGTATAAAAATACTTTTTATTCAGATCTTTCGCACGACATACAATATAACATATATGTCTACTAGACACTTTGAGATGAAACCCATTTCATACCCTGAGGGGAACTACGAAGTAATATTATGTAACTTAGAATATTTATCTCGATATGATTTAATTTAGAAATGATGCGGCACGTGTTGATCGCTTTTGACATCTGATCCACTGTTTGAGTTTGCTAGGGTGATCACAAAATCTGAAATGCACAGTTTGTTGACATTTCGATGGACACTCATGTTGCACAGGTTTCGTGTAGGGAGTCGAGACTGGTAACATCTTCTTTCTCTTAACAATACCTTTTCAACGATATACTACTTGACCTCTCTTGCCATTTGAAGATTTTGAGTTGGAACCAATCTGGCAAACTGTAGCATTTTTTTTATCTCGATATGTTGTACTTTCGAAATGATGCGACATTTCAATGTAAACTGTGTTGACATTTCAAAATAACCCCATTTTGAACAGGGTTCGTGTAAGGACTCGGATTTGGTTCCATCTTGTTTCTTTTAACAGTACTTCCTAACGATATGCTACTTGATACCTTGCCATTGGAAACGTTTGTGTTGGGCACCATCTGGAACCCACCGGGAAATCTATTTCACTGAAATCGTGTGCCCATAAAATAATGGGATACGTTTTCTTATTTTTCCATACACGCCCTATATATATATATATATATATATATATATATATATATATATATATATGTGTGTGTGTGTGTGTGTGTGTGTGTAGAGAATTCTATCATTTTGACGTCCTTTCAAAACAACGTCATTTGACGTCCCTTTCTAATGCAGTACTGTACTTGCTATATCATGTTTACCGCTATACCGTTTGGAGTATATACAGTTAATCAACTATGTACATGACGAAACACGTAAGTATACTCCAAAACAAGACAAATTTTTTTCAATACAGAATTCTTTCATTTTGACTTCCTTTTAAAACTTCCACAATTTGGCTTCTGGTAGTGCATATACACCGTCATTTGGCGTCCAGTGTTAATATACTTGATACGAAAACCACAATTTTGACGTCCTGCAACGTTGGCAAATTTTGCACTCAGTTTTTCAGAGAATGAAGTTGATTTCAATGTTTGCTAGTACTCAGTCACATTGATGGCAATAATGCTGAACAGAAAAAAAAACAATTTGCGTTGCCTTTTCATGATTTAACGTTATATATGTATACATGTATGTATGAATGTACGTATGTATGTGGGGTGTGTGGTGATGTTTGTTTGTGTGTTTGTGTGTATCTCCAGCACAATTGTGGAAAGTCTAGAGCAGTTTCAACCAAGCTTGATACATATAGTACTTACAGTATGCTGGAAAGTACTCCAGCGGCTAAACCTCCGTACACAACTAATAGGAGTCGGAAGGGAGGTAAATGTAAATGATCGGAAACAAATGATATTAGTGGTGAATGCATTGCTTTTGAAGTCCATTAGTAACAGTTCCCATGAACCTAATGTCCAAGTACATCTTCCAGAGAAAGTAATATCCCCTACTACATATAGGGGAGTAGCAATTTTAAACTAACTAACTATGTACTCTATGAAATTCGAAAAGTCAATACCGAGTTCACAAAAGCTTTCTGTTGACTACTATCCCAAACGAACTGGTTTTAGTTTCTACTTTGGATTTCTATTTCTGGAAGATCGTCTTAATATTCTCCTCCCATCTGTGTCTAGGTCTTCCTAATGGCCGTTTCCTAATTGTGCATTCCATTTAAATGCAAGTGTAATTTCAGTAGAACGAGTGACATAAAAACAAACGAAAACTGTCGATATTGGTGCCGAATCCATACTTTTCGGAGCCGTTGAGATGAACACTTACGTTGTCGTCCAAATCCTAATTCATTCCTATTAGTATTCCTTACTGGAGGACTGCGACAGGTAAACGTAATTGAAAATAAAATATATTGGTGTCGAATCCATTGTTTTCTGCATTCTTAAGTTGAATGGTAAAAGTTTTAGTACTCTCTATGTGAAAGTTCTGATGTGAGAGGAGGACGAACACTATCACTCCTAGGAGAGACATAAAAATGACCGAAATTGACCGATATTAGTGTCGAATCATTCGTTGCGTTTTTGTTAATCATTAGTTTCGATTTTTTACATTTGCAATGCCGTTTGCATCCACCATAGATGTAGCATAACCAACTTAGTCCTTCTACGAACAGTCGAGGGGATATGAAAGTGATAAGAAAACGACTTATATTAATGTCCAATCTATAATTTACCGGGTCACTTAGATAAAGACTGACGCTCGAGAGGCTATTTAAGTTCACTATAGCCTGGAGGAGGGGTGAAATTGTGAATAGAAAAAAAATCGAAAATGACTGATTTTAATGTCTATCGATAGCTTTCGAAATTGATAGGTAGCAATTCTAATTATCTTTGAGTTCAGCCGTCAGTAGGAGTAAGACCCCGTTTCCACGTAGGGAGAATCGAAGAAAGTAACACACTTAGTGGTTGATAACAACGGACATTATTTTACAGTCCAGGCTTCGGGAATGTAATAGAGATAAATAACAACACTTTCGATGCCATACAAGTCTAAGTTCAACTAGATTACTACTACTCCTTTGCATACCAAGAGAAATAACATTAAACGACTCTTATTAGTAACAAATTCATAGTTTTCGAAGTCGCTACAAAGATTGTTTCAATCCCTATACCATTTGAATCCATGTTTAACTCCCGTTAGTAGGCCTGGGATGGTAGGAAGAGGTTGATATGTGAACATAATTTTAAACTGCCTACCTTAGTATCGAATTCATTATTCTCGATGTTGCTGAAATTGATAATTACTTGGGAGCATTTAAGTTCAAGTTGAAAATATGGTGAAACATAAAATGTCTCAAATGACAGATTTGAGTCAAATGTATAGATTGCGTTCATCAAAGTATTAGGTTGCAATCGTGATGACATTTAGTCACAAGTTTAGGCATGAATAAGCATTTCAACTGCAATGGGTATTTACATGGGAAGCGCCAAAAGCGTTGCACGCACATCTATATATATGTTCGGTAATGGTGTATGTACAGTATAAATGTATATTCTAACAAGACTGTGAAACTTCTCTAGCAAATGTAACCAAAATTGGCAGACAAATGACTTTCAATGACAATAGACAATATAACGTGGCATAGGACACTCAAGGGATGGAAGTTCGAACGATTGACAGGTAACATTAATGCAAACTGACTTATATTAAAGTAAAATCGATAGTTTTGGGGGGCTCTGAAATGAACAGTGGCACTCACAATGCCATTTAAGTCTAATATCAACTTCATTGGCACAAGATGGTAGAAGAGGCGAATAGTAAAATGTGAAAAATAACAGATTTTTTAAATTATAGTTTTCAGTGTCGGGTAAATGTTAACTTGTTTATCAGACTTTCATACTAGAAGCACGAGATCACAAGATAATTTCTTGCTCTCCATACCCAGTCACAATTCTGGTTCACACTCAAGACCCTTCACAGTAAGTACTACAAGCCTCTGGAACAGTCTACCTCAAATAATACACAACGTTTTCACAGTTGCCAAATTTAAAAACCTGTAAATTCTTTTCTTTTAAGTAAGGTAAGGATACTGGTAGCACATGAGGTATCCTCAATTTACGAGATTATTAATAACCCACATATGAACACACAACGAATAGGTAACCTATGTTAATTTGTACAGCTTATATACGTACTTCTAGTGCCGCTATATGCAATATGCAATTTAGGTATCTCCATGTTACTTTGTTTCCTGTATTGTATATTATTTTCAATTTTTTGTTTTTGAAGTGTTTAACTATTTTTTTTTACTTAAGTAGTATATTCTCTTTATGTAGTTCAATACTTTTCCTTTGAAATTGTTAATATTTTCTCTATATTGGTGCTCTTTTTTAAAAAAAAAAAGTATGCACGTGGTTAAGTGCTCGGAGAAGGCTGCAGAGTCTTAACTTCGCCACGTAAAATAAGTCATAAATAAATACATAAATAAATAAGTATACATAAATACATAAATAAATAGTCTCCGTGTTGGTCCTAGTTAATACCGCTATGCTGCACGTCTTCGTGCTACACACCCTTGGTACATCCGTGCGTGTAAGAGATTTCTCGCTGACAATTTACTGTGGCCATCTCTGTCGTTGCTTGACCCACGTACAATACCATCATGGTTGCTTCGTACACCCAGCTATGATTTAACTCTGTGATTTCATTCCTAACAGAATACTAGTTTCCAGATGTTCCAACAGAAATTTGCAGCACTTTTAGAATGGTACCTCAATTTCAATGTGTTTTATATGGACGTTTCTAAGGACGAGAATTCTGTTGGCTGTGCCTTCGCCAACGACAAGACCACCACAGAGTTCCAATTTCATCGCCTTAGCTCATCCTTTACATCGGAATTAACTGGCGTTATGCTTGCCTCTTACCACGCTCTAACGCTTTCCCTACATCGTGTGCTCGTTTGCACCGATTCTCAAAGCAGGGTTCTGAGTCTACAGACTGTCTTCAGTAAACACTCATTCGCTCAAGACATTCTTATGAGACGTCACCAGTTACAGCAATAGGATTGTGTCGTCGTTGTCTGCTGGGTGCCGGGACATGTCAGCATTCAGGGAAACGAACAATGTGACAAAGCTGCCAAGACTGCCGAATTGGCCGAGTTGCACCGGAGCGTATACTATCTATCTCCGATCTTTGCCTCCATTTCTCCAGCTTGTTGCGCATTTACTGGCAAGCAGTCTGGGAGCACGAATATGATGTTAAACTTCACGCAGTTAACTCAATTTTCGAGAATTGGCGAAGGTCTTCACCTCTCAATCGTAGAAATGAAATGCTCCTTGCGCGTTTGCGTATGGGACACATTTTCATCTAACACGTAGTTATTAGTTGCGTGGTACGGACGGTCCGTATTATGATGAGTGTATTGTTCCCATGAGTATTCAAGCCATTCTTGTTGAATGTCCCGAATAGTCAGATCTTAGAGAATCTTATGGACTGCCTTCTCTTCTTACCCGTGCCTTGAAGGTTGCCACTGATATAGATAGACGGATACTTGGGTTCATTCATGCTTCTGGGGTTGCTCACGTTCTCTGAGCTCTTTCAGTTTATCGTTACTGTTTCATTGTTGCTATTATTATATTTCTTTCATCTTTTATTGTTTTTCTATAAAGTTATTGTTATGTATTTTATCTTACATAATCTTTCATAATCTGCCTTTGCTTCTTTCCACCTTTAGGTTTAGCTTGTTCTTCTTTGAATTTTAGTTCAGACGAACCAAATTCATTCTGACGGGGATATATAGCCTCGATGCTGACATTCCAATTAATCATAAATTCATTCATTCTTTAACAATGTTAAAGTAAAATTGGAAAGGAAGTAAGTTTATAATAAGTGAACGTGTTCATTCTGGTAATATAGTATTTTCAAGTCTCTGCTTCCCTTTCTCCGGCAGTTATTATCAGTAAATATAACACATTATAAGCATTATAAGTGCTATATGCAACTAGGAATATGTTAAGACTAGTTTTTATTAAAAGTAAACAATAGTATTTAGCATTCCGCGAATTGAGTTTTAGATATAGAGAAAAAATAGTGTATTTAAGATGGTGTCAGGGAAGTGTTAGGAGCATCGTGTGACCGGTGAGTAATATTTTAAGAAACGTTTAGAATTAGAATGGCGTCAGGCAAAACGTGAGTAGTGATGTGAGTTGCAAGATTTTCCAGAACATTTTCCTCTACATTTTTTCGGAAAAATTTTCCATTCTAAAAATATCAGTAATCGAGTAACAGTTCCCCAGTAATCATAAAATTCATTGAATTCATGTAGAGAAATGTTAAAGAGCGAAAGATTGATTAAAGAATCTGACAATTTTTATGGTTCAGACAATTTGAAGTACTATGTAGGAACAAGCGAAACAATTTCTCATGAATCAAAATATTTTCTGTTCTATGGAAAATAGAAGGACTATTTATGAGTCGAAAATTTTCATCATTTTACAGGAAACAACTTTTGGTGAATCGGAAAAATTTTTGCTCTGTAGAAACAAGTGGAAAATATTCATATGCCGGATAATTTTGGATATTATATAAAGATTACCGGCCGGACCTCATGTAGTTCGCATCCCACGTTAATTAGTATTTTCCATCTCATATAGCTTCATAAAAACTCAAAATCAACTCAAATCAGCTCTCTCTCTCTCTCTCTCTCTCTCTCTCTCTCACACTGTGTGTGTGTGTGTGTTTGTGGGAATATATATATATATATATATATATATATATATATATATATATATATATATATATATATATATATAGGGTGGGCCATTTTAATCAATCCACGGAAATAATCTGAAAAATGATTAAACATAGAAGAAATGTTTCAAGTACACGTTATATATTGCTAAGGGGGAACACAATTCAGCCATCGCCGCCGCCCTTAAATGAGGGTAACTTTGGAATGTCAATGAAGAACATGGTTCGAATAATACCTCGTTGGGAAGGTCTTGGAAAACTAAGTAACGCTGTACCAAAAGATGTTCCATATGGTGCACGGGTTTCAAAATGGCCGCCATGATATGGTTCGGAAACTCCAGTATCCGTAGTATGGATACCATGGAAGGTAAATGAATGGAATAAAATTGAAATACGTAAATATCATAGGGCATACCAAATGGTGTGGTCCCTGTGATCCCAGTGGCCCCCCTGAAGGGCACTTGGGGGCTAACTTCAAAATTGCGAACAGTAACATGTGTCGAGTGGTACCTGTTCGATAAACCTTACAAAATCAAACATCTTCTTTGGGGAAAACGATTGAGGTGAAATGGCACTGTTCTCAAAAGGACGCAGTAACATAGTATCCGTGTCAGAGAAAAGGTGTGGTACACGTAGTATGAAAGCGATTGGAGATAAATCAACAGAAGAAAAACTGGATTAGGTAACTGACATAAGGCACATCGAGAGGTTTTGTCGGGGCAATTTCCGGAGGCGCCTGAAGGGTTTCCGTGGCAAAAATGAAAAATTTAAATAGCAAATTAGGGGAAGTAATTCCACGTACGTTAAATACCTAATATTAAACAGCTTTCGTAGGAATGTATTCGTCATGGTACACCGTTTTCTAAATGACCGCCAAGTTGGTGACTATGTCCAAGAAAGCGCCTAATGTTCATAGTATGAATATGGTTAGAGGAGCCAACAACCTTGTGTGTCCGGTAAGTAATCATCGATCCCGGTAACGAACTTATAACCAAAGTATGTGTGAATCACCAACTGTGCATTCTACATTTTAATCAGCACAAAACACGGTAAGTCTGGTCAAGCACTTTGCTGTTTGCAATTTCATTATGGAGAGAATATGATGTTAAAAGGTTACAGGAAGGTATAAGTAAGGACAAAGAGATAGGATACAAGGAAATGTTATATGGAGTATGTACAGCTCTTTTAGCCCTCCAAGGAGCTTATACCTTTAGCGTCATCTGAGACCAGAGTGGGATCAGCCTAACTGATCACACGGTCGTCCCTGGGATCCACAAGGAATTATTGCCTTGTATTGTTGGACAGTCCCGACCACGAGGAGGTAAGAGTACTGACCACCCTGACGGAAAAACCGGAAAATCTAATTTGGACTCTCAAGCCCTCTGAGGGGATCATTCGCCCCTGATTTCACCAGAAGTCCCCAAGTCGTGAAACACTAACTGTAGGGCCGATCTGGGAGGATCTCCTGGTTACAACTGTAGCAAATAACCCTATCGGCGTAGCAGATATTCACTGTATGTTGTTGGATATAGCTCTGTTTGTCAATGCCAGGGGCACCACTACCCGCCGATTGTTCAACTTCGCGCTTGGGTAACGTTTGAAGGGTTATTAGTTCGGGAAGCGCCTCATGAATTCCCTTTCCCTCTCACGTCCGGGGTGCTTTTTCTTCCTGAGTCCCCTCGCCTCTCACATCCGGGGTGCTTTTCCCTCGTGAGTCCCTCGCCTCTCACGTCCAGCGTAGTTTTCTTCGTCAGTCCAGACCATTCATGCACGAACTAAATTTTGTTCAACGACATCTCCATGTGCTTGAATACATAAAGTAATCCTTCTGCGAAAATGTGTTCAGTATTCAATAAAATATTCCGTGGGATTAATGCATAAGCTAATCGAATTCGCTCTATCATATCTTCTCTGGTTGTTGGTTGGCGTTCGTACACAACGTTCTTCAAATATTCCCACAGATAAGAGTCTAGTGAGGTTAAATCTGGGGATCGTGCAGGCCATAGTACTGTCCGTTCCTCCCAATCCATTTCCCATTGAAACGCGTGTTCAAATACTGCATAACTCTCCGCGCACAATGGGTGGCGTACCATCTAACTGCAGTCACATTCTTTGTCGTGTCTCTAAGTCCACATCCGCAAGCAAAAATGGCAAATCCTGTCAGAGGAAGTCTAGAAAAATGTCACCAGTTATGTTTCGATCGAAGAAGTGTGGACCAATTAGATATCCATTGGCAATGCCACACCAGACATTAATAGTCCAATGGTGTTGAGCATCTACTACCCTATGCCAACGAGGTTTGACATCTGACCAGTAGTGACAGTTATGCCTATTGAGTTCACCAGTACTGTGAAATGTAGCTTCGTCCGAAAACATGACATATCTAAAAAACCCAGAAACAGTTCTACACGTTTCCCGGGCCCACTGAAAGACTCCATACGGTGTAACTTGTCGTTTGTGGTAAGGGTTTGAGTTTGAGTTATGTGATAGGCACAATATTTTACCTTTTTCATGAGCCTAACTTCAGTTCTTCTAGGTATCCCTATTTCCCTCTCCATCTGCCTACTACTAATATGGGAATTGATGTGAATTGCTGCTAAAATAGTTATCATTGGTGTATCATCGTCGTAGTTGCGAGCTGACCTTACACGCATAAGACTACCCTCACGCGCTGTTACTTCAATATGTCGCATCACTGAATGGTTTGGTGGCCGTCGATCTGGATAACGTGTTTGATATAAAGCAGCAGCTTGACGATAAATTTTACGACATTCACCCAAAATAAGTAGCATGTCAACAATTTCGTTTGAAGTATAACCAGTCATGTTCTTATGAACGACAATATTTCCGACAGTCAATAAAAAGAAAGTAAGAACTACAACAACTAATTCTAATTTGTAGAGATAATAAGAATACGTACGAAAAAGTATTTGTCACTATACACTATAAGTAGTCACTATACACTTTTGGCACATCTGCTACTAACACTGTCTTTCATTTAACAGGCTTCGTCTGTAGAAGATTGGTTCGAAGGTTAGAGTCAGCATGTACTGTACCGGTTTGTGTGTATTGGGCACAACTGTCTGTTGAATCAATGCGAATGAGGCAACGGGAGCGTCTGTTCTATGAAGGCGTTCTACATGAGGATTCAGTAACAACGCTAATAACCACAATTACTACGAATGTGTTTGTGTACAAAGTACTGGTACTTTGTTACTTCGCTACTGGTGTACTGGTGTATTCGTTACTTCATATGTCAAACAACATTTTTTATTTATTTTCATTTCTGAAAACAATATTTTTCAGATGGGTTTGATAGTATTGCTTAGAGCTTTAGACCTCTTGCGCTATGTGCTGTAGTAAGATACTTCAATTTAGTTTATCACGTTTAATCATCTAAAGCCCGGATTAGAGAAACACGGATGAGGAAAATCAGCACCCGTGGCCTTTTACAGACGGTTCCATCCTGAGATTCGTCTAGTGGAACTTGAAAAAAACAGGTACCTGCACTCAGAATGTCAGACTGGACAAGGGTTCGGGCGTACGCTTGACCTACCCAATGCTGTTTGGAAGGCAGACTTCAGGGATAGAGAATTGGTGCACTCAGTTAATGCGGATGGCCACAGTTAAATTTTGATTAACTATTAGCATCCATGTCATATTGTGAGTTCTCTGGACTGAAACGTTGCGTACGTATATCCCGAATTGCTTTCCGAATAACCAGCACGCAATGCATTAAAATTTCTGTGGCGGAGGAGATTGGCAAATTCACACGTTTGTAAGTTCCAGCAACTGCATTATTCGACAACTTCTTTCCAATAACGTTCCTTCTGTTTTTGCTTCAAATCATACTCAGCCATACAGATATGCGTTACCATTCACATAAAATTTCACCTTTTTTTAGTCACTACAGCGTCATCCTTACAAACAAATGTTTCAACCACACCATACCTATTTGTAGCGTAACCTTAATTTGCGAATTAAAGTAGAGTTCTGATCTGAACTTTCAGAGTTACCTTCCACCCTACTCACATACAGAGAACAGGGATATATTATTTTGCAGGACTTGGATATCTCTCTATATAATATGGCAATTTTACTCTAACATTTTACCTCTGTTGTATCATTCTCGAGCCATGAAATACCGTCAGTGGTTTTCCTAATTAATTTTGGTTATTTTCATTTATCTCTAACTTGATTCATTCTATGGACACTAGGCGTTTTCTTAGACACAGTCACCATATCTTGGCGATCGTTTTGAAAACGGTGTCTTATGTCCAAAATATTCTTACAGAAGTTGTTTAATATTCCTTTGTCTATCTAACGTGATGTTACTCGCTTCAAGTTGCTATTTGAAATTTTAAAATTGGACCCGGATACCCTTCAGTTGGCCGTTGGATTAACCCGGCAGCACCTCACGATGTGCCTTACTTCAGTTACCTAATGCAGTTTTTCTTCTGTTCATTTATCTCCAATCCCTTTCATACTACGGGTACTACACGGATACTATGTTTCTGCGGACTTTTGAGAACAGTGCAATTTCATCTCAATCGTTTTCCCCTGCAAGATGTTTGATTTTGCAAGATTTATCGAACGAGGTACAACTCGTCTCATGTTACTATTTGAAATTTTGAAGTTAGCCCTTAAGAGCCCTTCAGGGAGGCCACTGGGATCACAGGGAACATAGCATTCAATATGCGCTATGATATTTACGTATTTCAATTTTGTTCCATTCATTTACCTTCCATGGTTTTCATACTACGGGTACTGGAGTTTCCGAACCATATTATGCTGGCCATTTTGAAACCGGTGCTCCATATGGAACATCTTTTGGTACAGCGTTACTTAGTTTCCCAAGAACTTTCGAACGAAGTATTACTCGACCCATGTCCGCATTTGACATTTCAAAGTTACCCCATCAAGGGGGGGCGGAGAGGGGCACTTTTGGCTTAATTGTCTTCCCCCTTAGCAAAATATAACGTGTTCTTGAAACATTTCTTCTATGTTTTATCATTTTTCAGATTATTTCCGTGGATTGATTAAAATGGTCCACCCTGTATATATATATATGTATATGTATACCCACACACACACAGAGAGAGAGAGAGAGAGTTGATTTGAGTTGATTTTAAGTTTAACGTCTTTTTCAGCAGCGAGGCTATATGAGACAGGAACAACTGATTAACGTGGAATGCAAACTACATGAGTTCCGACCGGGAATTGAAGCAGGTCTCCCTTGCCGAAGGCGCATTTTCTAACCGCTTAGCAACGAAGGAGCTCGAAGAGAGAGAGAAACACTATGTAAATTTTTACTTCCGAACTAGAAATATTAGAAAATTTTCCGCTTCATGAAAGCTAATTGGAAAATTATAATTTGTTACTGACTAACGTTCCTCTACAGAAATTCAATTTTGTAGGTAAATGTGCAGCTAAATATAGTGGAAAATGTTCCACCTATCACCACTATATATAATATCCAAATTGTCTGGCTTATGAATTTTTCCCACTTGTTTCTACATAGTAATGAACATTTTCTGATCTATCTATATTCCTTTCAGTTGTTTCTACAGAAAAAAATCGATTCACAAAAAGTTGTTTTGCTGCAAAATGATGACAATTTTCCGCCTCATAAATAGTTCTTCAATTTTCTAAATAACACAGAAAATATTTTGATTCATGAGAAATTGTTTCGCTTGTTCCTACATAGTACTTCAAATTGTCTGAACCACAAAAAATTTCAGAATCTTATTCACTCTTTCGCTTTTTAACATTTCTATACATGAATTCAATGAATTTTATGATTACTGAGGAACTGTTACTTGATTACTGGTATTTTTAGAATGGAAAATTTTTCCGAAAAAATGTAGCGGGAAATGTTCTGGAAAATCTTGCAACTCACATCACTACTCACGTTTTGCCTGACGCCATTCTAATTCTAAACGTTTCTTAAAATATTACTCACCGGTCACACGATGCTCCTACCACTTCCCTGGCACCATCTTAAATACACTATTTTTTCTCTCTATCTAAAACTCACTTCGCGGAATGCAAAATACTATTTGTTTACTTTTAATAAAAACTAGTATCTTAACATATTCCTAGTTGCATATAGCACTTATAATGCTTAATAATGTACTGTATTTACTGATAATAGCTGCAGGAGGAAAGCAGGCAGAGACTTGAAAATACTATATTACCTGAATGAACACGTTCACTTATTATAAACTTACTTCCTTTTCTATTTTACTTTAACATTGTTAAAGAATGAATGAATTTGTGATTAATTGGAATGTCAGCATCGAGGCTATATATCCCCGACAGAATGAATTTGGTTCGTCAGAACTAAAATTCAAAGAAGAACAAGCTAAACCTAAAGGTAGAAAGAAGCCAAGGCAGACAATGAAACAATGTGTAAGATAAAATAATAACTATAACTGTATAGAAAAACAATAAAAGATGAAAGAAATATAAAAAATAGCAACAATGAAACAGTGACGATAAACTAAAAGAGCTCAGAGATCGTGAGCAACCCCAGAAGCATGATTGAACTCAAGTACCCGTCTATCTATATCAGTGGCATCCTTCAAGGCACGGGTAAGAAGAAAGGCAGTCCATAAGGTTCTCTAAGATCTGACTATTCGGGACATTCAACAAGAACGGCTGGTATACTCAGGGGAACAATACACTCATCACAATACGGACGGTCCGTACCACGCGACAAATAACTACGTGTTAGATGAAAATGAGTCCCATACGCAGACGCGCCAGGAGCATTTCATTTCTGCGATTCAGGGGCGAAGACCCTTGTCAATTCTCAAAATTTACTTAACTGCGTGAAGTTTAACATCATGCTCCTGGTCCCAGACTACTTGCCAGTAAATCCTCATCAAGCTGGAGAAATGGAAGCAAAGATCGGAGATAGATAGTGTACGCTCCGGTGCAACTCGGCGAATTCGGCAGTCTTGGCAGCTTTGTCATATTGTTCGTTTCCCTGAATGCTGACATGTCCCGGCACCCAGCAGAAAACGACACAATCCTATTGCTGTAAATGATGACATCTCATAAGAATATTTTGAACGAATGAGTGTTTACTGAAGACAGTCTGTAGACTCAGAACCCTGCTTTGAGAATCGATGCAAACTAGCACACGATATAGGAAAAGCATTAGAGCGTGGTAAGAGGCAAGCGAAACGGCAGTTAATTCCGATGTAAAGGATGAGCTTAGGAGATGAAATTGGAACTCTGAGCTGTTCTCGTCGGTGGCAAAGGCACAGCCAACAGAGTTCCCGCCCATAGAACCGTCCATATAAAAGACATTGAAATTGAGGTACCATTGTAAAAGTGCTGCAAACTCCTGTTGGAACATCTGGAAACTAGTATTCTTTTAGGAATGAAATGACAGAGTTAAATCATAGCTGGGTGTACGAAGCCACCATGGTGGTATTGTACGAGGCTCAAGCAACGACAGAGATGGCCGCAGTAAATTGTCAGCGAGAAATCTCTTACACGTACGGATGTACCAAGGGTGTGTAGCACGAAGACGTGCAGCATAGCGTTATTAACTGGGTCCAATACGGAGATAAGGTTTTATTTATTCATTTATTTGTTTATGACTTCTTTTACGTGGCGAAATTAAGGCTCTGCAGCCTTCTCGGAGCACTTAACCACGTGCATACATTATTTTTTTTAAAAAAAGAGCACCAATATAGAGAAAATATTAACAATTTCAAAGGAAAAGTTTTGAACTACATAAAAAAGAATATACTGCTTAAGTAAAAAAAATAGTTAAACACTTCAAATACAAAAAATTGAAAATAATATACATAACAGGAAACAAAATAACATGGAGAAACCTAAATTGCATATTGCATATAGCGGTACTAGAAGTATGATTATATAAGCTGTACAAATTAACATAGGTTTCCTATTCGTTGTGTGTTCATATGTGGGTTATTAATAATCTCGTAAAACGAGGATACCTCATGTGCTACCAGTATCCTTACCCTTACTTAAGAGAAGAGAATTTACAGGTTTTTAAATTTGGCAACTGTGAAAACGTTGTGTATTATTTGAGGTAGACTGTTCCAGAGCGCTTGGTACTTACTGTGAAGGGTCTTGAGTGTGAACCAGAATTGTGATTGTGTATGGAGAACAAGAAATTATCTTGTGATCTTGTGCTTCTTGTATGAAAGTCTGATAAATATAAAAATCTAGGGGCTAGATACGAAGGTTCTGACGTAATAAGTATTTTTACAATAGGGTAAGATTATGTAAATTTCTTCTTCCAACTAACGTCAGCCATGACAGTTTTTTATAAAAAGATGTGAGATGTTCCCTGTAAGTTATATTGAAAATAAATCTAATGCAGACATTTTGCACTCTTTGTAAGCGCTTTGATTGATTTTCTGTTAGGTAAGAATAGACTGAGTCGCAATAGTCAAGATGGGGAAACACCAGTACCTTGACAAGTTTGATCTTCAGATATATAGGTAAGAAATTTCTTAGTCGATTTAACTTATGCAGGGCACCAAATGCTCCCTTACAAACTCCATTTATTTGATCTGACCAGGGGAGATTTTGATTTAGTATGACTCCAAAATTTTTGACTGTTGTGGAGAATGGAATGACAGTATTGGACAATTTTATATTTGGGAGCTGATAGATATTAATAGAAGAGAGAATTCCTGGGGAGCCAATTAAGATACACTGCGATTTTGTTACATTTAATTTTAACCCATGAGCTGTAAACCAGACGGTGATTTTGTTTAACTCAGTATTTATTTTCTCAATCGCATTATTAATATCTTGTTGGGGAAAAGAAGCATATAACTGAAAATTATCAGCATAAATATGGTATTTACAATGGGTGAGAATTCTAGGGAGATCATTAATGTAAAGGGCAATGAGAAGGGGACCTAGTACGCTACCATGCGGCACTCCACTGTTGATACAATGCCATGTTGATGTAGGATCCTGATTGATCACTACTCTTTGTTTACGTTCGTGAAAGTAAGAATAAAACCATTTAACCACTGATTCATAAAAGTATATAATAATCATAATTTCCGAAGTAATATGTCAAAATTAATCGTTTGAAATGCCATACTATAGTCAATTAGAGTCAGGAGTGTTCTGTTATCAATAGCCCATTTTATTTCCTCTGTTACGTTTACTAGTACAGTGCATGTGCATGATTACTTCGAAAACCAGATTGAAATGTATCCAATAAATTATTTGTTGTTAAGTATTCCCGAATTTGATCATTTACAATATATTCAAAAGCTTTTGAAAGCATGGGAAGGACACTGATAGAACAATAGTCTGCGATATTGTCAGCGTCGTTATTTTTTGGAAGTGTGCGGACCTTAGCGAGTTTCCATACTGTGGGAGAAGTACCTGTGAAAAGAGAATAATTAAATATGTCAGTGATAGGATTAAGTGGAACCCGTGTAACGTGGGTTTCTGTCACCACGGCATGGCGCGTCCTGAGGTTGCGGATCGAAGAAAAGGCCTCTTGATATAGAAGTTAGCTGCGAATATACTGACTAAGCAGTCGCGGACAGCCGACTAGGAATGGTCCTCCAGCTTGGGGTTTGGGTAGGGCTAACAACCTCATCCTGTATAAAAAGCACTTGTTCAGAAATATTCACACAAGCCTCGGACAAGGACTGATAACTTTGTACGACCTCAGCAAAAGAAAATGTACATGCGATTTGAAACATGGAAAATTAGGAGTTTTTGTAGGGAAGGCGAGTTAAAATCCGTAACGAGTGAGTTAGAGAAATACAGGATGGACGTAGTAGGCGTTCAGGAAGTTAAGTGAGAAGGAAATGGATATGTGAATTTCGGAAATTTAACGTTCGTTTACAGGGAAGAAAATAAAAATCACCAGTTAGGAACAGGGTTTTTCGTTCATAAATGTATATTACCAGAAATTAAAAGGGTTGAATTTGTTACTGACAAACTTTGTTTTATTACTCTTAAGGGACGGTGGTGTGATATTATTGTTTTAAATGTGCATGCCCCAACTGAAGATAAGGATGACGATATAAATGACAGTTTTACGAAGAAGTGGAACGGATATTTGACCAACTCCCGCGATACCTTATGAACATTTTATTATGGGATTTCGATGCGAAGGTAGGACGAGAGGGTATTTTCAATCCGAGGATAGGGAACGAAAGTGTGCATAAGGATTAGGCTCGTGAACTTTGCAACATCCAAAATCCTAATCGTGAAGAGTACAAAATTCCCACATCGCGACATTCATAAATACACATGGGTAACTCCAGACGGGAAAACACATAATCAAATTGATCACGTTTTAGTAGATAGAAGAAGGCAACCTAGCATAATTGATGTCCGGTCGTTTAGAGGGGATGACTGTGACACTGACCACTACCTGGTAGTAGCGACAATACGAGAGAGGTTATCGTTGAATAAAGGTAATATTCATTGTCCGAAAACGGAGAGATTCAATTTAAAGAAATTAGAAGAGAGCCAGGTAAGAGAGAACTACCAGATTGAAGATTCGAATAGATTCTCGGCTTTAGAATATTCGGAGTGCACTAGTGTTGAGGATACCTGGATTGAAATAAGATATAACACTAAAATTTCAGCAAAAAAAAATTGGGACACGCGGAAATACGTAGGAACAAACCATGGTTCCATAAAACCAGGACTGCATAAAACTAACAGAAAAGAGAAAAGAGGCAAAATTACGCTGGCTACAAAATCCGAATGAACTAGCTACACAAAATTTGGCAGATATCAGGCGCGAAACTTCCAAATCTTTTAGAACAAAGAAACGCGATTTTCGGAAAGCTAAAATTAAGGAATTCGAAGATAATAGTAAAAATAAAAGCATCCAGTGCATGTTTAGAAAATCAACGAGTTTAAGAAAGGCTATGAACCTCGTGGTTATATATTAAAGACATCTGACGATATAGTTCTCACTGACACGGGTAGTATCTTAAACAAATGGAAAGATTTTTTTGACGATTTGCTTAACACGCAACCAAAAACTAGTGTGCGTGGAGAAAAGGAGATACACACCGCAGAACCGTATATTTCAGAACCCAACAGAATAGAAATATAAATCGCTGTAAAGAAATGAAAGAAATACAAATCTCCGGGTGTAGATGAAATTCCGGCTGAGTTAATTTTAGCTGGAGGCGAAAAATTGTGGAACAAGATACACAAACTCATTCTCCTTATCTGGAAGAAGAAAGAATTGCCACAAGAGTGGAAAGAATCAATCATTGTCCCAATTCACAAGAAAGGCGACAAAACTGACTGTAATAATTATCAACGCATCTCTCTTCTGACAACATCCTATAAAATCCTTTCAACTATTCTATTAGCAAGACTGACTCCATACACAGATGAAATTATTGGAGATTATCAGTGCGGATTTAGACGAAATCGATCAACTATCGATCCAATATTTACCATTCGCCAAATACTCGAAAAAAGTGGGAATACAATACCCCGGTACATCAACTATTTATTTATCTTAGAAAGGCGTACGACTCGGTTAAGAGAGAAACATTATACAACGTTCTTACAGAACTTGGAATACTGAGAAAGCTAATTAGCTTAATTAAGAAATGTTTAAATGAGTCCCAAAGTAAAGTCCGGATAGGGAAATTTCTGTCCACGAGCTTTCATGTCGAAAATGGCCTGAAACAAGGAGATGCGTTGTCGCCATTATTATTTAACTTCGTTTTGGAATACGATATAAGGAAAATCAAAGATAGTAACCAGGGCCTACAGTTGAACGGTATTCACCAGGTTATGGCGTATGCTGATGGTGTAAATTTAATAGGTGATTATAGGAGAACAATAGAAAGAAAAGCATTGATCTTATTAAACGCTTGCACGGACATGGGTTTAGAAGTAAATGCAAAGAAAATAAATACATGGAAGTGCGTCGGGACTGGAATACAGCAAATTATGGATGCGTTAAAATATTAAATAATACTTTTGAGAAAGTGGATAGTTTCAAATATCAAGGATCAATATTGACAAAGGAAAATCATATTCACGAAAAAATTAAATGTCGAATAAAACCAGGCAATTCGTGTACTATTCGGTTCAAAATCTCTTGTCGTCGCGAATTCTGTCGAGGAATTTGAAGCTTAGAATATACAAAATGATAATTATTCCTGTTGTTTTGTATGGCTGCGAAACATGGTCACTTACTCTGAGGGAAGTACATAGACTGAAAGTATTTGATAACAAGATCCTAAGACGAATATTCGGACCCAAAAGGAGGAACTACATAACGAGGAACTACATAATGTATATGGTTTACCCACATTGTTAGGGTCGTCAAGTCTAGGTGGGCGGGTCATGTAGCTAGAATGGAAGAAAGTAGAAACTCTTTCAAGGTCTTGAATGAAAGACCAATCGGAAAACGACCATTAGGAAGACCTAGGCGCAGATGGGAGGACAAATGAAAATGAAATGAAATTTTTGAGTTTTATGTCCTACGGTTATGCCGGTTAGGCTAAAGGAGACGGAGATGATGAGAGATGAATGAAATGGTGGAATGATGAAAGTGGGAGGAAACGGGAGAACCCCTAGAAAACCCACGCACACGGTGTTTGTCAACCACAAAGTTCAATTTGCGGTAGCAGGGTTTGAACGCGGGACCCCAAGCACCAGAGGAGAACGCTCTACCACTGAGCCACCGTGGCTCCGGAGATGGGAGGACAATATTAAGATGGATCTCTCAGAGATGGGAATACAAAGTAGAAACTGGATACAGTTAGCTAAAGATAGAAGTCAGTGGAGAGCTTTTGTGAACGCGGCAGTGGACCTTCGGGTTCCATAGGCCATAGAGTTAGTTAGTTAGTTAGTTAGTGATGGCATTAAGTACATGTGGTGGGATTTTCCTGATCATGGTTATTGAAATATCATCTGTACAGTCCCTAGAGATTTAATTCTTTCCAGCGATTTTAGTACTGTACAGGCAGTACGTAAGAAAACTAGAATAGAGTGTTAATTTCCGAAGTTACAATATTATTCATTGTTTGCAGTTTCATGGAGGCTGGTATCATACAGATTTGACAGAAAAAAATGTTCAATTCATCTGTCGTATATTTAAATGCGTTCTTGGCTATGCTTCTCCCAAGACCTAATACTTTTAGCCGTTTTCAAAGAACTGTTCCATAATTTTCGAACTCAAGTATTTCATAGGTGAAGCGCCGTTTTCCCTTCCTTACTTCTTGAGTGCAACGGTTTGTTAGTATTCTATAGTTTTCGAATTTTGTATTGCTATTTATTGTGCTATCACTGAAAGGTTTACTTTTAACGTGTCTCCTGTATGCTTTATAAGCTTTAGCTCTCGTAGTACGAACGTAATTCTTTGATTAACTATGGTGATGGAGGTCGAGAAACGCGTTTCTTATCTACAGGGGCGTGTATATCATACAAAATTATTATTAAAAAAATTATAGTATTTACCTGCTCGTCAACTGTGGGGAGGCAATTTATTGAGTGCCATGGCAAGCAGGCAGCGTCGATGTTCAGGTCTACTTCATTCATGTACCTAAAGTCTCTGTATGATGTGAATTTAGTTTTATATTGCTGAACTCGAAGTTTGTAGGATATATATATCATATCATGGTACGAGATGCCGGGTGTGTGGATTTGACCGTGGCTAATTACATACTCTTCCTTGGATACCAGTATCACATATATCCATGATTCTGAGTTCCTTATGTGATGGGTTGGACCAAGAGGACAGATAGCAAGGTTAAGGCCCGAGGTCGTATCCCGATATTGCAAGACTTCGTCTTCGTTGGTAAAAGATCCCAATTTTTATCACGCATTATTATGGAATGCTGGTAATTCGGTAAATGTTTTGCAATATCTTCAACAAAGTTCATGAAAAATGTACGGGGAAGGGGGAAGATACACAACACTCAAAAGCAATATCTGGTGACCTACAGTGACTTCGGGTATAATATATTCTGAAATACCGTTATATACACCAGCGGACTGAGACAGAAGTTTGACCAGGAAATTGTCTCGTAAGTATATTGGCACATCCCCGCCGCGTTTACTCTTTCTATTGTTTGTAAATAGATGGAAACCTGAAAAATGAACGAGGTTGTTTGAGAGGGAATCCTGTAGCCAAGACTCAGAAATAAGTACTGCATGAATAGTTTAAAAGAGGATACAATGCTTTCAATTTCCACGAAATTTTGAAGAAGGCTTTGCGCGTTGAAATGAATAGCGAGTTCCCTTCGGCAAATTCTGGCTTCTGGTCATGAGACGTAGTTTCCAAAGGGGGGGAGGAAGGTCATTGTCACTTTCTATGAGGGTGGAAGTGTCAAGCCCACTGAAATAGTTACAAATCAAGGTTGCCATATTTAAGTCTGTGTACAATGTGTCATTCATTGTCCTATCTTGAGAAGATAATCTGATGCAATGTAATGTAATGTACTTAAAATGCTTACAAGAATCCCTTTTCTATACATACGCACAAGACAATCGGTAGTTCTACTTACCAGAATATTCATCAAAAACAAAAACAAGACGAGAACACCGACATAACACCAAAATAATAGAATGAACACACATAGATAGAACAAAGCGTCTCCTGCCTACACTGGATACATAAACAACACAACAACACACACACACAAGATATCTGACATATGATGAGAATGTTGTAGGTACTGCACAAGCAAAATATATGTAATCTAGACATCCATAGCTTTGCAATATGAAGTGGAGTACAAATACGAATTGAAATAGCTATTGATAGATAGGTTAAATACACTGAACTATAAAAATAATTCACGAAAGTAGCAACAAATAAAAAAATAAGTTGAATAGAAACATATTGCAAGAAAGTGTTCATAATTATTCAGAGAAACGTGCTACCAGTATTGCACATATATGTTGTCCATCTGAGCAAAGCTACTAATATAATGCTTAATATTTCCATGTTTCACTACAATTTGTCTATAGTAAGTCCAAGTGTTCTTAAAGTCAAACCGAGCTGATGCTGCTTTCTAGAGCTACAAGCGCTGAGAACACAGGTCTTCACGAATTGTTATTTTCGTTCCTTTCAGTTTGGTCATATTTGCAAACACCTTGGCCCTGGTCTGAAAATTGGTGAATTAAATTATGGTAGGCTTAAGTTTGCCTGAGGCATGGGGACCAACATGATGGCTGCGACATACTTCACTTGGTGTAACTTCCACACCCACTTTTTTCCCTGAACAGTGAGATCACTGATTCTGTAGTACCTTGATCTGCCTTCTGTGGTACACCAAAAATGCGTACACTATTTTTTTCCATGTATATTGTTCTAGATGTACTACTCTCTCGTGAAGATTGGAAATTTCTGCAGAAAGATCGTTCATAGTATCTTCCTTTTTCCTCAGCTTTTCTTCAAAGTCATGCACCAATTCTGTATTGAATTTCAAAAGGTCTTCAATACAGGTCTGCACTACAAGACTTGTCACAGTGTCAATGATATTGTCCACCATGATTTTTATTACTTCGGGTGATTGTATCACTGATTTTACCTCCGCACAAATTTGTTTTGCCAGTTCGTCATGAGAGGACTTCTCCGGGAGACAAGATGGGCTGCTGATTTACTTCTGTGGAGCCATGCTTTCGAAATATATTTATCAAGACAAATGTCTTCATTTAGAATATTTAGAACTCACGAATTTGGAACCACAGCACCCACACACTATCACACAAAGAGTTGTAAGTTTACATGAAAATCTCGTTCTGCTTTCTATAAAATACTGTGATTTTCCTGGGAACACGATCAACACAGGTCTAACGTCCCGCCGCCATTTTTTTCGACAAGGTTGACAAGGGTGGTCAGGAATACAACGCATACGTGCATAGTAATTGAGGAGTTGCCGCTCGTGACGATAGGCTAACGTTTGCTTCAACTTAAAGGCTGTAGACGGGGCCAGTACGATACTCACTAGTAGCTAGTCGAATACCCAAGTGATGCACTGTATCAAGTAGTCGCGGCAGAGAATAATACCAGACCCATAGGCAACACAATCATGCTCTAACTTGTACCGAATTAGACTACGGTAAAACCGAAGAAGAAAAGCACGATCGGCATGCCATGTGCGGTTGGAAAGAACACGAAGAAGATTCAGAGCTCGTAGAAAAGAGTTCTTAACATTGCGAATATGCGGTGCCTACAACAACGGACGATCGAAGACCACACCCAAGAAACGGACCTTATCGACGAAGGACAAACGGGTGACATCGCGGTACAAGTCCGGGTCAACAATGCAAAAGCTATGCAGGCAGAAGTGAACACAATGAGATTTTGCGGTGAAAAAGCGAAATCACGTCTCATCTTACCAGCGGAAATACGATTGAAAGTCAGTTGAAGCTGTCGAGTAATGCTGGAAGGTAGTGGGAGCGACATAAAATGGCAAGGTCGTCAAATTAACGGAAACCAGACATGGGAGCGAGAATTTTGAAGGAACACTGTTGACAGCTATCAACGTGCACCAAGGACATGGCTTGTGAAACACCGCTGCACAAAACGCTCTGAAAGACGGGAACTCACACCCACTCTAAACTATCGCTAGTGGAAAATATTTTTATTAAATCGTTCCCTATGACCACAAATACCCCAGTTATGTAATTGTCTGAAAATACCGTGTGGTGTCATGAGCCTTCATTAGATCAAAAGAGATTGCACGAAGAGCTGATTCGAATTCAATAAGCATTAAGGGAGCATTATAATCCTAATTGTTAGCGGTACGCAAGTTCAACGATTTTCGCTCGAGCCGAGGACGTAAACGAGCAAATACTGGTGGATAGTGAGCCTACTAAGAAATACTCCTAAAATAGTGGTCCAATAGCTATTTGTGACGGGTGGGTCTCTAGGATGCAATTCACTTTTAAATAGGACACAGCTAGGAAACAAGGATGGCCGTGTAGAGAGCGAACCCGACCGAGACAGTAGACATGGACGTGCTACTACTGTGTTACGAAACGTTATTCTACCAGATTTGGCGCTTTGAAGATTTGACAAGAGCCTGAGAAGGCAGAATGCGGAAGTGCTAAGGATATGCTTCTGTGGGATGATGATTAAATTCATAAAAGCACGCTGACAATCCAGGATAGCCTCACGGATCACCGCAGACCACCAAAGAACTCACCGACCGGAAACGCACCTTTGCATTCAGGATTGGAACCATGAGCAGCATCAAGATCAGTCTGCTTGGAAATTTCAGCTACAACAGCTACAAGAAGATCAACCCGACAATGAAACTCCCTTAGCTCATAGAACATATGTCAGTCAGCACGCTTCAGATTGAAGTGGCAAAAAGGAAAATGGGGAGCGAGAGGGAAACCTTCCACAAACAACGGAAAGTGATCACTGCCCCAAAGATCACGATGCACTTTCCATGTCAATGACGTCAATGGACCAGCACTGCAATAGACCAGCACTGGAATATGTACAATGGGCAATGGAGAAATGAGTAGGGCTGCCATGTTTAAGAAGAAGCAAGCCAAACTCCTCAGGAAATTCCGTTATATGACGACCATGACCGTCAGTATGGGCAGAGCCCCCACTCCATGATATGCATTAAGGTCTCCTACAAGCAAAACTAGGTATTCGAGCAGGTGGAATAACTGAAGCAGATCGGCGGTCGTAAAAGCTTCTGAATGCGGAACGTACAACGAACAAATTGTAAGTGGGTAAGGGACGTATATTCCCACCGGGATGGGTTGGAGTTGGGATGCAATATGAGTCTACCGAGAATGAAGATAATTTAACAGTGCTAAAGAAGTTCAAAAAACATTACAGCATCCAACTTCAGTAATTCACTAAGATTTACAATGCTGTATTTTTCCTCATACCGGACATAAGCAACAGAGTAAGGCACTCACTCCACTACCTCTCGCTCTTCACTGCACAATATTCAGAAGTAACGAAAACAGAAAAATCACTGTTGCTAAGCCATATTGTTTCCGTGTCTATTAGTAAAAGGTATTTCACCATTTTCCAGAACACACTGTAATTAAGAAATATTCAATGCAATTGACCACATTGCATTAAAAAGCAGCTTTAAAACGGTATCGTTTCTTTTACGCATAATTGTAAAAGAGCAATTCACACTTGCTACAATATTTAGAGTAATTTCCATCATTCAAAAATACAGGCTAGCATAAGCAAATGTCCAGGACGAGTGGTGAATTCCTTAGACAGTTATGCCAATTAGCTTGTAGCTTTTCTTGAGTAATCACTGATATGCTAAATAGGGGTATTAAAGGAGCCATAGCCTTTCTTATATTCCACTGCTATGTTACATAGGGATTGAAAATGTGGTCAAAAGTATTACACCTTTTATTAGCTCTGCTTGCTAATTGGAAGGTAATTATCTGGTGTCATATGTACTTTGTTACATGTTCCCTCTTAATTTATGCTGTTAGATAGGGGTTGATAACTGCCACACTTTTTTGCTATCTAATTTCTTTATGTGGTCATAGTGCTTGAAAAAATATTATACAACAGAACGAGCAAGCGTCCCATTATTTTCTACCATGCCTTTGTATTCTTTGCTTTGTTAAATAAGGGTTGGAAATAATACTTCTATTATTTCTTGCTTAAGCCCTACTATGTTAAATAAGTTGAAAAAAGGAACTAAAAGAGAAACAATAAACCCTCATTATCTTCTGCCGTCACAAATTAGGTTGCTAAAAGGATCATATGCTTCCTCATGTATGCTCTGCAATCATTCATAGGGGTTCAAAAGGTTTAATGCGTTATTATACGTAGAATTTGAAAGGTTACTCTGCTGTATTACGTAAAGTTTGAAAAATACGTCATACTCTCTAATCAGCTCTGCTATGTTGGAAAAATTGGTCATATAATATAACTAGTAGATTCCCATATTCCATTTCAGCATAGAAGAAGGTGCCATAAAAGATAAGAAAAATTTACTAAATCTGGTTACAACTAAGAATCACTAAATCTAGTTCCAAAAACAGTTTCAAGTATGTCCACTCTATTTACGTATTAGTATTCTTTAATTACTATTTAAGTTATTTATTACTTCACAAATTATGTTCATAGATTAGAATATCAAATTGTCATACTGAAGGGTCAAGTAATATACAAACAACTGAAAACCTACTAATTTGAGAGGCATTCTATACACCCGGAAATCACCTCATATACGAATTACAGCAGAAAAAACTAAGGTTATATATTTATTTAAAGATATTAGCAGCAAAGATCAAGGTCACTCACATAAATAAAGCAATCTTCTTGCAAATTTATCTTAATCTGGTTAACAAAAATCTACTTTAGTACAAGTGTATTTGAATTAGCTAATATTAATTAACTATTGAAAAACACATTATAGAAAATTTGATACAAACTATGGCAGAAATCATAATAAAGTTTACATATTTTGAAACACAAACACTCCAGTTTGAATTACATTTTAGTTTAGTTTCTTCTTAAAATTTCTTTCTAGGACAATTAGCTCTATCCTTAAATATGAATTTAAAATGTCGAAATAGAATCATGAATTTGTGATTAGTGGAATTATACCCAATACCACTAATAGTTTTCAGTTACATCAATGCAAAGCATACATTTTTTGTATCGTTATTACTCAGACGATGTCTTTGACATAATTGTAACACAAAACCAATGTATAAAACCCTGCTAAACTTTAGGATATCTGGCCTAGAAATATTATTAAAAGATTTCGAGGTACCTCCCATACCACAAATCAAAATTGAGAAACAGATGAGAAAGAAACGTTCTTCACCACGAAACGAAAATAAGGATTCACACGACACTCTGAACAATTGTATTGTATTTTATGATGATTTAGATCTCCTATGGAAGAGAATTTGGTTGATACTCCTATTCAAAAACTAGTTGCCGTAGAAATATCATTTACTTCATAAATATCAGGGAACATTCTAAGACACAGTGTGGTAAAATATACTTAGAGATTAGTAGAAGATAATTCAAAATTTATATTTCTAAAATTATTTTTACTAGATGTTAATTTATGAACTTAACACTAGAAGCGCCGTCGAGAACATTTTGATACTTTTCCAATTCCCTTTTACTTAAGTCAACATACAATGGAAAGTCGATGCTGAAATTTTCTGACTTTTTCTAAACTGGAATTCAAATATACTGTGGCAAATGTTTACATTTCTTTCCTAATTATTAAAATAGATAGTCATAGATATACTTAGAACAGCCAATAGGAGTCATTTTGACCCTTATAAGATAAATGACAAATTCTCAAATGAACGTAAGTTTTTCAATTTCCGATGACTCATTGTTGTTTTCTCGACACGACGAAACACGCACCTATCATCGTGTTCTCTAAGAGAAAAACAAAAGTCGTATGACCTTGTTTGATTACTCATAGCGCCAGCATTTTTCGCAACAGTCTTCGTGCAGCTTTGACCAGTGTGCGCTGACAAGGATTTTCAAGTAGACGTGATCGTGGATGTGGGCAAGAACAAGGTAACAATACGCTTACTCAGCCTATAGGTTGCAGTGAAAAGAAGTGCACATAATCTAGTTGTATTAGGTGGACTCCTATAAATCTTAGCAGCACCACTTCCGCTACAGGTCGCACGCCATGTCGCAATATTGTGACAATTGTAAGTGGACGAACATCTTTTTTTGCTCGTCGTAACATTGGTTCAATTCCTGCTTCAGCATGGCGATTGATGGTGAATGAATCAATAGTGAAACACATTCAAGCAAGTACTTTTACCGAAGCACGACATACTTTTGGAGAGGACAGTAACTGGAATATAAAACTGGAAGAACCCGATTAATTTTTTGCCCTCCTATATGTCCGTGGCGCACTAGTTCATTCGAAACTTTGTGCTGATAACTTATGGAACAAGAAATGGGGATCACCTGTGTTCAAAGTAACAGTGTCACTCAATCGTTTCCGTGAAAGCATGCGGCATCTCATATTTGATGTGCAAAGCAGCAGGGCTGAGCGCCTGCCAACTAATGAATTTGCTCTCGCATCTGAGACTTGGAACAAACTCATGGAAAACTGTTATTTGTGTTAGAATCCTAGACAGGAAATAACCGTCGGTGAACATTTGTTGCCATTCAAATCAAGGTGCAGATTTATCCAATACATGGGAAATAAGCCGGACAAGTTTGGGATCAAATTCTGGTTAGCAACTGATGTAGAATTCGAATATGTGTTAAGTGGCTACCCCTATTTCAGCAAGGATGAAACCAACCAAATGATATACAACTCGGGGAGAGTGTGGTGCTAAAATTACTGCAGCAGCATCTAAATTCCAGACGCAACGTCACTACTGACAACTTTTGTATTTCTATGAAACATGCAGACGAACTTTCTATAAAAACACCACAATTGTTGGAATGATGCGTTTGAACAAGCGAGAATTGCCTCATATTGAACGTGACACCTCAACCCCACGATATGGAAACGAAACGCTAACAATATATAGATGCGAGGGAAAAACACTGTGGTAATTCTTAGCACCGTGCATACTAATGTGTCTACAGACGACAGCCCAAAGAAGAAACCAAACACTGTCAATTACTACAATTACACAAAATGCGGCCTAGATGTAGCGGACCAGATGCTGAGGAAATACACTACAAGATGTGGAACTTGCAGGTGGCCTGTTCAGGTATTTTACAACGTCCTTAACATTGCCGCACTCTACGTTTGGATACTTTTCGAGGAATCATCAGGCTCCAGAATTTCATGCTGAGAATATTTTCTTGCGCTAGTGGAAGAATTACGTGCTTGATGCTTTGCGCAAAAATTGCCCTACGGTTGTTCCAGTGCTCACCACAAAGCGGAATAAGTGTGACTTTCAACTATGAAAGGGACAGAATAAGACTTCTGTTAGTTGTGAGGGATGCCAGAAACCAATTTGTGAAAAATTCGTTTCTGTGACTCTTAAGCGTACATATTGTTAAATTTGTGCTGGTGTCTAAAGAACTTTGGAATATGTGTGTATAATAGTTTACATTCGTTTGAATCGTACTCATTTTCTAACATCTTGAGTCATAATTTGTAACGTGTTGAGTCATATCGTATTATGTTTCTTTTTTCTTTCTTTTTTCTTTTTCTTTTTCATTTTCATTTTCTTTTTTTTTTTTTTTTGCTTTCTTAGGCAAGAGAATATTGTGAAGCACGCTGAATTTTATATATTGTCATTCTTACACGATTTATAAATATAAAATATAATTTTCTCTTAATAAGATGTGAATTTCTAATGGGAGTCAAATTTGTCTCAAATGGCTGTCTTAAGTAAATCGAAAATCTGGTTCCTCTAGTGTAAACGTATGAAAGAAATTTATTTCAAAGCGTAGAAAGAAAATGAAAATAACAATAAGATATGGTTGTAAGAAAAAGATGTTTTACAAGGCGTGAAATTCCATTTGTCAAGAAATGTTAATTTAATCATGTTTGTGTGGATGCATCGATTTATTTCATAAACTACTTAATGCGCCACATCACCAAAGTATGCAATAAGCCTTTATCAATTAGTACCTAATTCTCATTTAATGTTCACGAATTTGGGACACCAAACAGGATATTACTGCCCCATCAGGATTCTGCCGCCTACAGTCGGACAATTTGTCCATGCCAACCATATGCCGCGGTCGGATTGCGCGATTTTCGGCCGCGATTTTCGACCGCGATGTATAGTTGCCTTGCCTAGCACTCGGCAAACACCCGGAAATGAGCATTAAATGTTTCAAAAAGTTGTCTTGAAGAGCAGTCGGCAAACAGTCGTAAAAGCGCAGTAAATGCGCCGGCGCCACCGTCGAAAACATGCCGCCATAAGGAGTCGCAGAGGGTCGGAAAGGGCCTGTACGATTGTTTTGCCGACTCTAACGGTCAGTAACAGGCGACAAAATGTCGGCAAATGCATTTTATTTTATTATTTTCGACCGCTTGCCGACTCGGCAAAAGATAGGCAACTTTGAAGTAAATCTTCGTGCTGCCGCGAACCGGTGCCGGCTGTTTTCAGTGACCCGCCACAGTCAACGGCGGCAATTCCTCTTTCCGACCGTGACTTCCTCATGGGGTATATTTAAATTTTTAATGAAAGGAGGAAATTAAAGAAAATAATACATTGAAAATAATTGGTTTTGTATTTGATTGTCTTTAAAGGCACTTAATGTAGTTTCAGAAACGTAGTCTCATATAATAATGAAAGAGACAAGTTATCTGACTATTCTCAGATTAGCTCAAAAGAAGAATTTATTTACCTTCATTACAATTTTATTTTTATTTTCTTTCTCAATACTTATTAAAACTAACTTTTCCGTACGAATAAATTCGTCACTTCCCAAGAATTACACAGTTTCATCAACATTTTCGGTAAACTACATTATACCACACTCTGTTACCACAATTGAAGTCAGAAATAATTAAATGTTTTACTGATGTGTTATTCTTTCAGTTCTTCGTACTACAAGACACTGAAATACCACTTGAAAGTGGCATTGGATCTTTAGCCTACGGGGAAACTCTTTCACTTCCAAAGGGAATTATATTGAGATATGTTGTAGTGCAAGAAGAGGTAGACAACGATGTAATAGTTCTACCCCCAGAGTCTCGCAAGTGCAAGTTTCCTTATGAAACGGAAGGTTTATGGGCTTTCAAGTACTACAGCTACTCAGCCTGTATTGCTCAATGTTTAGTAGAGAAAAAGTTGGAACTGTGCGGTTGCACTGACTACATTATGGGATACGTTACAGGTAATAATAAATTATTAAAACATACAGATGACCACTAAATTAATGGAAATCCATGTATTTTGCAGTTTTTAACTTATGTGATATGCTGATATTAGTTATTTACTTACTGTATCTTACTGTCTTTATTGTTATGGTACATGGTTATTTGTAAGATGTTGCATAATGTAGAAGAGAGTCTTGTTGTGATATTGTTAAAATTAGATATTTCCAGAATTGTAAAGTGGGTACCACATTGGGGTGGTGGTTGTTTTCAGAACTGTATTTAAGATCTAATTTAAATGTATCAAATTAAACAATATTCAAAATTATGAAGATCTTCAGAACTCAGAACAAACCATCATCTGGGAAGAATATTTCATAACCGATGTAAACAGACATAATAGACAATTTAAGAGAATCATCACTAAAGGGAAAGAGAAAGAAAACAGTTAATTTGGAAATCAAATATCACCTACATAAACCCAGAGTAAAAATCACGGTCCAATAGAAGTTATTAAATATTGGGTTGTCACTTGCAAACGGGTTATAATTGCCGATAACAGCTTCACTGTACAAAATGATGACGAATATAAGCAAAGTAGACGTTGATTGCTTCAAATGAAAACTAAGGTCCAGTGGTACTTCACTTTACTTAGTTCTACAAAATACTTTATTTAGGTATGACAGATGCCCGTAAAAGGTATACAGTCCTTTGATTAATTTCCGAGACTCCTAGAAATCATCTACCTTACGATACTAGGAACAGCATTACCACCTTATATTTAAACGTGTGATTTTCCTGGTCTCACACCCTCATAGGATCAATCGCACAGACTCTGGAACGTCAAAGAAATGTATTGTGGAAAGGTGTGCAGTACTGTGAGGTCATTAGTTTCAACTGATGCAATATCTCTTTTATGACGGCAGACTTTAACACTAGGGGCACGGACATTTTGAACCCCTTAGAAGCTCGAAGGAGTCAAATTGACTGCTTTCCGTTTCTGACTACAAAAAGAAAAAAATGGTGTCACAGGATGACTATATTTTCTGACTTTCTTATTGAGACATATTTACTAGTAACCCTATCAAACATATTATTCATTTTCTAATGTATATTTATAAACATTAAGCACATCAAATATGTAATATCAAAATGTATATGAATAAAATAAGTTTAATATAGATTTTAAAATAATAAAAGTAACCAAAAATTACTGTCAACTCTTAGATAATAAACGATTATTGTAAAATAACATTTTCTGTGGTATATTTTGAAAACATCTCCTTATGAGGAGACCATTACATTGTCACTTTCACTTGGAGCAGATAATTCGCTTTCAGATCTCTGCAATATACTCTCTACGAACGTACTTTGAACGTATTTTGAACTGAGCACATTTACGTACTTTCGACATTTGAAATATATGTCTACTGTTTTGTAGTTTTTGACGATCGTACTTGACATTGTATTCGCTTGCGTGTGGAAGGAACTTCCCTATCTTTAGATACACTGTCACTGTCATGAGTGACATTGACCATCATCTCTTTCGCCAAACGTTGGGATTTTGTAGCCAACTGATTTTCTTTCCAGTAGCTTCTTCTTATACTATCCACGAAGTCAAGCATGTAAAATCAACCAAATTGAAAAGAACGTACATTGGCCACTGTCTACACGCACATCGCGCTGTGTATTTTTTTACCATTTGATCCACGATGTCTACACCAAACTTCATCTGACTGTAATATGTTATAGTTTTGGGTAATTTTCTTTGATGTTGCGGAAATCGATACTTACTTATCCATGGAACTCAATGCACAAACACGTTTGGTCCGCTTACATTTGTAGACAGTTAAACCCGAAATTAAAGACTAAATATACATCCATCTTTCACAATTTTATTTTAATAAAAAACAGGCATGAGAAAATTTAAACAAATATCAACTAAGGATTATTCGACAATAGATGCCTGTAAGAAAAATGAATATTTAAAATCCGTCATTTTTTGTTTTGACTTCTTAAAATTAGTGTTCTGTAATTGTAACACACTTAATATTCATCCAGCACTCTTAATATTCATTACAGCATTACAATTGTTACTTTTCACAATGTTCTGATTTTTAGATCGTCAGAAGTTATGTGACGATGCAGGAAACAAGTGTTTGAAGAGGGTTAAAGGTACGTCTCTGGTTTGACAAAGTAATAATTTTATCATATTATACTGATGTGCAAAACTTTAGGATAGATAGATAAATTTACATGAAATAATAGTGCAGACTTGGCGGAAATAAATTAAATTCCACAGCATGACATCAAAAGTCTCTTATACATTCACATGAAGCAAAGCGTTACATCTATTGACCCTCCTAACTAAAAATAACGGATCTGTTTCCCCAACACGAAACATTGAAATATTGGAACGAGGCAGTCCATGTTAGTCGGAAGGTGCCTTTTGGTAGTTTTACTCACAACATGTCCAAGAGACATCTGAATTGCTCCACAAGTGTAAAAATTATCGGAACTCTGAATAAAGGGTAAGTTCAACGAGTGTCTTACAGGCGATTAGTAATACTGACAGTATTGCTTCACATATATGAATAATCACCGGGAATATTGTTTAAAGGAAAGGCTATGATACAATGCACTCAACAAAACACCGCTATATTATGCAAGAGATAATAAGGTATCGATGTCAGCAGCAGGCACCATTGAAATCACAAATAACAGCTCTGTAAGACTCTTAATCTCACAGTTTATACTTTTACGTCAAAGCAGCATTATTTTATTTGATCTCGAGGACATAAAGGCTAAACTCAGGTGACGTAGGATTCTGATTCTGTTGTATTGTTAGTGGAGTTTGAGTTTGTCTACTTAAATTTATTTAAACTCATCTTGCCATAGCTTGGAGTACACGGTGCACTCGGTGAAATTTTGGTTTTCTGGTCTAGGTGTTTTTGGATAGGGGAGCATGTAGCATATGCTTACCAACCTCCCAATTTTTGAACTCAGCACATTTACCATTGAATGTTAAGCACTAATTGCCCTGGCGCGGTTTTGAGAGGTACAGCTGATCCCGGACGATAATGCGCGCAACCGTGTCAAAGTGTAAAGATAACGGATCTTTAACGAGAGGATAATTGATGAGTGGAGTGCCATGTCTCCTGACTAAACCCTAGTCGACCATATATGGAGTGTTAAAGGGATAAGTTTTACAGCACGTACAGATGCATTATCCAGTATTAACAGTATTGGTGTTGAAGAATGGAACTACATACAACGCATACCATAATAACTAATTGGCAAATTTATGAGCATCAAGGAAGCACGTTACAGAGACTACATAGCTGCCTGTGTTTATGCCACTGAGGATCATCTTACCCTTCTTGAATAACAGAGGAGCAATCGTAATTCACAGAGGTCTCAATGTAAATTATTTTTCTCTGTGTAAAAGTATAATTTTTGTTCCTCTAATCAGAGGTTTCTTGCTTGGTTTGCCGTGTCATACCTTGGCATTGCTTGCTGTTTATGTACCAAGTGTAAATGATCTATTTCACTTCTGAGTGACACGATATGCGAAACATACTCGGTTCCTAAAGGTTTGCACGCCATCGTATTAACGTACTGCAAAATGTGTAATTTAACAATACCTTCAACTGAATACAAGGTATTCTAAAATTTCCAACACATTAAATCTTTATTGTGGTTGGATTAGTAATTGATTAGTATATGATGTATGATAGCTTTCGTATCATTTTTTCCAGCCACAAAAACGTAAGTAGTTAACAACTAATGCTTACAAAAGAAAGTTTAATTCTAAAATTATGAACAAAGTGTGATCTATAAATGATCGAGTGACATGTTGGTGGGAATGTTGTAAACGAAGCTATGTGGTCCATTTCTAACGACCATAAAAACTTAAAAAGCATTTTTTCTCAACAGAATACTAGAAAATAAAGATATACTCTCAAGAAAAGCCCCAAAATGTACCCGAGTTAAAATAAATACCTCAAAAATCTCTATACAAATGTAGTCACGTAGAAGTTAAAGTATTATAAAAGCAAAATGAAAAGATATGACGAACAAAGTGCTAAGCAAAATACACAAATTTTACGCTGCACGCAAAATTTAAGAAGGATGCAACAGAGACTGCATACCATATCAATTCCGAGGCTACTATACGAAAGCATGTTTATCCTACAAAAGTTGACTACTATTACTATTTCTCTCTAAACGTTATTTTCAGTGTGAGCATTCTGGAAATTCTAATCTAATATTTCGAATACACCATACATGTTCGAAATACGGACTAAAAATTCCTCTGCAAAATTGTAATGTAAGAACAAAAAAGAAGCACATCAGAATTTCATAATCTCGTACAGCGACGTTGTCTATCAAATCATTATTGTAGGTTTTCATCAGTTTGTATTTCTTTTAATGATCTTATTCGTAACAGCACACCAATCAGAGTACATCCTTTGGAAGAAGTTGTTGTTGCAATCACAACAGAGAAGAAATACTTCAGAACAACATCTGCCAATGATGTAGTTTTGACTTCTCTGCCAGAATCGAGATTCCCCGAAAGCCGATATAATCAATTATCGATAGGGCATTCGCCGCACTGCTGCTTTGCATTAGCAAATTATATTTCAAAATATTTTCCAATGATGTCCTGTTTGTTAAAAAATATTCAGGTTATCAACAACCATTAGAGATACAGTGCAGATAAACAGACGATAAATCAAAAACTTATCACGATAATCGAGAGTATTACAACTTATGTAAATTCACCGCTGAATACTAAGAATACAGACCAAATCAAGATTTCGTTTGGACTGAAGATAAATATTAGCCAACAGAACGTTGGCGCCTGTAGTCATCCGCATACCATACTTTATAATTGAATCGCTGTGCTAGCAAATTTAGGAAAAAATACTTGGATTCGTGTTACTTATGTCGTGTTGAATAAGTGATGTCTCGGGAAAGGTCAGTCCTTCTTGGAATTCATAACTATGATGGAATAGAACTTGCACGTAGCAGATCAAGTGGCAGCCGTACTTCGCCAATATTAAGGTTCACACAATTAAGAACGTATTGTAAATGAGTACTTAACGCGCGTTCTGGTTACCAGCTCTAAACGAGACCAAAACGCTATTAGGCTGTAGGATATCTGAACAGATTTGCAAGGCCACTTAAAAAGGATTAATTTTCTTCCGTACAAAAGTATAGTGCTATAAATATCGATAGGTGTTTGAATTCTCATGTTACAAAGTGTCTCATGTTGGTTCAGCAGAGGTGAGCGAACAGAAAGGTAATAAACAACATAAAGTAAATTGATCAGATAGAGTATTATAACATTTCAAATTAATCAGAAGCCTAGTTGTAATTAATCCTACATATTGTAAAATCCTGCATGTGGATGTATTTTTAAACATGAACAAGTAATTTTTGTTTCCAAAAAACACGCGTTTTTTAAATACAATGTGCTACGTAAAGTAGATGGCAGGAATCATCCTCACTAATTATTCATGTCATGCAATAAGAACACCAGCGTCACTGATGCTAAGAAAAACGTATATAACTGTGTGCGTAGCCTCAATCGACATTGATTTAGTTGCAACTTTCATCAGAGAATAATAACCACAATCACGTAGTTTGCGTTAAAATCTGTAGTATTCCTGCCCCTCTAGATTGTTTGGTGTTCTCCGGGACTTCGATCTCTCTTTTCTGGAGTAGAACACTGAGAATCCTAACATACTCTCACTCGGTTTGCCTTTACCTTTCGGGGATTCATTAGAAGGCTGAATAGGCCTTAGAACACCTATTTACTCTAACTACTTTGACGATTTTGTATTGGTTTTATGCCTAAAGATTATAATGACTCTGTGTTATATTTTTAGAGCATACTTTTATAATAAGAAGATTGTCGTGGAAAATAAAATCAAATGTATACATTTCTGTAGCTCCTAACTTTTCAAATTAATCTTACAATATTCTTAACTCACACTGCGGAGCGAAGAGTAGCTTCGATAAAGATACCAAGTCCTTATCTCTATAAGTGTACATACTACGTGTTCCCAGCAAGAAATTGAGAGTCTGTCTAATACTGCCAGCAACTTAAGCGAATTAGGGTAAGTTTACTTGCTGGTTAAAATGTTAAAGATAACTGGATGGGTAATGAATAAATTCAGTAAATAATCAAGATGGAACATGTCGTACTTAGGTACATAGGAGACTCAATCTGCAACAGACTGCTATTAACGGGAATATGATGCAGTGTAACACTATAAGAACGTTACGAGAAGGATAACATTTCCTTGCACAAATAGGTGTGATAGGTCCAGTATGGACTTCACGGTCCACATAGAGGTTAAATCTCTATATTTAATGGTCTTTGTGATGCGATCACGAAGCCGCAGGCAGCGTAAGACTTCGAAATCTCAAACAAAGCCAAAATATTCAGATGTGAAAGATTATTCTGAAATGAATCAGGAATGTGGCAATGCTACTCAAATTCGCTGAACAAAAAATATGGTCTTAATAAGCTTATTCACCATGGCCTATAAATGTTTACAGATGGAAGAAGCAAACGTTGATGGCTGTTCGTGGCTATTGTTGAGGTGTGGCATGATATTAAAATTACTAAAATCAAAGTTAAACAGCGTCCAAGAGAGATATTCTCTTCCAAAACAAATGCTACTAAACAGCTATAGTAAGTCGAACTCAGAATCACGACAGACGTTGTTCAGCATATATCACTGTTATTAATATCTTAAATTATATATGAAAGGTAGTATCGGCACATGAGTTCTGAATTGAATCTTGTAATTTTTCATGTTGACTCAACGCATATTAAAATAGTTTTTGTTGTAATAACGAAAGCATTAGGTACACCCACTTAATATTCAGCAGTAGAAAAACAATTGGTAGTAACATCTAAATTATAATTCTGGATTGAATCTTGAATCATAGGTATGTTTATTGATAGAGCAGGTAGCCACTTTTATTTGAAAGTACCACATCGCTGAGTACATCTTAACCCTTTAATGCACAAAGTTTATCAGATATATTATTTTAAATTATTTGATTGAACTACATGCAGAGAAGCCATATGAACAGATTGTGGTTGACATAAGTTTTAGTTACGTAATAATACAGTAGTTACTTAAGGTCCGGTAAATCGGACGTTGTGCACATTAGTCACTTAAATCGTTAGGATTCGTTTTATTCTGATTTTGTATGGTTTTAAAATGTTCTTAGAACGAAAGACAGTAACACATAATTTTGAGTAGCATAACGTAGAACGCATTAATATTATATATACAGGGTGTTAATAAGACATAATGACATAGTGTAAGCAATTCCTTATATAAAGTAAGACAAAAGTTCATATGGACCTCTGAAGAAAAGTGCATATATTCAAAGCTAGGCTGTCCAAAATCGTGAAAAAGCCAAATTTCAAGAGCCAATATTTCGAATTCCAGAAATTGTGAAAGGTGGTTCTTACCTGCTTAGAGGAAGTCACGGATACACAATAAAAAATTCATATTTCACTAATTTTCAGTGGGTGTACACAGTATTCCATACAGGGTAAAATTCCCAGTCATGCCATCAACCGAATTTTGAGATAAGCTCTGAGTTTATGATTGGTTCTAAGCAGGCAAACGATAAGGCTTGATAGCAGTGAGCACAGAATCCTTTGGCGCGATGTGGGAAGCGTTAAAAGATCGTAAGTTCCAATGTTTCGGGTAGTCGAAAAAACGAAAGTCGTAATGTTTTCTTTCACGTTTATAAGTAAAACACATAAAATCTACCTTCACAAAATGCATCGCAACACTCAGAAATATACTGAACACAAAGAAATACAGAGCGGCCAGTTCCTAATATTTTCTACATCCCTTCAAATATTGGATGCCCGTTACTGTCGAAGCTTACATTCTGTCTACTTTGGACCCTGTTTGAAATCAAGATATATCTGAAAACTCTATTGAGAGCATATCTGAGAATTATACCCTGCAGGGAATATCATGTACACCTATTGAAAATTTACGAAATATGAACATTTGGATTTTGTATGCGTGGCTTCCTTTCCGCTGATAAGGCTCAATATCAACAGTTTCTGGAATCCCAAATAGGGCCTGTTGAAATTTGGCATTGTAGTAATTTTGGACAACTTTTCGCCATAGGTACATATAGATTTTTTCACTTATTTTGATGTGAGGAATTACCTCTTACAGATTGTCAGTATAATTCGTATATATTATTACGGAAAAGAACAGAAACGACAGCTATATCTATTTATATATATATTACAGTTTTCTTTACTACAGAAATGTTCTGAATGAGCACACATTGTTTATTTTTACCATTACATGACCATTGTACTGAAGATATGCTTGGAAACCTTTTGGGATGAAGTCCTATAAACCATTTATCGACTTGCACTTTAATGAGCAATTTTAAGCACATCTTCCTTTAGTTCTGCTTGACATAGGCAAATGATCATAGCGTTCAAAGCGCGTATCTTGAAAGGGCTTGTTTATTGACTTCCCTTGTCGAGACACTATTCCGCACTTGTTCAGTAACAAAAGAACGTTATTCATTCTAAAATTGAGAAGGGAATCAAAGTATTTCTTGGATTGAAGTGTGTTTGCCAGTAAACAAGAATTCACAACTGAAATAAGTAGAAAATAGACAAACATTCACCAGCGTCATCTTCGCTTCCTTATTCTTGTTGTGTATGATGTCACACACTAGTTAAGTAAATCTATTCCTCCAATTTCTTTATTGTAGCTGGCTATAATGTTAGACTGCTCAATACTTATCCTTGACACCTTTGCGTTAGACTAGCACTTGTTGAACCCAACTAAAATTCTTCATAGTTCGTTAGCACCGTAACTACATTGCTGTCGTACATCCTAACAATGGTGGTATTTTTGTTGATACGATAGTCATGTGCACCTCTTCCTTCATTCTTAATTTCTTTGATGTCCATTAGTGTGCAGTTGCGGATTCGTACTTGCTTATTTATAATGTTGCACAAACACCCATATTACTTAGATAATTCATGAGATCTCTGCAAGTAAACCAATTGTGGAAGAATATTTTATACAGAGCATTGTAGGGAATATTTGTAGAAGATAGCAAACATAATATGACACTCCCATCCATTCACTAGCGATATTCTCTTCCTTCTTCTTTCATTGTATACAATTGGAAACCTTTCATATAACCTAAACTAATGCAAATGTCTTATTGTTGTATCCAAAGCGGATGGTCTTTATTCTTTTAAATTGTGTTGCATAATGCTTACCATTATATGGCTTCTTAATGTCATCAATTGTAATTGTTTCTTCAAGAGCAGAATGATTTGGAACGAAGACGAAAGCTTTCCTAGAGATGGTTTCACCTTATATAACGAATTCGGATCATAGCATCGTTGGGCATTGTTGTTCAATTAATGATACTATATGTTAAGTTGCATAAACATATAGTAATTAGAAATCAATCCGCTATTCCTACGTAAACGTATTTTAAAATAAATAAAATGCATTTAATGGAAAGTGGTTCTGAAGTAACCCAAAGACTCTATACAAACAAATTTAAAACAAACAATATATATTACCTATCCAAAATTTACCTTATGGTGAATGCAAAATGTACCCATGCGCAGCACCCGATAAATCGGACGCCTAGCAATTACGTCTCATATATCACATGCTAACCGAAATCTTAACAAAATACGTAATTATTAATAAATGTTGATATCTATCCTCCCATTCTCTCACAAAATTTAAAGTTTTAAAGGCTCACATATATTTATTTACATGTAAAAAGTTACCCCATGCGTGCAACAGTATACATCCTCGCAGCCACGTTTTATTCTTCTACAAGTGAAGTACAGACAACCAATGTTACCCAGGAAACCACAAAAAACTTTGAAAGAATAGATGGCAGGCCCAGGAACTACAAACAATTAAAGTGCTGAGAACATACATTTTTTAGAAATAAATAAAAGCACGCGTCAGATTCATCGAACGCTGTGCGCTAATGGGCTAAGACATTTAGTAATCATAGGTGTGTGACTTCTTAGCGATAAACACAGCTTTTCCATTTTCAGAGGGTTTGAGATTCAATGTCTTAAACTGTTTTGTACGCATGAGGGAAATCTGTTCAAGATTATGCGGATTAGATTGACAGAAGGCAGCAAGAAAAGATTCTAGACTTACTCTGATTCGCCAAGCATGGTATTATTTCCTTGGAATGTAACTTTTGTTTCACTTCTGCTTTTTATTATAACACCACGTACGGCATTTAGAATTCTCTTCATCAAGAAGATCCGCATAATCAACACCAGAAATTTTATCCGGAAAGTGAAACACATACAACTTAAAAACTATTTGTTAATATACGCCCCTTAAGTTTATATTATGATTAAGATGACAACAGTGAGTATTATATTATATGTTTGAATTGCTTTTGCCATGCAATCGAGAAGGAACTTCTTCAACCATCTAGTTTTGTCATAATTTCTCGCATGCATGATTAGGCTGGCCGCTTCTATTCTCCATAACTCAAAACTGCAGCTAGGACTTATTTTGTTAATTGACTCGTAGTGACCTATTACTGTTGACTTCTCAAATTATGACAACTGAACGGTCACAACTGTATTATGGCAATCAGTTACTATATGTCTAATTGTCTAAGTTACAAATAATTAACCTTGGTTTAGTTTAATATTTACAGTAAATGTCTGATCTATTGTAATGTACATGACTTACCTCCTACAGAGACTTTCGCTCCGTTGATGCACTTTCCCTTTAGTAGTTTATAACATTACAGGTCAAACGTTGAATTAAATTGTCTAAATATCAATGTCAAAATGGCATGCAAAGGTAGCGAAGAAAAAGGTTTGGTTTCATGTTATTAAAATTTTTTAAAAAAATGTTGTTAACTCTTATTCTTAGTACCTCTAAATTCCTATCGCTAAGTAACAAAACTTAATAACGTTGTTTTGTTACAGTTTTATATTCGAATTGTTTTTTTTTTCAGACAAATTGGAATTAGTTTCAACACCTGATCAGAAAGACAAGGGATTATATTGCAATTGTCTATTAGGATGTGGCCAAAATTCAGTTCAACACTCTTGTTACACTACGTGAGTATTATTATTATCTTTAATTAACACTTTGCTACCTCTCCAGACATTATCATCTCCTTTGTGCAGATTACTTTATTTTGAATTTGCAGTCTTTATTCATTATCTCCCTCCAAATCATCATTTATACTGCCACAATCATACACGATATTAGATACATAAATTATATAATAGTTTATTTAAATTTTGTTTGCTGTACATTGCGGAGATTCAACAAATTGCATTAACACATTTCTCCATATTATTCCGCTATCTAGAGACTTATTAAGTACTATATATATATATATATATATATATATATATATATATATATATATATATATATATATATATATATATATATATATATATATATATATATATGTGTGTGTGTGTGTGTGTGTGTGAAATCAATCGCTACAGAAAACATGAAGAGAATAATCATAGATCAACAAGATACAATTATAGATGCGTAATTACTTACATTATATAACTAGTCATAGAACTGGAAAAAAAATCGAATGAGGATAGTATATAAATATTATAAGTTTTTTGATATTGCATTCTATAAGTGTACCATTATGTATAAAGTAAGATCAGTTTAAGTTTCTGAACATTAATTTGCATTTTTAGAAGGCTATATGAATATTATTATACTTTTCTTTTCTAACCTCGTCACGACCACATTCCAGATTAACTTTACATTATTTGTCATCTACGTAAACACTTCTTTCATCAGACCTTGATAGAAAATATCGTTCTCGAGATGTTGCCTTCACTGTTCCAAACAATGTTTGATAAATTATAGTTCCGAAAGTTTCCGTTTATGTACCCACATTTCTCTATTGTTTTTCGCCTAGATGTTCAGTTCCCAAAGTTCTTTATACATCAATTAAATAAATAAAACGTAGCGGAACGAAAACTAAACATCGTATGATCGAAACGCTTTTCGCAATATCAAACTTCGTAAAATTAGCGTAATGATAGTTATATTCCCAATCGTATTATTTTACTAAACGTTACTGGAAGCACTTACTAGTACTACCGATCCACCACAGATTGAAAATGGTTTCAGGTAGCTAGAAACTGCTTGATTAATTAACAGAACTCCTAAAACATAAATCATCTCCACCAAAGCAAATCATATCATCTGCAATATCTCCTCCGTTAACCCTCAATCAAACTAGAAGTGGTTAAAATGACAAGTTTCCGGTTTCAATGTTTGTATCCATAGAATAAAAAAAGTTATATATATATTAGTCAATTGTTTTTCTAGAGTTGGCTCCGAAGATGCAATTTGCATGTGCAATCCTCTTAGAACTGGAAGTAGTAAAACAAATGCCAAATGCTATTATTTCCAGATTCAGTGCTATTGTCAGAAAATGAGAATAGTATAAGATAGCTGACGTCGGAGTGCTATGTAATATAGTTGTTAGCTTGGAATTCTGATTGGTTGAAAATTAATTAGTATAAGTGTCGTAATTCAGTTTTTCAGTAATCATAAAATTGACAGGTAAATGGATTGTTGTATCAGTGATAAGCATGAAATTAACATGTTGGACAGCTATGTAAAGAAAAATTAAATTGTGTATAGTATTTTAATTAGTTTTCGAATACATATTATGAAAATTGATTTTTAATTATGCTGGTTCACTTTGATGAAAAAAAATGAGTATGACAAAATATAACCAATTTACCGTACTCTAAGACAATAAATTGGAGTCAGGTTTGTGTTATTGCGGAATATGGATTAGCTGATTGGAGTATCACGCGATGGAAACAAAATTTTAAAAAATAAGTGTTTTAAAAAAGGATTTAGTACTGAAAACAATTTACAGAATTTGATTCTTATTAAAATACTGTGTTAATATTATCATCTGCAATAACCTCCTCAGTATCACGAAAGCTTTGGATTTAAGTACGATAAATGACATTTAAATTATTGATTGAAAACCTTCATTATCATTGAAAGAGGTTCAACAGTTGACATCTTTACCACGGACAATCTGTAGTCAAACCAGCGGTGAGCATGAACCCTCTCGCTAGTAGGGACTGTAATATGTTGTAGGAAAAGCATATAACTTTTTTAAAAAAAAGTTGCTGCCAGCGCCCCGCCCCCAAAAAAATAGCGGTGACTTAGTGGAGGCAAGTGGCAGGGAAGCCATAAGTATTCTGAATGGAGACTTGGAGACTCGGGAAACATGTACCTGAATAGTAGTGGAAATAGTTGCATATGTTATACTTGTTTAAGTGGCCTCCGAAAGGAAATATATATTCTTTAGTGGTGGTTTCTGATTGTTACTAAGAATTGTGAAGAAGATTTGGTAATGAAAAGGTTTATAGAAGTCCTAGAAGTTGTATGTGATTACAAGGATTTGTCTATTTAACACATATGTAATGTATTTTCTGAAAGATTTTCGGAGTCACATGTGGTGCTTTCTGCTCTTTATTATAAATTCCCAATGTGGTTTGCTAAAATGGACTACTGATAAGCAACATATATACCTTATATTTTGTTCAATTTAACTCAAAAAATAGCAAATGAACTTTCAAAAGTTAAAACGGGATTGGTAGAATGCGACTGTTGTCTGGTAGTTCTAATGTGGAAAGAACCTTTCGAGAACTTACATTGCTTTGAGTGCTATTGTGAAAGACTGTGTAATGTTTGCACTTTCTGCGCTAAGGTGGTCATTAATATATTATATCTTAATAATTAAAAATGGAATTTCATTTATATGATTGTGACGACTCAACTGTGTTTTTTGTCAATTATCTTATCAACTTGTCTCTTTTCCGTACAACGCTCTTAAGTATAAAACTTTTAAATTATTTTGCGTGCTTCTCTAACCCGGTACTTTCGGTGTGTTGCATTATTAAATCTAACTCATCGGCCCAACGTTCAGAATCTTATCTTTAAAAATACTTATCCAAATGTTGAGCAACGAAGAAAGAAGCAATTAATATGAACTGTGCAGAAAAAAAATCGAAAGGAATTCATCGCCCTCAATAATGTTATTAGGACCCATTGAATACAAACTTTACATGCCTATCGCCGGTGATCATATCGCTGTGACCTTGCTGTTGAGAGCAGAAAGATTTGTGGATTTGTTGCATTACGACAGTGTTAACTTCCTTGCAAGTAGCGGACACGTGAGGAACGAAAGAAAATAGGTGTTTTTCAATTTGTTTATAAAATGTGTTAAATTGTTGTGATGGCTTCGTCAGAATATTCTATTGGACGCAAACCACAACTACTATTGAATCATTTTCCAAATGGAGATTCAGGAATTATAAATCAGTCCCCTGATAATATGGATGACAGTTCCACAACATGTAGTTATGTAAGTCAAGTACATAGACTCGGATCAGAGGTAGGTAATCCTTTTGTTACGCCTGGTAGTGCAGATAACTTGGAAGAACATAGGAGGTTGTTATCAACGGAGCTGACAGACGACTAGTTAGTGGTTGTGCAAGGTCAGTTAACCGTGAAGCAGACATGAACAGGTTTCTTAGTAGTGGCCGTAGGTATCAGCTGCTTCGTTCTTTCCATTTAGTTGATCAATCGGCGAAAGTAGTCGATGAGAATAAATATTTGTTAAGCAATAAAGAAATGAATTGTAATAGTGGAAGTAGGAACTCTTTTGTTAATATGCAATAAATGCATAATGGTTTAAATTTATTACATGCTTTTCAGCCATTCAGCTGCTAATATTTTTTGTAGTCTAACAAGTAAGTAATAAAATTAATGTTTGCGATGGAAATGACGATATGTCACTGTTTCAGTCTTTATTAAACGTTGAATCTTTAAATGAGGGAAATATTTTTCCGTATGAATCCGTTGTAATGGTGGCATACGTAGTAAAATACTAGACTAGGTGAGACTATGATAAATGGATTATGTTAGCTCATGTCATATTTTCAAATTTGAGTTCTTCAATAGGAAGACGGATTGTAAATCAGAAATTTGTTAACGCTATGCAATTACTGGGTCAGGATCCGATGGAATCTGTGAATAGTGTTAAAAAAGATTACCAAATTCTACACGATAGCTTAGATAAGAATCACATAAACGATATTGTGTTGAGTGGTCTCGATGTACGTCTTGTAAGAGAAATTTTTGGAGTTAGAGTACCGAATTCAGTAGAGACTCTTGAGAGTGAATTGCATTCTTATGTAATATATTCAAAGAATATAAATACATACGAAATGATAAATACATTTTCTGTAGCTGAGGAAAAAGTAAAGAAGGGAGTTTTAAAAAAGCTTATAGCTTGCCATGATTGTGGTGGTCCACATTATGCTAGTAGATGCAATATAAAACCTACTTTGAACCACTCGAGACGATTGAACAGCATGACACTAGAACATAGGGTGAATAAGAATGTAGGAGGAGAAGTTAAGTTCAAAACAAGAAACTTACAAAAAAGACAAGAACAGATTGAAAAGTAAGTCAAGGGAAAATGTGTTTGGATAATACAGAAAGTAAAAGCAGGAATAACAGTAATGAAGTTTTAGGGCAAAAAAGTGTTGCTGGCTTTGTTAACGCTTTTATCTTAGGAAAAAGATTACAAGGTTGTATAGACTCTTGTTCTACCATTAGTGTTATTGACGCAAAATCTTTTGATCAATGGAATGTTAAACTTAAAACTGGTACAACATTAATCATGATTCGTTTACAGGTAGAGGAATTGACAATAAAGTAGTCAATTTTAACAAATCAGTTACATTGCCTTTAACATTACTGAATAGGGTGCATATTTTTTTTTTCTTCGCCGATGAATTTAAACCTACATTCTATATTAGTAAGTGAATGTAACAGAAAGAATCCATTTATGGACATATTTGCAAAATATATAATAACATATTGAAAATATAAGCAAGAAAGAATATTAAGATCGGTTTTATGTATCCTAGAGATCATGCTTTCTAGGGAATTTTGTAGTAGCAGAGTAAGATTGCGAATGAGAATTGAGAATTGCCAGCAAAACAATTGGGGCAAGGATCTAGAAAGTTTAGTAACATATTGGAATTATTTTCTAAACCTAGAGTCTAGATTGTTTGCAAATATAAATTTGATTTGTAACTAAGATATCGTACGTAAATGTACAAACAATCAGAAAAAAACTTGTCTTGATGGTGGAAATGACACTTGCTACAGATATAAACGAAACCAAAAACCTAAAACAGAATATACACCTACTGAAGTCTCCGTGATTATGTGGTTAGAGTGGTGGATTAGAAATGTTTCTACTATTTTGACACAAGATCGAACACCATTACATCCAATTGTTCTTTTACGAAACAGTGTCGGATGTATATAATTATCATGTAATAGGAACTAAAAGAATATAACAAGGACATAACTTAAAGATATTTTCCTTTAATCGATGCTTTTATTCAGGATTACGATAGTATTGCTAACAACGGATTTTTTAGTTTATGACCTTGTATGCTTATTTCTCCTTTCCCCGTTTTTGCTCACCAGACCAACTTCGGCTAACTTCGGGCTTGTGTGAATTAGCAATCGAGAAAGTATAAGTAACATATAGCCTTTCCAATCTTAGCATTAATGACCAACAGCGAATGAAATAGAAAATATTGTTGGCATGAAAAATGGAAAAATCTGATGTCAAATTATTGTTGTTTTAGATTCCTGCTTTTTAGAGTATTTATATTTCTTTCGTTGGTAAAAGTCATACAAACAAGGGGAAGAAAAGCAATCAAACTGATAAGTCTGTGTGAGAAATAAAGAATGTTTTCTTTGAATACAAATAAATTAAACACACCTTCGTGCATGCAACGTGAAATATTTCCAACGGACAGCATGTGGTAAAGCGCTCTACATTTAATTGTACAGTCGTAAGTTTCTCTCTCCCGTTTCAGTCAGTTACTAGTATGTAATAATATATTCATCAATACAGAAATAATTATATAATAGAAGTTAATTAAATAATTCAGATGTTTGTAAATTCACACAATCGTTTTAGAACATAAGTAACTATTATATTAACAACAATATCTGAAGTGTAGTTGGGGTTCGCAAAAGATTGGTACATTATATATATATATATATATATATATATGTACAATAGAAATTGCGAAAACATAAAAGCAATAAAAATGAATAAAGTGTATTTGTCTGCAACTATTTGTCATACTGCGAATACATATCAACGTTATGAAATTGACGTTCTTGAAAAACAGTAGAAGGAAAATATGCGGAAATAAAAAGAACGTTCGAAATCGGATCGTGGTTCCAGACTGTAAGTTCACTAGTACTAAAGCCATCTCTACTTGATGTTCACGATCCTTTCAAGAAACTGTCAGATACTAACTTTTGTTGTACAAAGAAAGGCAAAAGTTCTTTCAATATTTTTCAGTTAAATATCTTGAAGATTATTATATGGAAATGGTGAGGTTTTGGTTGTTTTCTCTCTCTATCTCTGTCTTCTCTCTCTTTCTCAACTTTATATCTGCATGTGTGTGTGCGCTTGTGTGAGTGGTTCAGCTGTTTCGTAACTTTAACAAATGAAGTGAACAAAATCTTTCTCGCAAAATTAGGTCTTTCCTATATATTTCGACCTTCTGAATTCGAAAATGTTACTGGAAACACCGTGTGGACCACTGTTTTGACACAAATCGTATACTTGGACAATATTGATAACACATATTGAAGTATTACACATATATCTGGAACTCGAATCATGCTGAAGTAGATTATAAGTTTGTAACAACAAAATATTGAAATATGCCCACAGTAAACAGATACATAAGGAAAACGTGCTACATATAATGCATTAAGTTCATTCATTCCATGCTTTTTTGTTGTTATGAATTAGCCCCTGCTTTTCTTCTTATGCGTAATTTGCGGGTGCTCTTGTTAAAGCCTCCAGAAGTAGTCGCTCAAGATCCAAGCATCCGAAGTGCCCTGGTATCGTTGTTCCATGTCCTTGATATCCTGGTGGATTACTTCACCCTGTTACTCACAATGAGCACCCAGATTTCGAGGGAAAATCTTAAGATCCGAATGTAAACAATGTATCATCAAATTAATTAAGCATCCAGGCATTTCGACGTTTGTCAGCATGTTTTCAACAATGTCGATATAATCTAGGCTACGATTGTTTTGAACCATATAGTTAAAGGAAGTCCAGGTCTCGCTCCACGTCATTCATTAAATGAAGGGAACCTTCTTTCAGAATTAGTTTGCGAATATCGGGACCAGTACACTCACCTTGTTTGAACTTGGTATCTGACAGATTGGGGAATAGAGTTGCTACAGAGTTATTTGACAGTTGCTACACTTAGGTAATGACTTGACAAACTGCTTCATTATGCCAAATTTGATGTGCAGAGGTGGCAAGAGTATTCTGTCTCTTTTCCCTAGAGGGTCACACTTGATATTTCTGTCTCCTGGAATTAATTTCAACCTTCAGAGCATATATGTTTGCTCAAAATGCTAATTACGAGCCCGATTGTCCCATTCACAGATGAAACAAGCGAACTTTATATATCCTGATTGTTGTCCTACAAGCATACCTAACGTTGTCAAATCACTACACACCATCCAATTATGATCTTCATAATGTATGGTAGTAACAAGCACCTTCATGTTGTCAATGTTTCTTTTAGGTGCACTGAAGGGCCGACAGATATTCAGGCACACATATTACCATTTTGCAGCAGAACTGCCTTCAGGCTTCTTTTAGATATCTCGATAAATATTCTCTAGTCATCTGGCGCTTACAGCATATTTAGCTGACCCATCAAACCCTTTACATCACTGCAGTACACTAACAACTCCTTTTGAGCAAAACGTCTTTTACGCAGTCTTAACCCTAAGAGTTCTGATATGTCCTATGTCATTCTCAGATCACAGACTAAATCATTTAGATCCGTAAGTAAAGAGAATACTGCCATCATCTATGCCTAGTTTAAACTCAGCATCTATGTTATCAATGTTGTTCCGTATCTAATGACTGCGGAGGTGATGGTTATAGGCCTATCTGGGACATGTTGAAAACGACGAATAGCTGAGCGAATACTGTTTGGATACTTAGTAGTCCTTTTGTTTTTCTTGTTGAAACCACGAATCTTACAACAGCAGAAGTAGCAGTCGTTGGTATGATTCTGTTGCTACCGCCATTCCATAAGGATGCCAAATCGTAACGGCTTATTCTTTCTTGACAACCACCGTCATAAATCTTCTACACACGCGACCTATGGTGCCCATGGTCAGTTAGTGTCCCATAATTTCACTCCAAGATAGATATGGTAGATGTTGTTTACAGTAATGTTTCTTCGATCTTTCTTCACCACAAATTCACCACAGCTATAACAAAAATGTTGGGAGAGTTTAGACATTCTGGGGTAGACATTGTACACTAACACGTACTTCCTTTCTCAAACAACACAATGACGAACGGGAAATGCCATTTCCTATGTGACAGTTTGCTGTGTGCAGTTAGAGGCGCAACTGTTGTACAGTTGAAAGTGATGTGCCGCTTTTGAGCTTCATATGGTGTTTTCGAATAAAATATCATTATATTGCTTTGTCATCAATTGCAAATGTAAACTATTTGTGCCAAAACCGTAGCTGATACGATATTTTGAGTATCATTTTCGAATTTAGGAGATCGAAATACAGAAAGAACGCCCACAATTTTAAATAAAGTTTTTCTGATCTTGCAAGGCACAAGTATTGGTTGTGCGATGAACTTGGGCTTCTCTGCAGGAGTACTAGTGTCGACTGTGATGAACTAGGGTGGATATATTGAAACGGCTTCTGGAATCACGACACCTGTCCGGCCAAAGTGTCATCTCGCATCTTTTGAAACATGTACTGCATCAAACACTGGTTCATGAAGTCACTGGAAGGAAGTATTAGGTGTAGGGAATTTTATATTACGCGGGATATAGGATGTTTAATCTAAATTTAGTTAATCAATAGTAAAACAAGTGTCATCAAGAAGGAAGAAAGAAAGAAATGATTAATTGAAACGGAATTTTCACAACCTGTGTAAATTTGGGAATGTAAATTTGTAATAAGCTTAAAGTAGTAAGTATAACCTAGAGAGTAATGAGGTTCTGCTTAATGTTTTGTCCTGAAACGTGCAATGTTCATGAACATATTGACTCTTGACATTGAAGATCACGGGATCTGAATGCGAAGGTGAAAGAGAAAGTGGGGTTAACCCCAGAACACTATCTAGGAGATATTAAAGTATCGGAATGCAAAGCTACGAAACTATCAGGAAGGGAGGGAGTGTATACTTGTAACACCAGGAAACGTCACGCTTTGCAGGAGAAATGTGCTCTGTAGTAAGGAGAAAATGGGAAGATCAATCCAGCAGCAATGAATTTGAGCCATCATGACGTTCTAAAAGTGGTGTTGAGAAACCAGAATTGAGACTAGATCAGAATGTAGAAGGGTTGGAAGAGAAAGATGAACTGTTGAATGGTTCATGAGTTATTCTGCTTGCAAGGAAAATGATAAACTGTGATAGTTGGTTGGAAATCAACTGCTGGGAGAACGAGAAAAGGATTTCAAGAAAGGAATACGTCTCTCCTGGGAATTCGAGCGAGAAAGGGAGAAAATAGCGTGAATTGAGCCTATTATCTAGAGCCTAAGTATTCTTGAATTACGATCGGTGGTATTTTATCTTCAAATTGAAGGAATTAGTAGCTTCAAGAAGATTGAATGCATTTTAAAGTGCCTGTTGTTTTTTTCTCTTTTCAATCTATGTGACAATTACCATTTAGTGAAAGATTTCTCAATGGATTTAAGATTTCAAGAATTGCTTGTACTTGTGACGAATTGTGGGTCTTGTTGGTGTGGCTGTGGGATAAACAATTTCAGTCCCTCTTTCACTACTAGTTTCTGAATGTTATGTATTTCCACTATATAGAAAATTGGAATACGTGTAAAGTATCTTTTGAAGTCCATGATAGTCGGGAAAAAGTGTTCTTTATTCTTCCTTTCTGGTATGAGTTCTTGTGATCATGACTAATTGATGGGGTCCAAACACTGATGGTTTCAAGAGTCGACTTTTCGTTGCAGTTTCTCAAAATTCTAGTTACGTTTATAATTAACCAATAAAAGTAATTCGTGATGTTCATATATTCTGGTCTCAATATATATTTCTTCGGGGGAAAATTGAGTAGTTAGTCTATGTGAAAAATAGAGGTAATCCAAAAAACGACTGAAAAGCGTAAATTCCAATTTGGCATAATAATGTATGGTTTATAATTGCTGATGCTATTTGGAGATGATCTTTTCCATGAACTTGATCTGTCCGTGCGAGAAAGTTGAAGGCTTGTTTAGACTTTGAATGCACACTTCGACTTTGCCGATCGATCTATCCGCTGATGGAAGACAACACTTAATTTTAGTGTTCAACGTTTTCAAAAATTGATTTCATGATAGCTGTATGGGTAGAGGCTTGATCCAAATACACAATATTTGCAGATCCTACTGGGATAATGATATAATTTGTGAGAAACAAACTGAATGTATCAACTGCGATATTCGATATCACTATAGTTATTGCATACGACGTCGAGACTTTCCATCATGATCTTTGGTACACGTCTTAATATCAAAGCTCTGGAACAAGGCCATGGATGGATGTGACTAAGCAGGTATGTTTGTCTTCTAGTACACTCCTCGTATTAGACAGAATCGAGACAATCTGGAATTTTATGTTGCAACCATGGGCTGAATTTTGAATAAAATATTTAGAACATATTAGGAAGTACATTTTTGGAAAGCATAGTGTATTGCAGAAGAGTATGCATTTATTCGAATATTGTGTTCCTTAATTGGTTTGGGATACACAGTAAATATCTATGAGTATCATTGTAAATATAACGCTTTTCTTTATCAGATTCTTAAAATACTGTGCATTTCTTAAAATACTGTGTGTTGCACGTAATGAATCTAGGATGTTGTGTATCTTGTACTAGTAGAAGTTTGGTAATTTTCGAAAACAACTTATCTTGTTCATGAACACATTTTTCATGGATTAAATACCTGTGGCTGTGTAGTGAGTAAATTTATATTATCCGTCTAAGAAAATTCGATAATTTTAATTTATATTAATAATATGAAGATCTGTAAGTCTGAAATCTACCATACAATTAGCATAATGTTCAAGAAATGTAATTAAGGTTCCCAAGCTGCTGATAACTCAATATTTCAACACGACCATTGCACTCTGACTCCAGGCAGATATTAAAATTGAAGTTCATTAAAATGTTAACTACCGTAAAGGATGACAACCCTGATGTTTAACATTATTACTTATTTGTATCTGAATATGTTGCAGGTATTTTAAGGAGTATATTTTATAACGACCCTATAATGTCTAGTTTACAAAAGGAAGGTACACATAGAAGGATTATCACGGTGATTTCTCTCACCTGATGGGAGGTTTCTAATGTATTAAAAGTACGAGCATGCGGGCTATACTCCCTTTGATGAATATGATCTCCGTGCCCTACCTTTCCCAATTGCCTTATTAACATATATATAGTTCAATTAATTACCAGTAATGAAAAGTATCTAAATAATGCTGTATTGTGACATATAATTATATATGTTCATTACTATCGTACTATAACGTTATTATAAGAGTTAGTAATTTATAGAATATATTTCTTCAATTATGAGGCATTGTATCAAACCGCGGAAATATTGTACACCACCGACATACAGCAGACCACATCCAGTTGATCTTAGAGGTGTAATAGCTGCATCCGGAACCAACTTTAATTCTGAATTCTGCAAGTCTTTGTCGTACCTCGTTACATTCTTTGATGGGAGTGGCATAGATGTACCAATGTTAAATATGTCGAATGTTTTTTTATAATGATTACACATTTGTATTCCATAATATTAGAAACCCGAATAAAATTCAGTTCTGAGAAAAAGTAAATTAATTATATTTTATCATACCGATTCCTTTCCGAGAACGTTAACTATTTCAAATTCCATTTACATGATGTTTAACCCAAGCCCTAATTAATATTATTTTCAATATTTAACTTTTTTATGAATATCCGACAAGTTAATTAGTTCTGCGTTTATTATAATTGGTATAACAATACTTTTACCTGCATTTATAAAAATCATTCTTCTCTTTTAATTACTATACCTATCATTATTAACTACATTACATGGTAAATGAAAACACGCCTATTCATTAACTTTGAAATAATCAGAAGACAGTGGTGAGAGGTACATCTCCATCTACTAACATGTGTATCGAATCGATTCAGCGTCCCAAAAATTCCGTAGCAGACTTTTTTTAATCAGATTGTAAGTGGAAAACGGTTAAACTTTATATACAGTAGAAATAGTTTTGCATATGGTTTATATTTAAGAGTTATTTATAGGATGTCTACTAAACTTGCTGAAAGAAAACATTGTAGGCCAGTATGGTTGCCCGTGAAAAGAATAAATTGTATGCCGTAACTCTATGTAGATTGTTGGTCCCAATATTGAAAAATAAATCGCCTGTAGCACTACCTGAAGGGCTTCCAGAGCTTTCTGGCGTATGAAACGTAACAACAAAACGTCAATATTTGCTTCACCGTTGCTTGAAGAACGAGTTGTCAATTTGGCATAAATTTCCATAGAAAATATGCATCAATAAATTAATATTCGCTATGTTGAATTTAAAAAAGAATCTACTTTAATGGTGGTAGCTATGAACGGAAAACGAAACCAATTTCTGCTTCTGATAATCATAAATAAGATTTTATATTCAATTGACCATGTTATTGCAATTTCAAATTAAGACTTACATTCTGTTGATATATCGACAAAATTTATCTTTTTTCCGGGTCACCGAGAGTCCTGTACAGCGGTGAATATAAAGAAGATCTCAACGAACAGGCCTCTTAGAGAGTGGGTATGATTATCAATTGGAGATTGATATCTTCTGCAGTGTTTTGGCTCGTTTTATCCTGAAACTTTAATGATTGCAGTGTATAGTTAGCACGTGGTCATGGGAGAAGGTTTAAAATCTTGCTATGTACATACGAATATCGAAAGAGTCCAATATTCCAATCGCTATAACGCGGCCGTAAAGAATCCGGTCAATTAAAATAAAGAAAAGAAAATGAACCAGCCTTCATCAATAGGGCGATGTGGGTGCGGGAAATCTGAAGATCCTTGTGTATGATATCTAAGCTCATTCCTCTAAGAACGTTTGCGTTTTATTGGCTCAAACAGTGCCAAATTCGATCAACCTTCGATTGAATATAGTGTACAATTTGATAACTGAAATAAAATAACACGTAAACACATGTATATAATTTGAGAAATAATCACTCAAGATCTCTTCATTATAAATTTTATCAAACTCCAAAAAGGAATAACAAGCAATAATTCGGCGCGAGGAATAACAAATATAATAATTTGATGTTGAATCTGAATGGGACGTGAATCTTCAAACTTCCACTTTTCAAATATTTTCTTTTTTGTATCTCCAAAAAACAAGTATATAATCTCCTACTTATTATTGAACTTTCAATACGTTCAATGCTAACTAAGATCACAATTATGTATACAACTCTAAAATGTTACTGATATAAGAAATCTGAGGGAAGCCTCCATATAACCTTATTCTTAATGCAATTTTTCCTCTTTATCTTTCTTTAGTTTTTTTTAAAAAAATTATCTAGATTTTATTAGTGTCAAATATAATTCAAACGTTACAGGTGGTCACGCCACGTACTCACACTAATGTTGCACTGGGATGAATCCCGTCAAAAATTCCAACATTAATTTCAGTTTTTACATCTCATTAACAAACGATCTCTTCCTCCTTTAACTGCTGCAAATTGTTGTTAAGGATCGAGCTGAGATTTGGTCAAAAACCGCTGAATAATTTCAAAGCTGTCTAGATAGTTTCCTTACTTAACGAAGTAGGAAACCAATACCATATTGGCGGAAGCGAACTACTAAACATCCACACATTTAAGAAAAATATTCCCTAATATTGACAAGGGTCACACGGAGACAAAAATTAAACTGATTCTTACCTTATAATGGTGGTCAAATACCTTTCCTTACCAAACTGCTTCTAGTCGTCGCTTTTCTTTGGACGGAATAGTGACCTTCGTTTAACTTCTACTAAACCCCTCCACTAATCACAAACAACAATAGAATTCGAAAATCAGAAAAAAAGATATCCTTTCAAAGGAAGTAACTACGTAATTAGGAAAGACGAAATAAAGTTTAGTGATCGATTTTTCATCGATCGAATCACAAAAAAAGAACTATTGGTAATTTGCGTGATAATCAAAATTCGTTCACTTTCTTAAGTTTTTTCTTTACTAGAATCGGTTATCCGTATTAGGATTCAACTAAATCTCTTGCCATTTAACAACTCCACTTTTCTGCCCCAATTTCAGACACTCGCGAGAATATACCAATTTTAACTTTTATTTTTTCTTCCAATATATTCGTACCTGATAAGTACAAAAATATTGGTCATCTTTATACACACTAAACAAAGGTTAAACGAAGAATTTAATCACACCGCAAGAACAAACTCGTGATCGTGCAGCGAAACCACGCTTCCTTATGTTACACAAGTTACAAGCAGATATCCTCACACCGGGGCATGCCGTACGTAGCCCACCGGCTGGGAACCCGCTTCACTGCAAGGAAGAAGGAAACAGTGTTGTCGTCTGAAAATACTATTCCACAATGTTTACCCTTTCCTTATAATATTTTTAATCGTTACGATTTTTTTACTTTTTTCTTTTTCAAAATAAAAAAATTACAAAATTTCTCTATCTTTTTCGATATTACACAGTATAAATAGATTTTATAATTACTCTCTGCTTCTATATTTGTACAATAGTCGTCCTGACGATCGTTTTCCAAATCCAAGATTCAGGGGCGGCTTTTGTTACAATTTGCCCCGCCTTAAGGGAACAAGACAATTCTGGGAGCATCGTGATACATTCAGGATACACAGTTATAGCTAGCAATATAAAACACTCATTATTATTTACAAATATTAGAAATATCTCTTTAGAAACTAGACAAATACACAATCAATTTTTATTACGCTTTTCAAATTTTCAGATCTTAAATTTGGCTATTCAATTAGTAACTATAATTAACATGTTAAACTTCTCTTTTGTATAAACTATTAACAAAAGTTATATTTATAACGTCTTTCTAAAATATTTCTTTGAAATGTATCTCAACTTTTTATATATAATTTCTTATTGAAAAGATTTGTCTTTGGCCAAACAGAAAATCACATTAAAGTATACAAAAACACTATTTTGTCAGTTAATATTGAGCAATGTTTTCTGATTATGAGTTACTATAAATCTGGTTCCGTCTTTGAAAGTATTTCTTTAGTTCCGAAACATTTGCCTTTCTTTACCACTCTTCTTCATCTTGTTTATTAGATAGTAAAAGAGTATTATGTGTAAAGAATCTCTTCTTCACATAAGGTCCGATCCATTTGTCACTGAGTGACTTAGATATCATTTCTTCTATGGACGATTTTACGTGCCTTCTAAGTAAAACTCTGTCATTAATTTGATCCACAGCTGATTGTCTATGCTGAATCATAAGTTTTCTCCATTTATTCCAAGCCTGTCCTATGTTGCATGAGGCGTTCTGCCATATCTCCCTATCACGTCATCGCGTCACACGCCCTTGTTACATAACTGCGTGTGAGAGATTTATAACCGAAGATTTTGTGTGCATCTCTCTCTCGTTGTTTCACCTTTGTGTTACGTCACTCTAGCTGCTTCTCTCACCAAGCGAAGATTTAAGCTTTTCTCTCCATTCAAATCAGCACACTAATTCTCAGGATTTCTGGCAGGAGTTTGTATCATTGTTAGACCAGTACCTCGATTTTAATGTGTTTTATACGGACGGTTCTGGGAATTATGTTGGCTGTGCCTTTGTCACCGAAGACGGCATCTCAGATTTTCAAATACATCGCCTGTCATCAGTGTTTACTGCTGAATTAACTACCCTAAGCTTGCCCTTGATCATGTCCTTGAGCTTTCCCTATGTCGTGTGCTGATTTGCTCCGACTCACAGAGCATGAATATGAGCGTTCAGAATGTCTGCAGTATGTCGTCGTTGTATTTTGGGTGCCGGGCCATGTCTTCATTCGGCGAGACCAATGTGGTCATACAGCTGCCAAGAATATCACCTTGGCAGGGGTTGCGTTGTAGCATAGTCTTCCTTGCTCTGATCTCCATAACCATTTGTATATCTTGATGCGCTCTCACTGGCAAGCGGTTTAGGATTAGACAATTAACAATAAGCTTCACGCATTGAAGGCACTCTTAGGAGAGTGGCATATTTTCTCTCACTGTAGTGGTCGAAATGAAGTGCTTCTGACGTGTTTGTGTATCGGATACTCTAATTTGACGCATAGTTATTTGCTTCCTGGCTTTATCCACAAGTGTTTTGAAGAATGTTTTGTACCAGTGAGTATTCAGCACAATTTTGTTGAATGACCTGAATACTCAGATCTCAGAGACCGTTACGGATCCCCATGTACCCTTACCCGTGCATTGGAGCACAATGTTAGCGTTGTTAGCCGGGTACTTTGATTTCTTAGTGACACAGATGTTGTTTAACTTCTCTGAGCCTTTTTGGTGTGTTCTCGTTTTTCTATTGTTGCTGCGTTTTATCCTTTTCCTACCATTTTATTATTTTTACATTAATGTTATGGTTATAATATTATTCCATCTATTTGCTCTTTTATTTCCTTTCTCTTATTTATTATTGCAGCGCGTTTTTAGTTCGTTTTACCTTTGCTTGCTTTTAACTGTTGTTTACCGTGTCGAGCAGTCATGTATATCGTGACAAAGACACATACTCACGCTGCCGACGTCCCCATGAACCCCCATTAAATCACTCAATCAATCAATTTTTGAGATAATAGAAACGGCAGGAACTTGCGAGGCAAACCTCGCTTTTGGATGCACTTTTACTGTAAACATTTCCCGAGCGCAAATTATTGTTATTACAGGGAGGATAAAAGATGTGACATCGGTATTGATTTTATTCTGACAAGACGGCTGGGAGGTTAGGGAACCTTTGAATGATAACATGACTCGTCCGGTCAATTAAGAGCAAAGAATGCAGGAAATCTATCAGGGGCAAGGAAAATTGTTGCAAGAGACACAGGGACACTTCTTTCCCATAACATAATATTATTATTACGATAAAAGAGATTGTAACGATGGTTATATTTCCTCTGAATCTCAACAAATCTGTTATAGTTTTTAACATGACATATACTCTGGCTGTTGCAATCGTAAGTGTAACAGATGTAGATAGAATAACATGATCTGTCGTTGGATGCCAGGCCACACAGCAGTTTAAGTGTTAATTTTAGTTAACTCTCTTGTAAATTTTCCAAGGTTTCGAAAATGTGAGTTAAAGTGAGGACAGTCGATCTCTCCTTAGAAGCTTGTGATTTAAGTGTGAAACTGCTATGTGGCTTTTTAAAAATTTCCTATGGGAAGACGAGTAGAACGCGAGGGCAAGGATGTACCATTTACGTCTTCCATAAAGCACCAATGATATGATTAGTCGTTGTCTCACAATCGAATGAAAGCTTCAGAATCAGAAGGAGAAACTAAGTTACGAAATCATTTTAAATTTGCAATTCTCTTTAAATTATGGATCAAGTTTTATACTCCAACTTCAATTGTGTTTTTTCTTTGAAACTGTGATAATTTATTTCTAAATTATAATTATTTCAATAAGCGTGGAAATAGTTGATGCTGATAAATCCAAGTCTGTCTAAATAAAGAATAATCAGACCATGGGTTATAAATTTACATTGTTGGAGTTCGGTCAATTAATCATGTTTTTGTAACAGTAGCTTGATGTAATATTCTTTGAATAAAACGCTTTCCATTTTTTTCATTTGCCTCCTTTACAGTTTTACAAAAACAATCAAAACTTCCTTGTGGAGTTTAAAAACTTCAGTAATTACTATATACAAGGCAGAATAATCTCCATCCATGATTATTACGTTTATTTACCATGCGGAGTCGTTTCCGTTCGTTCCAAGAAAATAAAATTTATAATACACGCATAGATTCGAGTTCAATTGTCCAATTTTATTACATTGTTTTAAGAAAACCAGTGATCCATTTAGAATTTGGATAGAATTTAAGAAAAATGATAACTAAACGTATACACTTCTTACCGACATTAACCCATTTGTACCCAAATTATTTTTTCTTTGAATATTTGTCTCTATTGTTGATAAATCTTTACTTTGGACATAAGTAAATGCCTGAAATGCATTTTTCCATTTTCAGTGCATAGGTTTTCAGATATCGGATGTCGACATTTATCGACAATGGTCACAAATGGCCCTAGTATGCAGTCTCGTTTTCTTGTCGGCAAATGTCGACAATGGGCATGAAAAGCACCATGAAAAAAGAGCAGAAAATGTTTACATATTTTGTTACTTTTACTCATTAGCTAATGACAAGATTATATACCATGTTCTTACAACTTCTTCATTTTATGTAAAAAGTAATCATGACATTACTTCCTAAAAAGGCAAAATTTCTGCAGGTACACTTTCTTCAACTATACTCTAATACAATATTATATTATCTAATGCAAACAATATTATTGCAGTAGATGTATTTTTTCTAGACATTAATGTGAACATCTTAGTTTTCTAATTAAAATGTATGTTTTAAGTGTTATAATTACCCCAATAATGATCATTTTCTTACTAAATAAGTATTACATGATTTTGAACATCTCACACGCATTACTAGCCTTTTAGGGACTTCTGTGAAACACCGCACTGCAATTCATATGACAACCTACTTGACAACTGATACACTTTTTTCGTGTAGCTTTTCTGCATAGCCCACATCTCATTTGCGTTTCAGACCTTTGAAGGGGTATGTATTGCCCGACAAGCGCGCTTCATCAGGTACCCGTTTGGTAACTTTCATGGTTTGTCTAGCAGCTGCAGAAGTTGTCTGGTGAACATTCCTAAGTATGCCCGAACAACATATTTATTAAAGGCAGCAAGTCTAGGTTCTCTGAAACACCTTTAGGCGTTAAGCGATATAAGTGCCATGCATTGTTCATAGTCATGTTCAGAACGTAGGAAATCATTGACCAGTACCACATCTTATTTCAAATATTAATGCGATACGTTGCAACATTTTCGTCAAGTCGATCAACTCCCCCCATGTATGGATTGTACGTGACGACACAAGCTGGTTAAGGGACAAATATATTTTTTTTCTGTGCACTTGACCACCTTTTCACTGCAGAACTTGGATGCGTACGACAAGCTGTAGAAATGACTGTTACCATACTCTTATCATTGTACCGAACTAATGTAATGCCATTTTTCTCATCTGTTACTTGAGAGTGGCTACCTCGAGGACTCTTTTTAAATTGTTTTGGGTCTGGTAGCGGTGCCCCTTCCACCTTGTTATTCCCTATTATTCCAGTTGCCTGATGGCTTTTCTCTTTGAGGTAATGTACCAATGGAACCGAGAAAAAGAAATTGTCAACTGTCAAAGTAAGTGTCAACTGTCTTTCCTGTGGTAGTTCCGACATAATATCCATAACCACTGATCCACCAACACCAAGTTCAGGCATCGTATTACCCGTTAACGCACCTTGGTAAGGTTCGCCCTGTACGTGGTAGCCAACTCTGGTAGCTAGTGCCCACACTTTGTAATTGAACGATATCGGCTTACCATGTATGTGCTGTTTAGCACCATGCCGCCCGAAATATGGAACCATTGATTCGTCCACGGAAAGGTATTGTTCCCCAGGCCAGTAGTTACGCCAACTTTCATTTAACATACACCACACTGGTCTTATCTTACCAAATCTGTTCTTTGCATCTATTTCCGAATAGTAGCAAAAGTGCACATTCCCCAAAATTTCCTCAAACCGGTTTCTTGACATAACTATTTCCACAGCAACATTGTGGACGTCGAAAGCTATTTCCCAGTACATTTAGTTCGGGGAAGAACGCTGTAACCCGATAAAAAAAAGATAGCAAAAAACAAACTGAGTTCATCACCCAACAAATTGAAAGACGTGTTCCCCTTTTCTTTGGCGTATTGCACTGTGCAGTCAAGGATGAATTTTATAACATCATCGTCAAAAAATATCTGAAACAAGTCTACAGTTGTAAAATCTCCTTCTAGAAATGCTGGGCGTTGAAATTCCTTTTGAGAACTGTCTGGAATATCACATTTCTTCCAATCACGCATTTCTGCAGAAAGTTTTCTTGGCGTGACATGAGTTTTGACTTTCATGAACACTTGGTTATTCTTCTATATCATAATCACTCACGGAACACAAACTTTTGACCCTCTGATTGAGAATCAGAATCACATGGCTCTTGAGCCCAGGTTTCACCATCATCACATCTATCCTGCACCATTCCCTCTTCTGTTACTTTCGTGAACACCAGCTCCGCTACCGCTCGAAGCTGATTTCCTGATAACTTGTTAAGATCACCTGAGGGATCATCATCATCACTGTCTCCATCATTCACCATTCCGTTTTCTGATGGCTCGATGAACACTTTAGCCTCCAGAAAATATTCAGTCTGCTCATACTCTTCTAGAATGGAAGCTGTCTCCTCCACTGTCAAAATGAAATGAGATGAAAAGATATATTATTGTTATTATTATTACTATTATTATTGCTAGCGTTGAATTATAAATAACAACAATTATATATCTCGGTTTTAGTGAATATTGGGAATATACGAACTGTTGCATGGCATCGATTCAAGTAGGAAATTTTATTCTTCTCCTTCTTTTCTTCTTATTTATTTATTTATTTATTTATTGCAACTCAAGGATATCTAGATACAACGGCTTCTGTGTATAGGGCTATGTTGATGATGATGACGATGGGTGTTCTGCCTGAAGGCAGGTCTTTGACCCGAAGGTCCCTGGGAAAGGTGAACCCATGGTGGATTGCCATTGCCTTCCATGGAATGATGATGATGTTGACGTCCAAAGGACGAGACCTACAGTTAAAGTGGGATTACAAAGCGGTGAACGTGACCACTCATCCACGGGGGACACTATGTTGATGAAGGAACGTTAAATTATAGTGTTTATGACATATAAAAGAATAGAAAAGCATTATTTTTTTAACCAGAAAATGACGGTGAAATACTTGGTTTGCCTCCCCCCTTCCAGTTGGAAACATGAAGGGGCAAATGGCCTATCTTAATGTAAAGTTTACGCTTCCGACGTGAAAACAATATTAGTCTCCAGTCACAAGAGAGGGAAAGTAAATGCCGGGCAGTGTGGAGTTCATGGTGCCTCCTGTGACCCCTGTCGACAAATGTCGACACGAAAATCAATGTCAAGACACTACAATGTTCTGCAATGAATAACAGCAAATTTAATAAACATTATTAAAACGACAGGTTCTGAGAGTAAAATTACTGAGCTACTAAAGAAAAGTGATGTAATAATATACAGTAATATACTTACTTGTTAAAGCGAGAGACATTGTATCCTCTTCTCGCTTCTAAATCTCCATACACACGTGACGCGACGCGGGATGTCGCTGTTCTCATCGTATACAGTGATACCAGCCAACACTACAAAAAAGTTGTCTCGTTTACCCCGATTTTCATTTCAGCTCTAGGGGTCCCAAAACGTCACGTCTACAAATGTCGACAATGGGCACAAATGGGATAAGTAGTTACATATATTAAAAATGTATTTCGGTTGCTATGGTAGATAACGAATATTACGTGATTGACTTTGTGTGCGTTGAGTTTTCAAGACCTCCATTTGTGTTACCTTCAGATCATTGTTTTGATGAATATACGTGACTTTACTAAACCCTGGTGAAGACAATGAGCAGCGGTAAATGATAGAGTTACGTAATCTAAGTAGGGAAGCCCGTCAAGCTTGTTCTGAACGTTTAGTAATTATCTATCACTTTTTGTTAATAACACTTCAATTGGTCACACGAGAACTCCCATATACTAGACTCAAACTCTCAATATATGTAAAGAAAACAAATATAGTGCGAAACACGGATAAACATTTCTTGCGTGGAGCAACAAATCACAAGCTATCTCAGAGAATTAGGATGACACAAAGGGAAGCGTGAAATCTTCTTTCAAGGTCAATGGAACTGTGCATGTGTTATGTGCACGACAATGTTGTAACTTCTACTACGTATTCCATTTAAAGATTTAAAAGAATTTAACATACGTACAAAATCACATAGTGCGCTAAACAAATTATACCTAAATCCACACTAAAATAAACCTAAAAGCAATAAGGAAAGTGTACATCCATGGGGTAAAGAATTAAGAATACTATATGGAAGATATAAAATAAAATGCAGAAAGTAAAATCTATAGGATGAAGTGGCTTAACGTTTGGCTAGAGGAAAAAGAAAAATTATAAAAAAACTCGGTCCGTTTGCACTGTGCGAAATGTAGGAATCGGCAGGAATAGGTTCATAAAAATCTCAGAGATCTTATCAGCACGTTGTAACTATCTGTGAAAGTGTTGAAGTGAAAGGAAAACCACAAGGCACTTCCATCATGTGGTAAGTGTTGGAGGTATTTTGTCGTACAAAACTTAAACAAAACGAATGTCCTTCGTCGACTCCAGAGCCGATAAATTCCTGAGTATTAATTTTCCTCGAATTTCTAGTTTTTAGAGCAGATTGTTAATGGTTCGGAAAATGTTTTATAGGCAAATACGTGTACGTAGGCATATACAGGCAAATGGTTGTGAAATACGAAATGCGATTCACCTATATAGACGTAAAAGAAAGTATCGCAAACGAGAAGTTAGAAAAACTGAACAAAAATTAGAAAAATGTCGCCCATCTGTAACTTAATTTGAATGTAAACTTCATTAACTAGTCAAACTGGGCGAAGTGATGTCATTTGTGTGCAAATCTTCATCTAAAAGTACTTCATTATTTGAAGAAGCTGGTTATCATTTGGCTGGTTCTTCTATCACTATGTTCTTTTTTTTTTTTTTTGCAAAAATTCATATGATCAGTAGATGGTAAATACAGAGTCCAATGAGGGCTTAGGTTATTTATAATCATTTTAATATTATGTTGTTGTCGAACAGTTGGATACAACTAAGCAAACGTATTGCCCAACAGACTTCCGATGACTTCCTAATCTCCAGAAGGGACCTGTGCTATCTTTGATACCTTCCAATAGCGTGGTACCGCTTAATTTCTTCCTGTGTCGATGACTTTTGATTTTGTTCCCCTGGGATTGTGTTTTCGTAAGGGATTACACCATGGTAGATTCCCTTTCATGTCCTGATCACGGATCAAGGAAATTCCTTTCTCATGGATATAAGATGCTAAAATGATCTCAGATTTAATTTGATACAGGAGACATATTTTCGCTTCTTTTAAAGGGAAGCGTGATTTAAATCGAAACACACAATGCGAATATTATCAGTTGCGCAATGCCGCTGTCAATGAAAAATTTTATTACACATAAAGACGTGATAGATGACATTACAATTAATCATTCATGTTCTTTTATTTTGTAAAATCATGCCAGGATAAAAGAAGGTAAATAAATATTCATTCTTTCTGATAGTGTATGAATCACTCCGGTACGAGTTTCTATGTAAATATATTTTAATAATTTATATTTCCAAGTGATGCTCATGCATTTCTTGGCTGCTAGTCATTTTAGAGCTATCATCTATTAGAAAACAAACTAAATAGTGTATGACAATTGACTGTAGCATGTAACATCGAAAACTGCTAGCTGGGAAATATAATGCCGGGTCATATTGTAAACTCCGGACAATTGTCCATTTTTGGAGTGTGTATGAGGTCTCAACATTCCCATTTTATTAGATTAAAACATAATAGAGGTTGATCAAGTATATGTGATTTAATAAATACTTTTACAGTATCTTCTCTGAATTTTTCTCAATATGACATATATGTGATAAAATTTATATTTGTACTACAATATCACTACTTTCAGAATTGGCGGGGATGAACCTCTAAGAGCAGGAGAATACCATCGACATACTATCGTACTCAGTCGCTCCAGGGCTAGAATGAAAATGAGGGCTCTCCGTGATTTGACAGATATTACAGGTAAACACTTTAATCATTAGAGAAAAATAAAACATAAAAGTCAGGATATTATTAGACCTGAGGATAGTCAAGGTATATTTGTGTATTCATACAAATATACCTAGGTAATATTCATTAGTAGTAACATATCTTCTTTCTCTATAAGGTTTATTCAAACTTACATGTGATCTTCGTATATCTTGTGGATTATCAATGTTTTCTACTATAATAATATTTGTCGTTAATATTCGGATTATCCGATATCGACCACGCCAAACGTTAGACAAACTTTTATTGATTTTCCCAGCTAATGATGACTGCATCTGAGATTTTAATAATACTTTATCTCCCACTTGGTACGTTGTTTCGGTTGTATTTTTATCATATTTCTGCCTACGTAGCCAAGTGTCTTCCATACTCTCCAATGCTTTAACCCAGATATTTGAATGCTTATTTTTAACATCAATTCTCCAACATATGTCCAATGGATCATTTATGTTATAATTAAATACTAACTCTATTGGAGAAACCCCACGTTCTTTGTGAAATGAGGAGTTCAAGGAAAACTCTATTTCGTTAACATATGTATCCCACAGATGTTGTTTATCTTCTATGTAAACCCTTAATGCTTGTTTAAAACTTAATATATACCTTTCTGCTGCATTAGTTGCAAAATGATACGGTGAAATACACATGTCTTTGATGCCCAAACTATACAAAATGTCTTTAAACTTACTTGACCTAAATACACTTATCGTGGGCAATGCTGGACACAAATCCTCTCGTACACATTAATTTGTACAACATAATTATAATTGACTGACTATTTAAATTCTTTAATAGTTCTAAAAATACATATTTAGGAAAGGTGTCGATAATTATTAAATAGTATCTTCCTGATCTTGAGCGAGTCACAGGTCCTGTTACATCACAGTATAACATAGAATTAATCCCACGTATAATTTGAGAAGATAGAAGTCCTTTCTTTGTTTATTATTACTTTTCGCCAATTGGCACCCTTTACATGTTCTTACGAATTCTTTAATTTCGGATATCATACCCTCCCATGTAAATCTAAAACACACCTTACCAATACATTTATTTATCCCACAGTGATCTCCAGGCAATGCCGGTACATGATAGTATTCGATTATAGATCTAGACAACTTTTTTTCAAATAAATTTTAAATAGATTCCTTATTGACCTTGTTTTCTTACATAAAATCACATTAACTAACTTATAATCAATCAATACTTCTTTACTAATAAGTGTCTCTATAATCTCTTTCATGTTAGGGTCTTCATTCTGGAATTGTTCAATTGATTGTTTAGCAAAAGGCATACTCCATATATTTACATACAACATATTAATTACTTCCTCATTTAATGATTGTTCTTAAATGAAATCCTCAGAATCTTTTTTATTATGCAGACTCGATATAAAATCTGAAGGTATATTTAACACACCTGGGGTATGTTTTACTGTGAAATTAAACTGAAATAACCTATAAAGCAAACTACCATAAACGTTTAACCTTTTTAAATTTCTCAAAGCACAACTAAGTCCCAGTTAATGGATATCGACATTCTTAATGGATATCGACGTACTTGATGGATATTGACCTAAAACAAACGAATTATTGTTACTTGGTAGAAACCCTATCAATTCATATCCATTTCGATCAATTTTCATTTGGCAGATTATCCGGGACTCCCTACGTTGCTTTTAAAAATCACTTGCGCGTGCATGGTAGGATTGTGAGACATGCAAAATTCAATACAGCAAGCTTCTTCAGTGACTTTTTACAGCCTCTTTACGTTGGATAGTTTCCAAACTGTTAGCGTCCGAAAGTCGTCTTTCAACACTTTCGGCACCTTGTAGATCCAAAACCATGTACGATAGCCGAAATTTCAACAGAACTTTTTTTCTTGTCTCAGTGGCAGGATTCACCTCCCAAGAGTTGTAACACTTATATATAAGTATAGTAGATACGGAGAAAGAAACGATGGATAATACGCATGTTGACTGATAATAATAGATTCTTAATAAATACACAATATTTAATACGAAGAGTCCAGGGGAGATGGAGGTTGTCCATTTTTACTAATTTTTCAGGAAACGTTTTTTTGAAGTTAGAAACCTTATTGTTTCTTACACTAATCGTGGAAAATGCTTCAAATTTTGTTTACGAGTTTGCTATTATATTAGACACCAGATTGAAAAATTGTATGTGTAATGTACAAAATAATATATGGAAAAGATTACATAAACCGACATGAGGATGGTTTGTACTGCGGAAAAATAGGTCTATTGCAGCCAAAACAATCGAAAAAAGAGGCTATTGTTTTTAAAATTATAAACAATATTATTAAAAATAGATTGTTTTCTTCCTTTGTCGTTTTTATTATCCTCTACTCCGCTAATTACTTCTTTGATAATTCCATATAGAAGCTTTGAGCATCTGGACTGTGTAAGACGTAAAAAGATTGCAGATCTTGTCATTTTTTTCAAGAAGTAGGTACTTTCCCTTTAAAATAAAGAAATGATCTTGTAAATCACAATAATTATTATCGTGATGATCATAGCATCCTATTCAAACTGTTCTCCACCGATGAAACCAGGTGGTTCATTGTACAACGAAATTTTGGAAATGCACTTTTGTCCTCGAAACAGTATCAAATATGGGAGAGTGGAACAAGAAGAACAAGTAGGCTACAAGAATTTATTAATTTTATTGACCTGATAGTCAATGTCATAGAAACGACTATCTGACATTGCTTAAGGAAAGGTGCAAGTGCTTAAGCAAGTTTGACAAAATAGAATGTGAAAAATCAGGTTCTGGGGCAAGAGTGATCTACTTCTTAAACCCATTTAGTATATAATAATTCGTTGAATGTACCTCTATTTTACGCATGTCCGTAACAGAACAAGATGGCATGAAAGTTTAAATTTTGTCGAAACATCGGCATTCCCCCTTTTTTCCAGTGTATGTGATGACGATACCACCTTCTTCCATTTTACAAGGATTTTTTAAACGTATATAACAGGCTTTCCGTAAAAAAAAATCCCCAATTTTAAATATTGCATGAACTACTCAGCCTACTCTACAACATACATGAAAATAAAAATTTTGCCTAAAATAGTACATCCCCCTTTTACTACTAGAATCTTGATATATGATCAAGGTTCGTCTAATATTAATGATTTTTATTTTGGAATGCAACTGAATATATTTCAGATTAGCAATAGCTTTTATATTCGAGAAACGATCATGCAAAACTTCAAAATAGTTTTCAAGATGATAAGTTAAGTTTTATTAAGAATCATTTCGTTATGAATGGATTATAGAACATATTTCATTTATAGGGGAATAACAAACTTTAAGCTATAGACACAATGTCTCTCAAAAGTACTCGTCCGTTTTCTCCGTATTTCCCAAATATGTAGAGTAATTCCGGTAAAAATAAACCTCTGGATGAGATTAACCGGGAACATAATTCCTTAACTATAATGCAGAGTAAAGAGTGAATATTGATGTAATGTCATATCGGATGTATTGGGGGAGAATAACAATGTATTATCATATTTATAAATATATTTGAAAAGCCAAAGCCTTCTGATTGTTCTGAATGTTTTCATTCCACTATTCCTGTTCTCTCAGATACTCCAGCGATTATATGCTTTCTGTTTATTTCTTGTTACATTTCTTTCGGGAGATAAGTTTGATTTTTTTGTATATTGAAAAGGTTTGGTTTCACAAAACTCCCTTATATGTTTGCTCTGTCTGTCAACTTGTCCAGGAAACAAACGCGTTAACGCCATTTTCGGACTTGACGTTGATCAATACACAACAATAATTATAGTATGAATTTGTTCGTCGCTAAGCGGTTAGCGTAAGCGCCTTTGGCGTCGGAGACCCGCGTTCAATTTCCGACGGGAGTTTATGTGGTTCGGATTCCACCTTAATCTGTGGGTCCCGTAGCATATAGCCTCGTCGCTGAAAGGGACATTACCTCAAAATCAACTCAACTCAAAAATATATATAATAAGGAATGGTTCACTTCAATCGTTTACGAGTCGCAAAATACATTTCATCTCCATCTTTAACTCTAGATTAACACCGGAACACCAGAAGTCAATTTTGAATCCTAAAGTAGTAGATCTATATCTTTTTGTTAGAATAGATGGAAAACTGAGAGTTGAATTTTTCTCTTTGACGCCTAAAATATAATAGTTTTCCGTTTTCTCTTGCAATTTGTACCTACATAAAAATGAGTATTCAAACTTAAATTTGTGTTGTGGTAGTTTATGCCCCTTTTGGTGTCATTTTAACAATGCGCGCTTTTACAGAATGTATTCTTGAGGTCCTAATGCATAGAATAAAATAGTATATTGTAACATATTGATGATTGTTTTAGTGTAACTAATGTTAAAACAAGTTATTTTAACGACATATTTTGAAATAGGTGAATATAATCGGAAATACAGCATATTTGAAACAACTAGATCCATATAAAAACTGCTTCTCTATATCTATTATATGTATATGTTTATGATGGCAATCAATTTTAGAACCGTACGTTCTAGACTTCCCCCTCTTCCGGTTTGAACAATCGGATAAAGGTCGATCTGGAACTGCTGGAACTATTTTGGATGCTGAAAGACTTGTCGAGAGGATTTCATATTTTTCGCACATGAGACGATGTCCCAGCAGTAGTGGGACATGTTGACATTTGTCCATTAGCTACATGTCGATATCAACACACACATTGGCCACATTTCAATATCGATCATGCGATCCCAATCGTGACATTCCTTTAGTTTACCCAGTTTCTTTGTGAATCCCCTTGCACAATTTCAACTTGACCTCAGTTGTTGCATCCTTATTGTTATACAAGCGTGCACATCATATTGCATCGGATTGATTGAATATTATTGGAGAATTAGCAATTGCTTTCATGTTCTTGACGCTACCCTTAAATTTCTGACTCTTTGAACTCACGGTTATTGAGTATAAGTGCAGTTCTATGCACCTTCCGTTAAGTGTTTCCATACATGTGAATCAACCTGCATCATCTGTTGTGCTCTACCCACACTCCAGATATCTTTCTGGAGCATTTATGTACAATTCGCTACACTTAATTTTCAGAACGTCACTGTTGGCCAGCATCCGTACCTGGCGATTACGCAACCACACACAACGGGCATGAAGGTGTTCGCCATTTTGTATTTTTTCCAGATATCGACCTAAAACAAACGAATTATTGTTACTTGGTAGAAACACTATCAATTCATATCCATTTTAGACAAATTTTAATTTGGCAGATTATCCCGGATTCCCTACGTTCCTTTGGGGGGTCACTTGCTCGTGCATGGTAGGATTGTGAAACATGCAAAATTCAATACAGCAGGTATGACTTCTTCAGTGAATTTTTTACCCGCCCTCTGTACGTTGGATAGTTTCCGAACTGTTAGCGTCCGAAAGTCGTTTTCCCACACTTTCGGCACCTTGTAGATCCGAAACTATGTCCGATAGCCGAAAGTTGAACATAACTTTTTTTCTTGTCTCAGTGGAAGGAGTCACCTCCCAACAACACCCGATATATTTTATATATATATATATACATATACATATATATATATATGTATATATATATATATATATATATATATATATATATATATATATATATATATATATATATATATATATATATATATATATATATATTTACATCAGCTAATGCTTCTGGCAACAAATACTATTCGAAGCTTTCTTGCACCCACTGGAAAATGTGAAGTATATTAATATTTATTTGCATATATTGTTATTGTAGACTGTTCCCATAATGCCCACCGACTTCGATTTTACAAAATTTGAGAAATAAATTTCACTTTTTATTTAGTGGTCAATTTGAAGGCATTTTGTTATACTACCATTAAGAAACCCATATACATCATATTACGAATCAATCATTATGGAACAATCTTATGTGTGACACGCAGCAGTGGTACCAATCTTTGAAAGTTTCATTTACAACTTTTTTCTTTTTTCTTTTTTAACTGATTTTGTGAGTAATGGTGCATTCAGTATAAAGGTACAACAAGATATTCTCTTTCTCTCTCTCTGTCCCTGTGTGTGTGTGTGTGTGTGTGTGTGCGTGTGTTTGTTTGTTTCTAGTTTCCGGCGTAAGCGTGTGGATACTACCAGGTATACTTTCGTGTGTACAAATGCTAGTGTGTGTGTGTGTGGCGTGGGTATATGAACTATTAATTGGGATCGCGTAGTGGAACTTATCAATATTAGTACGTACATACAAACGGCTGTTACTTCACACGATAACTTTGGACGAATGCGAATTTTTAAATTCTGCTTTTTGCAATAAATAAGTAGAGTGATTCCTCTCGAGGGAGTTCCCCTAAATGGTAGCCCCTACCATGTCCAATTAAATCACAAATTGCCGCAATCTTTTGTACATTGTTTGTACAGAAATGTACAGGCCAAATTTTCGTTTGTACACTATTAGGGGCGCCGCCAGAACGAAAACAAATTGGGGCTGTTTAACTGGTACCCCCCCCACCAACATGTTCTATTCAATCACTAATTATCGCAATCGTTTGTACTTCGTTTGTACAGAAATGTGCACCCGAAATTTTCGTTTGTACATAATTAAGGGCGCCGCCAGAACAGAAAAAATGGGGGCTGTCTAAGTTGTAGCCCCCCCCCCACCAAAACCAATTCAATCACAAGTTGTCGCATTCGTTTGTGCATCGTTTGTACAGAAATGTGTAGGCGAAATGTTTGTTTGAACAAACTTAGGGGCGTCGCCAGAACGAAAACAAAGTGGGGAGCTGTCTGAGTGATAGCTCCCCACACGATGTCCAATTGAATCACCAAGTATCGCAATCGTTTGTACATTGTTTGTACAGAAATGTGCAGGCCAAATTTTCGTTTGTACACTATTAGGGGCGACGCCAGAACGAAAACAAATTGGGGGCTGTCTAGCTGGTAGCCCCCCCCACCATGTCCTATTCAATCACAAATTATAGCAATCGTTTGTACTTCGTTTGTACAGAAACGTGCAGGCGAAATTTTTGTTTGTACACAATTAGGGGCGCCGCCAGAACAGAAAAAAATGGGGGCTAAGTGGTAGCCCCCCCCCACCATGTCCAATTGAATCACACATTGTCGCAATTGTTTGTACTTCATTTGTACAGAAATGTGCAGGCGAAATGTATGTTCGCACGCAATTAGGGGCGCCGCCAGAACGAAAAAAATTGGGGGCTGTCTAAGTGGTAGCCCCCGACCATGTCCTATTCAATCACAAATTGTCGCAATCGTTTGTACTTCGTTTGTACAGAAATGTGCACGGGAAATTTTCGTTTGTACATAATTAAGGGCGCCGCCAGAACAGAAAAAAATGGGGCTGTCTAAGTGGTAGCCCCCCAAACCATGTCCAATTCAATCACAAGTTGTCGCATTCGATTGTGCATCGTTTGTACAGAAATGTGCAGGCGAAATGTTTGTTTGAACAAACTTAGGGGCGCCGCCAGAACGAAAACAAAGTGGGGGCTGTCTAAGTGGTAGCCCCCCCATCATGTCCAATTGAATCACAAATTGTCACAATCGTTTGTACTTCGTTTGTACAGAAATGTGCAGGCAAAATGTATGTTCGTACACAATTAGGGGCGCCGCTAGAACGAAAACAAAGTGGGGGACTGTCTAACTGGTAGCCCCCCACCAACATGTTCTATTCTATCACAAATTATCGCAATCGTTTCTACTTCGTGTGTACAGAAATGTGCAGGCAAAAGTTTCGTTTGTACACAATTATGGGCGCCGACAGAACAGAAAAAAGGGGGCTGTCTAAGTGGTAGCCCCCCCCACCATGTCCAATTTAATCGCAAATTATCGCAATCGTTTGTACTTCGTTTGTACAGAAACGGGCAGACGAAATGTTTGTTTGTTCACAATTAGGGGCGCCGCCAGAACGAAATCTAAGTGGGGTGCTTTCTAAGTAATACCTCCCCACCATGTCCAATTGAATCACAAATTGTCGGAATCGTTTGTACTTCGTTTGTACAGAAACGAGCAGGCGAAATGTTTGTTTGTACACAATTAGGGGCGCCGCCAGAACGAAAACTAAGTGGGGCTGTCTAAGTGGTAGCCCCCGACCATGTCCAATTCAATCACAAATTGTCGCAATCGTTTGTACGTCGTTTTTACAGAAATGTTCAGGCAAAATTTTCGTTTGTACACAATTAGGGGCGCCGCCAGAACGAAAACAAACTGGGGGCTCTCTAACTGGTAGCTTCCCACCAACATGTCCAATTGAATCACAAATTTTCGTAATCGTTTGTGCATCGTTTGTACAGAAATATGCATGCGTAATTTTCGTTTGTACACAATTAATGGCACCGCCAGAACGAAAACAAAGTGGGGCTGTCTAAATGGTAGCCCCCACCATATCCAATTCAATCACAAATTATATCAATCGCTTGTACATCATTTGCACAGAAATGTGCAGGCGAAATTTTCGTTTGTACTCTATTAGGGGCGCCGCCAGAACGAAAACAATGTGAGGGTTTGTATAAATGGTAGAAGCATTAAAAAATGTGTCACATTTATGGAGTATTTTTCTAACAGGACTTTGTTCACACTATTGTGTGGTTTGGTTTGTTCACACTATCGTGTGATTCACTATATTGATCTTATCCTAACGATGATGGAATTAAATGTTTTTTTTTGTTTTTTTATATTTATATTTATACTTACAATCATTATTGCTGAGTTAGTTTTTCACTCCTCGGCTCTTATTATTAAACTTATTCATTATTTCTTACGTGAACTGAATCCTTATGAGAAAAATGTATTTTTTTCTTTCTATCTTGCGCAGAAACCGTTATTCTCATCTCGTACAGGAAATTGATAAGTGGAAGATATAACAAATCCACAAAGTAGACTGTTAAAGGGAAAATTATAACACAGTATTTTGTTTTATATGATCATCTTCATTAAACTCATTTTGCAGAAACTATAGAATGCATGGTGAAGTATTTTGGTGCATTCAGCATTCTGATTTACGAGTAGAGTTGCTAACTGGCCGGTATTTGCTGTAATTTTGATTAAGGCCGGTGACCGGTACAAACTTCTTATTAGACCCCTTCTGACCGGTATTTTGGAATCTGCAATCCAGAATATAACATTGAACATCGAAATGTTTCAACAGTGCCCTTACAAACACAAATTTCCGTTGTATTATACATTATCGATATTTTTTTAACGTATGGCAGTTTTTTTTATTTATTTAACATAACAAATTTGATAACACTTATATTTTATTGTAAAAGAATTTTATTCATTTATTGAGAGTAGAAAATGACTTTTTAAAGCAATTTCCTTTGTTTGAAGTGAAGTTTATAGAATAAATTTCATTTTATGAATCAACTATTGTTACATAAAGATTAATATCCAGTATTATTCATCTGTTTCGATAATTTTAAACAAGTGGCAATTGCTGGTAAATATAATAACGATCAATACAGTCTTCAGTTTCTCATTTGTACAGAGAATTTTGAGGGTGTGCCGGTAATTTTGTTTTCCTGAGTTGGCAACCTATTTACGAGGTTTTGTTTCAACTCTGCTACGTAGTGGCTCCGTACTGACACTCCGCATGCAAATAAGTATGTAAGGCTACCATACGCCCCGGTTTCTTAAAATTTGTCCCGGTGTGCAGAAATTTTCCTTCTTGTCCTGTTTTTTTCTTTATTATTATTATTAATTACATATCAAAATTTCTGAAAAGATAATAAAATCGACTTATTCCTTTTGCTTTCAATTCCGACAATACTATAGGAACAATTTCATTCTAATCTTTATTATTATTGCAATCGCTGCTTCCCCGGCTATAACATGCGATGTTTAAATCCTCCTAAGTAGCACTCTTATCACTAAAAGTAAGAATGTATACCCCGAGGTGGCAACAAATTCTTGTGACGTTGCAGACTAGCCCCGAAAACACATTTTTTTCTGCTTCAGAAAAACAATTATGCAAATTGCTTTCTTTTAGTTCGCATTTTAGGTTAACAACAATAAATTAGCCTATTGAAAATTTGAAACAACTTCATAAATCTGGATATTTTTCTTTATAGACATGTAGAGCATGTAAAGGTGGTATGCGTAATAATATTGAAAATATAATTTTGGCCTAAATATTGTATGTTCACTGATTGCGTTTATATTGTATAACAGCTTCTAGCTTCTATAATAATTTTTAGCACTGTTGATTAAGTATGGACAGTGGCGTATTTACGATTTTGTTTCGGGAGGGGCTTTGCTAACTTCCGGGGGTGCTTTGCCTGAAAATACGAAAATTCTGCAAGATATTTCATATACTTTACTATAGTAAGTAAGATTTCGGTGGGGGGCTTGAGCCCGGAAGCCCTCCCCCTAAATACGCCACTGAGTATGTACTATATTAATACATTATTTTAAGTTGTATACCTAGTGCGATACTGTAGTAAAATTCGAAAGATAAAATTAATACAAAATGCAATATTTATTACTAATTTGTAAGATGTCCCGTTTTTTCTGTTTTCAAAAAGTATGGTAGCCTTAAAGTATGCTAAACCATACAAAATAAATTGTACTGTAAATAGTACCCCTCTGATAGTGCTCTCAAACGGGTCGGGTTACGGGTCGGGTTGTCGGGTCGGGTTGTCGGGTCGGGTCAGTCGGGTTAGCTCGTGTCGGGTCACTCGGGTCGGGTCGTCACATTCTTCACTTATTTTCTATACGGAATACTATAAAGAGCTTTGTTGTGGAATTCAATTCGAAGTTGGTGAATGAATGATAAATGTGACTAATTGAAGGTGAAATAGTAATAAAATTTTAATTTTACCCTATATTAACTAATTGGTATTGTAATTGTAATTAATATTACTACTGACTTTTTTCCTTTCTGCGTTTCTATGTCAAGTTAAATGTCACATTAAGTGAAATTGAGAGGAAATATCTAGTTAACGTCCCACGTTATGCACCAACGCTAAGAGAGACACTGATGATGAGAAATAATTGAAGTGGTTAAATGAAGAAAGTGGGAGTAAATGTGAGAACACCGAGAAAACCCATGCACATGGGGTTTGTCCACCAGAAAACTTACTTGGTACGAGCTGGAATCAATACCCATGGACCTTCGGATCAAACATCTGCCTTTGGGCAGGACACATTATTATTATTATTATTATTATTATTATTATTATTATTATTATTATTATTATTATTATTATTATTATAACTTTAAGAGTGCCCAAGAAAGTTCCGCCGCCTTTTCACCAACACCTTCGAACATTGGTATGTAACCTAAGACGTACCTGGAATATCAAAAATCGTCTCCATCAGCCTCGACGACCTTCTGAAAACGTTCTGGAAGGCCATGGATTCCATCGCAGTCGAACTTGGTGGGACGTGAAGTGAAGAAGATATCAAGTGCATATTGAACCTCTACTAGCTGTTTGAATTGGCGTTCTCTAAGGTGATTGTCCAAGGAATGGAACAGGTGGTAATCGGACGGTACAATGTCCGTGGAGTATGGCGGATCCAATAGTGTTTTCCATCCAAGGCGTAGAATGATGTACTGGGTCATTTTAGCCACGTGGGGCTTAGCGTTGCCTTGTAACAAGAGGACCCCTTTGCGATTCAGAACTGCTGGATCCAGACAGTACACAGTGACAGTACACAGTTGCATTGATGATCTGACCAGCTGGTAGCAGTTCCCGATGGACGATACCTCGAGCAGTCCACAAAATGCACAGCAGAACCTTATTCTGGCGTGGTGCTGGCTTGGGCTGTTTTTGAACCGGTTCATGGGATGCTAACCAACAATGACGGCGCCGTGGAGCTTCGTACAGGACCCACTTCCCATCACATGTCAACACCCTGTTCAGAAATTGCTCCTTCCTCAGACGAGACACCAAAGAAACACAGGTGTCTGCTCGCGTTGCTTTCTGGCTCCAAGTCAAATCATGTAGGACCTATCAACCCAACTTGCAGTGCTTCCCAAGTTGATGGTGGTGGTGCAGAATGGTTTCTCCACTTACACTGAAAGGTAGTACCAGTTCCTCACATGTCTGTCTTCGCCTCAATTGCTGCCCGAAGATCTTTATTTTGAACATCTCTTTGTCTTCCGGCACGTGGTGCGTCTTCGATTGTTTCGTCACCGTCCTTAAACCGTCATACCACTGCACTCTCCGCGTAGTCACGACACCCTCACCAAAGGCCTGTCATATCTTCCGCTCCGCGGAGCAGCAATTTGAACTCGTACAGCAAACAAGCCCTTATGACGCTCTGTGAAGGCCCCATGTTCACTCAGTCCTTACGCACGTTCACGGTGCATCTGAACAGCCACAACCAAGTAGTATGTTGGATATACTCACTAGTATTGCTCACGAGACCTGGTTTGGGGTATTCTCGTTTCGAAAATGTGTCGTGAGGGTAGTCTCGTCTGGAAAAGTGCATATGTTTCTACTGAAAGAGCTCTGTCTCATCTCGTACCCTTTCATGAAAATTCTGTCTCGTCTCGTCTCATCTCGTCCAACAACTGACCTTCACCTTATATCCATTCGCATTCAACTCACGGTGTGAGGGCCAATTGAACACAGACCTCCACAAAGAGACAGAACTTTCTTGGTCACCTTCAGATTATTATTATTATTATTGCTGGAGTAGTGATTTGACTTTCTCCGCAATAAAATACTTGCTAATTTTATATAACGTTGCAAATATCTTCTAGATAAATTAATCAAGAAAAAATAAAAGGTAATTCCCTACAGAATGATATTTCAGTGCAATTAGTTCCTTATGATTCTATCAGACAGCAACGCTGTTTTTAAATAGAAAAATCGGAATGTTGACGTGATGAAATTGTTGTTTGTTACACAGCAAAAAATATTAAAAGAAGTTCTATATACATTCCTTACTAGAAAATAATGTTGTCTTCAGAACTTTTATTCTTTTAGCCTTCAGAACTTGTCTTCAGAACTCAGTCAAATTTTATTTTGACTTTTGAACTTGATTGCCTAAATTTTAACCTTGGAAATTTGGATGTGGAGTAAAATAAAGAAGGTTAGCAGGGTAGAGAGGAAAACGAATAAGGAAATGCTGAAAAAATGCAAGAGACGAGGGCAATATTAGACGATATAAGGAAGCGAAAAATGGACGGATCACAAGTTTTGATCTTGCTAAGGGATTGCATTCTGAGGGATGTAGTAAAGGGGGTGATATCAGGAGAGCGAGAGTGTGTAAGAAGGTTGGAATTGATAGATTGTAATAAGGAGGGTGGTACTTTATGTTGGGTTGCGAGGCAGATATTAGCGGGAAATCGCAAAAATGGAAGCTTCTTACCTAATTCACGGAAACTGGCCTGTTTATTAATGGGAGAACACTGAGGAGGAGGAGGAGGATAATTATACTACAAGTAAAAAAAGCCGAAACAATGATTTATGCATAAGAATTGGTCAGCATTTTTTTTCTGGTGGCAGTTTTGTAAAGTTCTAGCTCTCTCAAACTGGTTAGATTGTAAGTTCAAGTCACTCGGGTCGGTTGTCGGGTTAAGTCACCTCGGGTTGGTTCACTCGGGTCACTTTGGGTCGGGCCAATCGGGTCAGCTCGGGTCGGGTTGTCGGGTCGGGTCAGTCAATTTGGGTCACGGGTGGGGTCGGGTCGGTCTTCAACACATATAATTTCCACGAAAATTACAATATACCACGGTTTATACCTCATTGGACTTCCAATAAAACGTTTTCAATGATGTGTACACCATGTCACCATTTTTGTATGAGGGAATGTCTAGAGGGATTTTGTGGGAATTTGATGGAGTGTAGATTCCTGTGTGTGTGTGTGTGTGTGTGTGTGTGTGTGTGTGTGTGTGTGTGTGTGTGTGTGTGTGTGTGTGTGTGTGTGTGTGTGTGTGTGTGTGTGTGATACCTTACAGGATACAAGATGTCGAGGAAGTGTGTAAATAAACCGGACAATTTCTGTTATGTATGTGGGGAGCTGATATTTAAATCACAACGTCGATGTTTTACTCCACTTGTGAGGAAGTGTTATCAGTTATATTTTGGTTGCTGTGTAGGAGACCAGGATAAGAACTGGGTTCCTCACTACATTTGTTGTACTTGCGTGAAACGTCTGACTGGGTGGGCAAATGGTGGACGAAACATGAACTTCGCAGTACCGATGATCTGGAGGGAACCAAAAAATCATTCTTCAGACTGCTACTTTTGTATGACACAGATAAAAGAAATAAGCAGTAAATCTAACCACACAGTACAGTACCCTAATTTGCATCAGCAATTAGGCCAGTTCCACACAGTGCAAAATTACCTGTACCGGTACCTCCTCCTCATCTTACGGTAAATGAGGATTACGTACTTGAGGCAACTATTGAAGTTCCAAATGAAGATGATGATCCTACTTATGTAGGAAGCACATCTACATTGGATTCCCATCTGATAACTCCGGGTGAACTAAATGACCTCATACTGGATTTAAAACTCTCCAATACACAGACAGAACTTCTTGATTCTAAACTTAAGGCTGGAATCTGCTCCATCGTGACACTAAAGTGTGTATTTTTCGAAACCTTCATACAGTTTCAAAACTACTATTCTCAAGAAAATGATTTAGTGTATTGTAATAATGTCTGTGCTGTGATGGATAGACTTGGACATGCACATATAAGTACAGAGTGGAGATTGCTTATTGACTCTTTGAAAACTAGTTTTAAGGCTGTCCTTTTGCACAATAGCAACAAATTTCCTTCAGTGCCTTTGGCTTATGCAACTAATATGAAGGAAACCTATGAAAACATCGAAATAGTGTTAGAAAAAAATTCAGTATGAGAAATACAAGTGGACCGTTTGCTGTGATTTACAAGTCATTTCTTTGTTAATGGGTTTGCACCTTGGTTATACGAAATATTGTTGTTTCCTCTGCGAATGGGACAGCAGGAACAAAGCGGAACATTACATCAAGAAGGAATGGCCAACGCATGTATTAACTCCTGGACAGAAGAATGCTGTTTATTCCTCACTGGTGAGCCCTGATTAAATAATTCTACCTCCTCTTCACATAAAGTTGGGGCTCTTCAAAAACTTTGTTAGGACAATGGACAAAAGTAATGCAGGATCTTGTTACCTCAAGGAAAAAATTCCTCGGGTTAGTGACGCTAGGGATTTTTGTAGACCCCCAAATAAGATGTTTGATTCGTGACCAAAAATTTGAGGATCTCTTAACTCTGGTTGAGAAAGCAGCTTGGTGTCCATTTAAATGTTTAACAGAGATTTTTTTAGGAAACAAGAAAGCCCCAAATTACCGTGAAATTGTGAGTGATTTCCGGCAATCATTCAATGAAATGGGTTGCAACATGTCCCTTAAAGTTCACTTTCTAGACTCCCACCTGCATTTCTTTCCTGAAAAGCTTGGTGCTGTTAGTGATGAGTATGGGGAACATTTTCATCAGGACATTTCCTCCATGGAGAAGAGGTACCAGTGACAGTGTAGTTCAAAAATGCTAGCTGATTACTGTTGGACACTTAAGAGATGTTCCAGAAACCAAACACAGAAGAAAGTCGACAACTAAAACATATTAGTTGAGGTAAGTAAGTGTCCATTTATTAAGAAGATACCACTCACTTCTTTTGTATTATTTATTAAGTAGATATAAAATGGTGACACGGTGTATACATCATTGAAAATATGTTTTATTTCAAATCCAATAAGATATAAACCGTGCTTATATTGTAATTTTCGTGGAAGTTATATGTGATTTTATCTGCACTAATGAATATTGTAAAATGAACAGTACACATAGCATATTTTTTATATAAATATGTTTATTTCTCTAGATAGAATAATGTTATTCTTATGAAACTTAGAGGGCTTACTAAGTATAAATCAGGCTAACATACAATATAATTTGTGCGTTTATATACCTAAGATACCCAAGCTACAAGTATGAAAATGGTTTTAAAAAAAGAAAAAAAGAAAAAGAACAGAAATTTGAGGGGAAATTTTCCGAAAACACCTCTGTCACGGGAAAACTGAGGGTGATGGAGAAAAACTGATTGCAGATTCGAATTCTACGTGAAACGTTCTATTAGAATCAGACATTTTCTTCCGTGTGCCAGAGAAAAAGAATTTTTTTCAACTAGTGCAATAGGAACCATTTTCAAACTCATCAACCGTTATCCAAACCGGTTAATGTTGATCGCAGATATTAAAAATACTCACATCCGTATATTATTTAATACAAACGAAAATTTTACCTGCACATTTCTGCACAAACGATGTATAAACGATCGCGACAATTTGTGGTTCAATCGAACACAACTGGTGGGGCTAGCACTTAGACAACTCCCCTTTTTTTTCGTTCTGTCCACGCATCTGATAGCTTAGAAAAAAATTTCGCCTGCGTATTACTGCTCAAACGATGTGCAAACAATTGAGATGATTTTCTTTTGAATGGGACGTAGGGGGTGCTACCAATTAGGTAGCCTATACTTTGTTATCGTTTTGGCGCGCCCGCAATTGTATACAAACGAAAATTTCGCCTGCAAATTTCTGTACAAAACCGTAACAAACAAGTGCGACAGTTTGTGGTTGAATTCGACATGGTGGGAGGCCTATCAATTAGAGAGCCCATAGTTTGTTATCGTTTTGGCGGGGCCACATTTATGTGCAAACGAAAATTTCAGCTGCACATTTATGTACAAAGGCGTACAAACAAGTGCGACAGTTTGTGGTTGAATTGAACACGGTGGGAGGGCTAACATTTAGACAGCCCCCCACTTTGTTTTCGTTCTGGCGCCGCCCCTAATTGTGTACAAACGAAAATCTCGCCTGCACATTTCTTTATAACTATATTCAAACGATTGCGACAATTTGTGATCCAATTGCACATGGTGGGAGGGCTACCATTTAGACAGACCCCCCCCTTTGTTTTCGTTCTGAGGTCGCCCCTAATTGTGTACAAACGAAAATTTTGCCTGCATATTTCTGTACAAACGATGTACAAACGATTGCGACAATTTGTAATTGAATTGAACATGGTGATTGGGCTATCACTTAGAAAGCCCCCCACTTTGTTTTCGCCCTGGCGGCGCCCCTAATTATGTACAAACGAAAATTTTGCATGCACATTTCTGTACAAACGATGTAGAAACGATTGCGACAATTTGTGACTGAATTGGACATGGTGGGGGGCTATCACTTAAACAGCCCCCACTTTGTTTTCGTTCTGGCGGCGCCCTTAATTATGTACAAACAATAATTTAGCCTGCACATTTCTGTACAAACGATATAGAAACAATTGTGACAATTTGTAATTGAATTGGACATGGTGGGGGGCTACCACTTAGACAGCCCCCCTTTGTTTTCGTTCTGAGCTCGCCCCTAATTGTATACAAACGAAAATTTTGCCTGCATATTTCTGTACAAACGATGTACAAACGATTGCGACAATTTGTGATTGAATTGAACATGGTGATTGGGCTATCACTTAGAAAGCCCCCCACTTTGTTTTCGCCCTGGCGGCGCCCCTAATAGTGTACAATCGAAAATGTGGCCTGCACATTTCTGTACAAACAATGTACAAACGATTGCGATACTTTGTGATTCAATTGGACATCGTGTGGGGAGCTACCACTCAGACAGCTCCCCACTTTGTTTTCGTTCTGGCGGCGCCCCTAAGTTTGTTCAAACAAACATTTCGCCTACACATTTCTGTACAAACGATGCACAAACGAATGCGACAACTTGTGATTGAATTGGACATGGTGGGGGGCTACCACTTAGACAGCCCCCATTTTTTTCTGTTCTGGCGGCGCCCTTAATTATGTACAAACGAAAATTTCGCGTGCACATTTCTGTACAAACGAAGTACAAACTATTGCGACAATTTGTGATTCAACTGGACATGGTGGGAGGGGCTACCATTTGGACAGCCCCCACTTTGGTTTCGTTCTGACGGCGCCCCTGATTGTGTACAAACGAAAATTTCGCCTTCACATTTCTGTAGAAACGATGTACAAATGATTGCGACAATTTGTGATTGAATAGGACTTGTTGGTGGGGGCTACCATTTAGACAGCCCCCACTTTGTTTTCGTTCTGACGGCGCCCCTAATTGTGTACAAACGAAAATTTCGCCTTCACATTTCTGTAGAAACGATGTACAAATGATTGCGACAATTTGTGCTTGAATAGGGCATGTTGTTGGGGGGCTACCATTTAGACAGCCCCCACTTTGTTTTCGTTCTGACGGCGCCCTTAATTGTGTACAAACGAAAATTTCGCCTGCACATTTGTGTGCAAACGATTGAGACCATTTCCGATTGAGTCTGATAAGGGGGGGGGAGCTGTCTAAATGGAAGTCTCCTTTTCACCTCTACTGTAATTAAATTCTTCCTCGAGAAAATCTGTAATCAACACTGTCAGTAGCTACGTCCTCGACTAATATACCTTAACAAGTACAGCTTTATTTTCGTATATTTTTCAACAGTTAACCAATTTAAAACTATCGCAAACAAGAATATGTAGTCAACTTCTTAAATACTTCGCTCGCCGAAACCCGTTCAGCGCGTTCAACAAGCAAAAACAACATGTTTGGCGTCTCACAAATGGAAAAGGGGGAAAAAAGAGAAGGAAAAGCAGCACGGCAGTGCCTTATCGCAGTCAGAGCTGACAACATAGTTTCGGTCGTCAGTAACGCGAATAGACCTACTAGCGGTGTACAAGAGTTATACAGTTACAATATACGTCGTGCCACAGTAGCGCTACAGGCGGAATGTGCACGAACTACAAATGAATATGTTCCCTTACAAGCATCAGTCACTGTTGCACCCTCTTTACATTCTACACATCCTTTTTTCTCCCACTTTTTGACCTTGACAAGCAGAAGTACCAGGCTTTCCGAGTTCACAACCATAAACTGTTTGTGTACAGAGTACGTTTTCAGTTCTTCGAATGACTGTGCGCGCGAAGAACAAGGGTGATGATCGGGCTACCGTATACGGAAGTCAGTAACACCCGGTTGCAATAATAAATGTAAAATACAAATATAGAGCCTTGACAATGCCGTGAGGATGAATATATATATATATATATATATATATATATATATATATATCAAATTCATATTTCTATATTGGTGCCAAACAATGACAGTTGTTATTAAATAATTTCAAGCATTATAAATACTAACTCTCGTTCAAATTTTCAATCATTTCAAAGTATAACAAATGTTTAGTAACCTTTATATGCATAAATAACCATTTTGGCTAAGAAAATATTATTATATACTTTTATTATTTCTCTAAATAGTGCAATTAAAAACATTCTAAAATGTTTATTCTAATATTCGACATAAGTAACTTAATGTTCTAAAAGCATATGTAACTTTCATAGGGACTAAAATGTTATTTTAAAAACAATAACTTGCCTTGGATAAAAAGAGAAATATAACTACCATTACTTTTAATATATTTCGAATGGTTTATGAGCACCCTAAAATTACTAAAATAAACTAAATAATTGGTGAAACAGCCCTGAGGAAGTCAGGCCGCAACAACGTGGCTGGAAACTCAAGATATAAGATATTTGAACATTTACAGCACTTGCGGTGTCGGTATTTGTGATACTGGAATATCTGCGGCACTACTCGAAAAAACTTAATTTTCAAAGGTGACTTTTCATGCATTTAGTTAGAGAAGAAGTTCACAGTTCTAAGGCTGCCGTGTCGTGACAAAACGCTGTAACTTTGGCTGAGCAGTTTTGCGAAAAGGGCGGTAAAATTTTCATCCGAAAATGTGATCTGCCTTTGGAATCTTGACTTTGGAAACACGTTTTTACATGTAATATTACGTAAATGCATGTTGTGTGATTACATTCTGTGAAAATTGACTGGTTGACCATCATTGCCTAGTTACACTGGCTCTACACGATACAGATCACATTTTCGGATGAAAACTTTACGGCTCTTTTTCGCTAAACTGCTCCGTCAAAGTTACAGCGTTTTGTCACGACACTGCAGAAGGGCTATACAAACATGAGACCTGATCAAGAAATAAAGCATATCGATTTTTATAAGTGACTCTCTCTCTCTCTCTCTTTCTCCCTTTCTTTTTCTTTCTCTCTCTCTATCTCTCTCTCTCTCACACACACACGGAAAAACACAAAAGAAAACACAACAAAAACATACAGTCATGTTCAAAAAACTTACTTTCAAGAAATCGTCACCTTTTAACTCAAAATAAGATTTTAAAATGTTATGTAGCAATAGTGTGTTCTTCAGATTTTTGAGGCGCTTCTAGGTGCTGTTTGAAAACTTAATGTTTGCGGGTGCAAATACAGGTCATTAGAAAAAGAAAGTAGATGTATTATTACTTTCAAAATATACATTATTAACTTCTCGTTAACTGCAGTATTAGCGTGCGCGATATCAATATGCAATGTCGCAAATTCTATTCCCGCTAGAAACACTAAAACTTTCTAGTGTTGATCTAGAAACATCCAACCTTTCTTAAGACAATTGTTTATCTACTTAGATTAAGAGGCAATATACTCTGGTCCAGAGAGTAGCATATGATGGTGCCACGCGACCGATGTTCTGGTCCTACATTATTCGGCTGAGCACCCAGCTTCTTGCCGACCATAAACCATCATCAGCTATTGTACCTGAGATTCTTTTGATACTTCATTTTATTTGCTGACAAATTTCGATATTATTTCAACACTTCATAACAAATAAAAACTGTAAAGAATGTGGCTCTAGTACTATCTTCTCTCCAGAAGTTTCTATGATTGGGTACTGAAATAGGAAACTAATCTTTTATAACGACTTATCAAAAAGATAGTCGTAAACCTGGTTCGTTTGCTGAGATAAAAATGCTGAGTGGTAGTATTTCCTTCATAAATTATATACTATTAATCTCACCTTTTTTAATAAGAATGACAACGTCTATGAACGGTGTTAAAATGGTTTATTATTTGATATAACTTATAATATCCTTTTCTTAAAACTGTTAAGCACACAAACTTGCTGACTAGGTAACCAAAAACATGTCCATAGCAACAACTATCCCATAATACTCTTACATATATTAAAAACATTCTTCTTTTTTTTTTAATATGAAATTAACATTCTACTAAGTATAGTGCACATGTATGAGTACTTTCTGCCCAAGGTACAGGTAAATATTACTCAATCCAAAGTATTTTGTTATAGAAAATGTCGCCCGACAAATGGACTGAATATAAAAGTCATGAGTAGGCTTGGCTTTTATCTTCAAGAACCACTGGCCCGTTTACATTAGTGTTCTCACATTACATATGTCCATCATATTTTGATCGCACCTTGTATATTTCTTCATTACATTTCACATATACATTAAACAAATCTTACACTTCATCAATATTTATCTTTAATTACATTAATTATATTTATTTCATCATTATCCACTATATTATTATATTTTCTTATTAAAAATATCGTCGCTCATTTAATTAATCGTCGAAGGGTGCGATTTCAAAAATCGTAAAGGACAAACGCGGGTTACAAATAGTCAGGGCGCATTATATAATAAATAAGTTAAATGTTGCATTTAAAGGTATACATCGTAGCACTAAGATGTTATAATAAAGAAGAATCTCATTCAAAGTAGTCGTTGTATAATTAGTTTTATAGAATAGATCTTCTTCTTAACATAATCTTTGACAATTAAGTTTTTCAACACAAATCAATCTAATATAAATAATCTTTGCTTTTAATCATTTATGAATTAAATTATAATTCTTACATATATTAAAAACATTGATTAATGAGAATTAAAGAGAATTAAATTGAATAAAAATAAAATAAATGTTCATGAAAATCTAGAGCTGATATGAGTCTAACCAAATTTCCTTAACGGTAATCAGGTTACATTCGTACTTGCATACGATTCTAATAAAGTACATTGTACTGCGCAATCATGATTAGGTTCCGCACTATTTTGTACATGTATTTCGTCGTGATTCCGATTTTGATATGAAATGCCATCTCTTGATCTCCAATTACGTCTATCCACGTAGTTCGTTGTATTTCTGTAATTTCGTTCAGTACTTCGATTATTTTTATATCTACTTCTGTTAGGTGATCTGACATCATAATTACCATGATTAGTTAGGTTAAGTCGATTCCCTACATAACTTTGCCTATTTTGCTCATTTGGATTGCTAGAGTATACTCGGCTTAGGTTATGTTCCGTATTATTCACACTTCGGATATTTAAATTCCGAACAGGCACCAAATGATCTGAATTATTCTTAATTTTACCCATTCCGGCTTGTTGATTCATAGCATGGTATTGAGTTTCATAGCATTGGACAAGCATCAATAAATGGCTGAAACTCATACACTGTGTGGAAAATAAGATCTGTTGCAATTTAAATGGAAGCAAATTTCGAATCGATGCTATTATTCTCGATTCCGATTGCAATGGATTAACGACCTTTAATTCGTTGTAGACATTTACAACAAACTCTACAACAGATTTATGCAATCGAGGATTAAAGTGTTGATTTCTAAGGGTGGCATCTCTATTTGCCAGCAAAAAGTCATTTTCATAATTTGCGATCAATGCCGCTTTGAATTCCTCATATGTACTAATGTGATCACGTATTGCTTTAAACCATAAGGAACAAGGTGGGAGTAATACATGGGGTATTAATTTCATATATTGTGATCTATCGATACACATTATATTACATTCGTCTTGGAATTTCTCTAAGAAAGAAGTAGCATTCTCATTACACTTACCACTGAATTTGCTCATAGCTCGGATTTCACTCATCTTAACACTTAATTTTACCTTCTTTCTATCGTTCCGTGTACTTGTTGAGTGATAATTTCTATCCATGACGTGCTGTGTCGTCACACCATCTATGTTTCGCCCATCTGTACTCTTCGGATAACTTTCTTCCAATATAATATCCTCATCAGACCCCGGCGAAGGCGAGTTCATCTCTGGTGAGTGGGGAAACTCCAAGCGATCACTACCCAAGTTATTACGGTAAATGTTGTCTTTAGCCTGTAACGTTCTAATCTCTTCCTGTATAGTAGCTAACAACTGCGTATTTACACGTATGTTATTAGAATTGTTGATGACCTGGATCTTTTGCTGTTTAATGGAAGAATCTATTACTTCTAAATCTTTTTTTACAGCACTGATTTCTTGATTTTGGTGATTGTGCTTTTCCTGACAATCATCGGATATTCTTTTTAACTTTTCCTCGAACTGTGAGGATATGTCGTTCACCACCTGGACAATTGTCTGTTTCGTTTCATCTGATTTCTGTTCTATCCGTCTACTTAATTCTTCATATTGCTTATTAAATTCGTCGAACTTCTGGTCCATTCGTCTACTTAATTCTTCATTTTGCTTGTTAGCTTCGTCAAACTTCTGTTCCATTCGTCTACTTAATTCTTCATTTTGCTTGTTAGCTTCGTCAGACTTCTGCTCTATTTTCTGTTCTATGGTCTCGTTAGATTCGTTGAACTTCTGTTCCATGGTCTGCTTTAGCTCGGTAGACATCTGAATCAATTGTCGCTGTAGAGCTAACAAGATTCGATCCTCCGATGTCAATCCTGGTGTTACACTAGTTTCACCTTTGTCACTAGTATTTGATTCCTGCTGCATTCTTTCGTTGTCCATTTTTCTTATGATTACTTTACCACTTCGCAATATGGTTAAGTTCGTATTCATTAACTATAGTATAAAAGTAAATTCAACCTTACTCTTCTTCGGGAATTGAATTTACAAGTTCCCGGGTGAGGTAAACCAAAATTTTTATAACGACTTATCAAAAAGATAGTCGTAAACCTGGTTCGTTTGCTGAGATAAAAATGCTGAGTGGTAGTATTTCCTTCATAAATTATATAGTATTAATCTCACCTTTTTTAATAAGAATGACAACGTCTATGAACGGTTTTAAACTGGTTTATTATTTGATATAACTTATAATATCCTTTTCTTAAAACTGTTAAGCACACAAACTTGCTGACTAGGTAACCAAAAACATGTCCATAGCAACAACTATCCCATAATACTCTTACATATATTAAAAACATTCTTCTTTTTTTTTAATATGAAATTAACATTCTACTAAGTATAGTGCACATGTATGAGTACTTTCTGCCCAAGGTACAGGTAAATATTACTCAATCCAAAGTATTTTGTTATACTTTGTGTCCTAACAGCCCATTGATTATTCTAGCCGACAGCATGACTCACATTTCAGCCGATAGACATTTATATGTATGCTCTTTAGACATAACAATTAAAGCAGCCACAAAATTTTACTTTTTCAGTAACGGACATGAGAACAGCTAATCTTTACGTTTTCAGGTATGCTGATTATGAAAACATTAACGAAAATGCAAGATTAGCTCTCGCTTTGAAGTTATGATAATTTTAATTAATTGCGTATATAAATTTATGCATGTGCTTACCTTGATGTTATCCCTCGCAGGAAGGTCACTGAAGACATAACCGCTTTGTTTGGCGTTTGTAGTTTATAGCTGGTGATCCCTGATTAGTGTCTTGCAGTAATCGGCTAACATAGATGCATTCCACTTTCCCTGTTATCTCATTTCAATGTCCGAAATTTGCTGGTGGAAGAGTTTCCTGTGCTCATCGCTTGCAGCACCACAGTTGTCAGGAAATAAGTCTAACTGCAAATGCAAGAAACGTAATTTTAAGGACATGTTACACCCAGTCAATCGTAGCAGTTCAGAAGATTTGCCACAAGATCCTTATAGGATTCTGCCCTCTTATTTCCTAAAATATTTTTTTTGATAATTGAATAAAGGCAAACCAAGCTAACTTTTTATCGCCTGTCAGGATGGTGTTGAAAGTCTTGTCTTTGTACAGTTTGCGTATCTGGGGAGCCGCAAAGATCCCCTCGTTTATTTTTGTCTTGCTAAGACGGAAATTTGTCGCACAAACAGAGAAATGCTTCCGCAGTATTGTCCATGGCCTTAACGAAGTTCTTCATTAGACCCAATTTTACATGACGAACAGGTTAAATTATAATGTTGGATTCGATACGTACTTCGTGCATAATATTAGAAGGTCCTGGTTCAAGTGATTGACGCTTAGCCCTATCTTTCTTTTTATAATGAAGTTTTTGGCGCGGCTATCCTAAAGGTACATTTAATAACAAAATTTTGTGTATCCCTTTTGTAGCACAACTAATATACCAATGACTTTCAGCTCAATGGAAACCTGTCATTTAAACTTGTAATAGTTCAATCGCAATAACAATTGTTATCATATATTTCTTCCATGTAAGTTGCATACCCAACCGGAGTAGATAACGTCGAACACGTTATCTATATGCAGTAGGACACGCTTGAGACTTATTTTGGAGGAGTTGTTCGATGAATAACCTCCACTCATCACTTTTATAATCAATGCTCATAGCTGCCATTAGTCCTTCTACATCACTACAAAATACCAAGTAATTTTCACTTTTGAAAAATGGAAGGAATGACATATGGTGGTTACAGAACGCAGTCACATTTACAGTCTAATCAAGGCAGTTCCAATGTTGTAGTCTTGACGCCTACACTTAATTGTTTATCTTTTGGATATGTCAAGGAAGACGGTTTCTTCTTGGAAACACCATGAGTTAATGGAGTTGTCATAAAAACGTAACCGTCGTTCACATGGTTTGACGCTTCTTGTCAGATCATGAGTATAGCAAAGCCCATGGAAGATCTTTTACGATTAAACCACGAATGAAGACTCGAAACACAAGATATGCAACATACATTAGGAGCCCATGGTTTGTCCTGGTCCCCGACTTCACGGCCAATGTACAGTTGGTACGCCTTCCTAATATACGGCATTATTGGCCTCCTTTGCGATATCAATATAGCGTGTCTGCAAATGTAACAAAAATTGTCATCACTATTTACACATTTGCTAGGCATATTGAATGACAGGTATTAAATGACTACACGCACTAGCTACACTTCAGTAGCACGTTCTTCCAGTACCCAAACACAACACAGCTTGTAATAGACTGAAACTACACTTAAATGAAACTTGGTCTACTGCTCCCGTCCTCTTCACCTTCCACTTGTTCCTATGAGCCGGGGTAAAAATAGTGGCAAAATACACACAGCTATTGTCCTACAGGAAACTCAATCATTCTGTCTACCATCAGCGGCCTATATGGGAAGGGATTGGCAATAAATGCTAATAAAATATAATAATTATAATAAGTTTCATCCTTTCCTCTTTAACTTGGAAACGAGAACTAATTCGAGTTTTCTATTGTCGATTTCGTTATCAGCGTGATCGATACAGCGTGATCGTTAAAAACATTTATTTCATTCCATTTATATTATCACTGTTGACTAGTGTTATTAGCCCATCCCCATGACGATTTGTTGGGCCAATTTGCATCAAATACTCAGAATATATATTTTGAACTTAAGAGTTTTTTAATATTAGAAGAGAGTAATTATTACATAAAATTCTGGACGGAAATCAATACGCTTACAACCACCTAATTTATGCCCTACTTGGAAAGAAGAATGAGAAAAAGAGCAGAAAAGACAGACTACAATAAGTAATGAGAATTGTTATTATCAGCAACCTGCTACAATATATTCTTCCTAATGTTTGCATTACGTTAGATGCTGTATGCAGGTGAAATAAAAATGTTAAATAACTAAAGGCGAAATAAATCAACATTTAAAAAATGTTTTCGGAATTACTGTGGTTTTGGCTCTGTCGAATATTGAATAGGATTATTTGGAAGACCATAGGAACAAGTTACGGTCAATACGAACTTTTAAGAGAGGAAATTGTATCTTTCGTGCATAATTTTCAGGATTGATTTACATAAGAAAACATCGTGCATCAATTGTTTGGATACTATTTTATACGGTAGCTACCTCGTTACCTGACTCCTGACAAACTTCATGTATATAAATAAATCAACCAGATTATGATTTAATTTTTGTTTAAAATAAAAACTGTTTGTAGGAAATTACAGACGCTGTCGCTAAACACGAATATTTAACAAATATTACATAAATATTTAACAAATAAAGAGACGTTAATATTTTTGTGTTTAGAATTAATATTTGAAATACATATTTCAGTGATTGAAGCACAACATAATCAAGGTATACTAAGAAGAAAAAAATGAATTTTTAAAAAGATCATAAAGTTGTCAAAAGTTTGATTCTTAAGGCCAGCTACTATGACACCGAAATCAGATCATATCAGACACTTGCGCATATGAGGTATTTTCAAAAACTACGTATTACATTGAAAAAGCTTAAAGATTTAAAGAAAGAAATTAGTTCACTATTCAAGTAATGATTCACAAAATTAAGAGCGAGCTACAGGAAGATCATGAAGTCATTCAAAACATTTGGTCAATAAACAAACTACAATGTGGCACTGAAATCAAGAAGAAAACTGAGAGAATTAAAGCAGTTGTTCAAAAACCTTCTGAATGATACCAGCATTAAATACGTCACAACATTAATCTAGGAGAATGACTTCCTAACATTCTCCATTTTGCCAGTGTGAACACAGAATCGTGAAAACGGAAAACGGTAAGTTCCCATCCCACTATTCTTGATTACGTTGAAGACTACATGCCACCAGAATCTTCAAAGACGACTTATTGCTAGACATGAAAGTTTCCATAGAACCGCTTCAAAATACAAATTCATTGAAATACTTCAAATGCCAAAGATATGGGAATTCGCAAGGAAGCTCTGCCTCTGTGTGTTAAGTCCGCCGGCTCTCAATGGACTTACGAATACGAAAAGAAGAACAGAGACACACAAGGAAAATGTGGTTACTGTAAAGACACTTATCCTCCAAAAAATTCCGCATGTCCGCAGACACAAAATGTTCTAAAAAATCGGGAAAGAATACAAGCAAGCAAAATCTCTTGTTGAGCACATCTTAAAGACACCGTTGGCACATCCGCTTCAAAACCTGAGCTTACAATATGACGCAGCTTTATCTACGATGCCATCTCCTGATGATAACTCATCCTCTAAAGATATTATAAAAACATTCAAGGACTTCTTCAACTTCTGAAGGATTTAAACCGGACCACCATTGTGCACACGCTTCGCACTAACATGTCAAAACCAAAGATGTTCTCAGTATATTCACCAACCTCACGGATTTCTTCTCTCAATGACGACCATACAGTCAAGAAGCGTTTTTAGCCTTCACCTAAAGCACTAAAGCACTTCAATGATTCAGTGTGTGTCCTCAAAAGCCTTTTTTCTTGTTTTATTTATACTATATTGTATTTTGTAATTTTCTGTTATAAACAATCATAATCGATGAATGATTGAATCCTGTAACCCATATCCCAATACAAACTACAAATAAATAAGTACCCATAGTTCAGAAAAAGCGTTACCAATCCTGAAATGGTAATGAAATTGCATTTAAGAATGGTTGAAAGTGAAGTCCAATGGAAAATTCTGCCCCAGAGCAAGGATACACCCCCTTCCCAAGCGAAATATCGGTATTCTTGTTCAACGGAGCTTTTATATGTTTTGAAGAACCTCATTTCATTTCAAGTGTATCGGGAAAAAATCCCTCCTTCGGAAAATAATCTAAAACGCAACACTTGTCTAAGGTGAATAAGAATAATAACAATAGACAACTATACTATGAATTTGAATTTTTTATTATGATTAATATTACTATTCTATTCGCCGTCACGTAGTATTATTTTTTCGCATCAAATATTGGCTGCAAACAGACAGTGATCTTCTATTGGAGAACTGACAAGACATGACTGGCGAGAAAACGAGTAAACAGGGTGTGCGTTCTTCATCATACACTATAATAGTAAATATGTTTCATATTTATGTTGTCCCTCTCTCTCTCTCTCTCTCTCTCTCTCTCTCTCTCTCTCTCTCTCTCTCTTCTTTCTTTCTTTCTTTCTTTCTTTCTTTCTTTCTTTTTTCTTGACGTTTCCCTATACTGTATTTCATATTACACTTTTCCCCCTCTCCCTCGCGCACTTGACGTACGTGAATGTTAACGCTACCAAGAGCCTGATGGACCTGGTCTGGAAAATCTAAATAACTGGAAATCTGAGCGTCATGTTTTTGTGCTCGAGGGATAACATCTCCAGTCCTGGTCTTTTCTCAAAGAAATACTGTTTAATCGCAAGGGAATAAGAAAATCTCTTTTTAACTTCTGGGTTACCGAGTCTGAGTCAAATTACTCGATCACCCAGTGATTGTCCATAAGCTAACCAACACAATCCGCCTGACGCCATGTTCCGTTTGAGCTCTAGGGTGTTCATTTTGTCTGTGCGAATTACAACGTTATGTCCACAATAGCTGAGATAGATGCTGGATGTTCGGAACAGATAAAGACAAGAAAAAACTAGAAAACGGACATAACATTGTAATTCCGTTTGAAAACGGTTATCCGGAATCATAATTTTATTTATATTAGTTCGACCCAAAATTTGTTTCCATCCTGTTATGGAAATCGTTTTACTCACGTTGAAATTTGAAACATGCAAGGTTTCTATCTATTAAAAAATATCAAATTTTCCTTTTCAACATTTGTAACTTTTCATTATTACACAATTTGGATGTATATATCGTGTTAGAAATGTAGCAGTAAAATAGTACCCATTCCATTTTTTATCCTTTCATTCTCCTTTTCGGTTAATTTTTTACCAGTTTGCATTAGTAGTCTGGAATGTAGGATATGACCTACGCTACCTACTGCTTTTATTAGAATGTATTTTAGATCAATACGTCCAATGAACATTACAGTATTTGCAACCGAACAACGCGGAAACAAAGCATGTGTGTTAAACTTTTGCCGTTATCCTAGATGTGTCTAAGAGATGTTCTACTGGAAATTCAGTATGCTATATTTTTCTGACGGTGACTTAATGAATGATTAATACATCCTCTAAATATTCGAATAGTCCTGAAGAATTCATAAAACAAAATGTATTACAAATTGCTGTGGGATTTCTGGAAGTGGAAATTTATAATATTAGGTTCTTTTCTTACTACGTTCAAATTCACATTCTAATCCGTCTTCGCTTTTTTTTCTTCTGTCCCGTTCTCTTTATAATCAAGTGTGCAGTCGGACATAGAGCCCGTTTTCTTCCTAGACATCAAGCATCTTTTTTCTTTGGTTACTTGAGCTCGGTTTCTCCTTTTCACAACATTGTTATGTGCAAAGGTTTCTATATAGATATGTTTGATGTATATAATACCAAAGAGAGGGTTTAGTTCTCCCTTTTATACCCTCCTTTTCCTTTTCTGTTTTTCGTTATTATTATTATTATTATTATTATTATTATTATTATTATTATTATTATTATTATTATTATTATTATTATTATTATTATTTGTTAACTCTTTTTGGTTTATGTTGATGTGGCCACATGTGTGGTTGTTTCACAATAAATGTTGTTATTGTTTCTGTTCTTTCATTATTTACTTGTATTTTCTTCTGTTTCCTTTGTTGTGTTTCGTCTTTGGCGTCTCGGTATTTTTCGGTTATTATTCTTGTTTCACTTGCTTTCAGTTCTTATTTCTTTGCTTTTTGGTCGCGTATTACGGTCTGCATTAAGGCCTTTTTTGTGGTTTGTTTTCGAACTCTGTTGGGATTTCTGGTTGGGATGTTTGACAGTTTTGGTTGTGTTTTCTTCTTTCCTCATTTGTTAAAGTTTCAATTTTTTATTCATTCTGTGTTTCCGATTTTTTGGGTTTCATAGTTTGTGTCTCTCCCACGTTTGATATCCTTCCTTTTTCTATTTCCTTTTGCTATTGCGTTTCGATCTTTCCTTTATCCATTTTTCTTTTTCTATTTTCTCTTTTTTTCGTATTTCTTTTTTTCTTTCACGCGTAGGCTCCCAGAATTTCTTGTTCGTATGTTGGCTTGTAGTGTATTTTCGTCTCTAGCAGACAAAGTTATCTTTGATCTTGCTACATCTTAGTAGTTTGTTCTGGATTGGATTGTTTTCATGTTGAGTTCTTATACACCTATGCTTTTTGGTCGGTTTTTTATTCTTTTAAGTCTTTGTTTTGTGCCTGGGATTATTCTCATGATGGGCTTCAATTCTGTTTTAGTATAAAGGTTTCGTAGGGCCAGTTTCTGTCTAATTTAGCTCCATGTGAACGTAGCTGTTAGCATGGGCAGCCGACACCGTTCCCCCTGTTGCTGTATGTTTGTGGAGGAAAAATGTTTTGACACCAATTCTAATATAATAATTAAACATCAGATTATCCAGCATTCTCTCCTCTCTCTGCCTCAATTCTGAACCTCTGTGTTTTAGACATTCATTGATTTCATTTTTGCATTGTGTGTGCTTAAGTTTCTCCCTACATAAACTTATGAATCTCGTTTCGTATCGGATTTTGCTATTTCATTTTATCAATTCTAATACATGTGTAGTTTATAATTAGAATTGCGCTCATATTGTTGGGATATGAGTATGGGATAGGAAAAAATATATCTGATGACCTACCTGCACGGCGTTAGCTGTCGCAGTTTTTTGTATGCGGAGTGTACATGATAAAACAGAAGATATGGATGACGATATTAAAGACAGTTTTACTAAAAAGTGGAAGGGACATTTGACCAAGTCCCGCGATAGCATATTAATATTCTATTAGGGGATTTCAATCCAAAAGTAGGACGAGAGGATATTTTCAAAGCGATTATATGGATCGAAAGTCTGTATAAGGAAAGTAATGACAATGGTGTTAGACTCCTGAACTTTGCAACATTTCCACACATTTTCTAATCAACAATTTCCGTCGAGTACAAAATTTCCACATCGCGAGATTGATAAATTTACTTGTAACTCACCAGACGGAAAACACGTAATCAAATCGATGACGTTTTAGTAGATAGAAAAAGCCAATCTAACATAACTGATGTTCGGTCGATTAGAGGAGCTGATTGTGACACTGATCACTACCTGGTAGTAGCGGTAATAAGAGAGAGATTATTGTTGAATAAAGGAAATATTCATTATCTGAAAACGGGGAGAATAATGTAAGGAAATTATCGTTAAATAAAGAAAATATTCATTATATGAAAACGGAGAGATTTAATTTAATGAAATTAGAAGAGAGCCAGGTAAGAAAGGAATACTAAATTGAAGTTTCGAATAGATTCTTGGTTTTAGAAGATTCAGAGTGCACTAGTGTTTCAGATACTTGGATTTAAATTAGTGATAGCATTAAAATTTCAGAAAAAAAGGACAGGCGGAAATACGTAGGAAGAAACCATGATTCGACCAGGAAAGCATTCAACTAGCGGAGAAAAGAAAACAGGTAAAGTTATGTTCACTACAAACTCCGAATGAATTAACTACACAAAATTTCGTAAACATAAGGCGGGTAACTTCCAAATCATTTAGAACCAAAGAAACGCATTTTTTTAGAAGCTAAAAGTATCAACAAAGGAGATAAACGAATTTAAGGAAGGCTATCCTATATATGAAGGAAAGCTGATGGAAAGATTACTGACACACTCTAACTGACACAGTCTAACATCTTAAATAGATGGAAAGATTACATTCACTAATTGCTTAACTCGCAGCCAGTGCGTGGAGGAAGGGAAAATACACGCCGCAGAAAGGTGTATTCCAGAACTTAACCTAATAGAAGTGAAAATCTCTGTGAAGAAATGATAGAAACACGAATCTCCGGATGTAGACGAAATTACGGCTGAATTAAATTTAGCTAAACGTGAAAAATTGCGGAACAAGATGCACAACTCATTCTCCTTATCTGGAACAGGGAAGAATTGCCTCAAGCGAAGAAAGAATCAATCATTGTTAAAATTCAGAAGGAAGATTTAAAACTGACGGTAATAATTATCGGACATTTCGTTTCTGTCAATGTTCTTTAAAATCTTCTTAAACATACTATTTGACCCCATACGCAGATGAAATTATTGGAGACTATCATTGCAGATTTAGACGAAATCCATTAACTATCGACCAAATATTTACCATTCGACAAATACTCGAAAAAAGGAGGGAATACAATACCCCGCTACATCAACTATTTATTGATTTTAAAAAGGCTTACGAGTCGAATAGGAGAGAAGCACTGTGCAACAATCTTACAGAATTTGCAATACCGAAAAAGCTAATTGAATTAATTAAGATATGTTTAAATGAAAATTTCTGCCGAGGACCTTTCACATCGAGAATAACTTGAAACAAGGAGATGCGTTGTCGAAAATTATTATTCAACTTTGTTCTGGAATACGCTATAAGAATAATCAATGATAGTAACCAGGGCCTAGAGTTGAATAGGGTTCACCAGGTCATGGCATATGATGATGATGTAAGTTTAATAGGGGACTGTAGGAGAGAATAGAAAGAAATGCAGAGGTCTTACTAAACACTAGCAAGGACATTTGTTTAGAATAAAATGCAGAGAAAACTAAATACATGGAAGATAGTCGAGATCGTAATAATTCAAATTATGGACGCGATAAAATATTAAGTAGATACTTTCAAATATCTAGGATCAGCTTAACAGACGAATACCATATTTACGAAAAAACTAAATGCCGACTAAAAGCAGGTAATTTATATTATTCAGTTCAAAATCTTTTGTTGTCGCGAATTTTGTACAGAAATTTGAAGCTTAAAATATATAGAACGATAGTCATGCCTGTCGTTCTGTTTTTTTTTATTTTATTTTTTATTTTGTGTATTTATCATTCACCTATAACAGAGCTATTGCTCCTTTTACAATAGGGATTGCAATAATGGAAATAAATATTAAGACTTATTACAAAAGTGAAAAGAATAAGGGAAGAAAATGTAGTACAATCAATCAATAAAGAGAACTGCAGCAAAAATTATTCAGCCGCAACACACACACACACACACTAATATGTACTTACATACATGTATATATACACTTCTATATATACATGTATACTTAAATAGAAATTCATTCTCGCATATAGATATATCGCCTATCGTACATCCATACACATACGTATACACATACACATACAACTGAAGTATAGCCCTATACATTAAATATATAAAATCGATATATATATATATATATATATATATATATATATATATATATATATATATATATATATATATATATATATATATATATATATATATATATATATAATTGAAAAATAAATGTACTATGTGGAATCGAGAATTCCATTTTCTACCTTCTCAAGTTAAAACATTGTAGTCACTTGTAATTCGCCCTAGTGGCAAGTTTAGTCGTACAATACAATTTGGTTTAGGGGCCGCGGTGGGGCAGTGGTAGAGCGTTCACCTCTGGTGCTTGTGGTCCCGGGTTCGATCCCAGCCTCCGCCAAGTGAACTTTGTGGTGGACAAACACATTGTGCGTGGGTTTTCTCAGGGTTCTCCCGTTTCCTCCAACTTTCTTCATTCCACAATTTCATTCATTACTCATCATCACCGTCCCCTTTACCCTAACCGGCATAAGCGTGGTACATAACACTCAAAGATTTCAAAGATTTTGATTTTTTTTACATAAAACAATTGTCTAGTTCGTTAATTAGTTTTGCTAGCATTAAACCTTAATTGTTGTAAACCTTCTTCGTTATCAAATATTCCATATACCTTTCTGAGCAGAAATATATGGTAGGCAATTTTCTTCTAGGAATTAAGTTACCACATTTAAACTCGTTAAGCAGACTTCTATATGAAATATTTTCATTGTACGAGGACTTTTCGTACTTCTTATAATACATATGTCGTATGAGCATATTTTGAACTCCCTCCATTTTCTTGACATAACGTAAGTAAAAGAGATTCCACACTACAGAAACGTACTCCAACGTACTTCTAACAAGCATATTAAACAAAGTTATTAAAGTTCTGTAGTTTGTTAGATCTTTTTGAATTTCTTAGTAAAAAAAAAAGAATTTGGGTGATCCATTAACGCGTGCTTGAAGTTAAATTTACTGTTTAGTAATATGTCTAAGTCTTTTATAGTAGCTGTTCTGGTAATTACTGTATTATTAATTGTATATTCGAAGTTGACAGGAGTATGTTGCCTGGAGTATGTGATTGCAAAACATTTGGTACTATTAAAATGTAGCATATTTCTTAGAAACCAATCATAACATTTTTTAAAATCATCCTGTAACTGTAAACAATCAGCGTAATTCCTTATTTTCTTTTTTTATAACTTAACGTCACCGGCAAATAAAAGACATTTTGAAAATTTAACATGTGGCAAATCATTTATGAATAATAGAAAAGATAATGATCCTAAATTAGAGCCCTGAGGTATGCAAGATCTTACATCTAAAGAAAATGATTTTACATTCTTATATGAGACATATTGTTTACGACCAGTCAGTTAAGAAGATAATCGCTTGAACAAGAGTAAGGATAAACCAAAATTTGCTAATTTTTGAAGTAATATTACATGATCTATTTTATCAAACGCTTTACTAAAGCCCGTAAAATTGTGTCCACTGAAAAACCTTCATTAAAATAATCAAGAAGATATTGAGTAAAAGTCACTAGGTTTTTAGCTGTACTCCTATTTGGGTAAAAACCACATTGAAAGATGGATATAAATGGTTTTACATGAGTAAGCATTCGTTTATAAATGATTTGTTCAAATATTTTAGAAGGTGCTGATATTGGTAGATAATTTTTATCTCGTATAGATTACCAGATTTAAATATCAGTATTATTTTACTTATTTTCCATTTGTCTGTATACATATTAGATTTTAATATGAGGTTGTATAGGAGACATAGAGGCATGTAAAGCAATTCAGCGCAACCTTTAAATATATATGTAGGAATCTTATCAAAATCTGTGGATTAACATAATTGTAAATTTCTTATTGATTCTTTATACTCGTTTTCACTTATTTCGCTAATACCTAAAGAATATGATATTTCATTACATGTCTCTCCACGTATCTCAAAAGAAGATAAATTCTGGCAATATACACGCTCAAAATGTCCTGCAAATGTGTCGTTAATTGTCTTATTACAGTGTATAATTTGACCTTCATGTATCATTTCCTGTACCGTCCTATTGCTTCTGTTTTGCTATTAATGAAATTCCAGAATGATTTGGTATCTTCTTGGATATTATTCCCTACTTTATGAGCAAATGATTTCTACGATTGATTGATCATAATTTTCAGTTTACTACGTAACTCAACAAATTTTCTGTAATTCTAAAGCGAAATTTCTTTTCTTTTTCCGTAAAATTGTTTCTACTTTAAAAGCATTATTACTTCAGGATTAAACCAACTTGGATAGGATCGTTTATACACAATTTCTTTTTAGGATCGTTTATATACAATTATTTTTAATTACTTCATAGAATATTGTATAAAGTAACATATAGCTTCATTTAGGTTTTTGGAGACACATATTCGTTCCCAATTCACATTCTGTAAGTCTTTGTATAAATTATAGAAATCAGCTTTACAATAATTATACACAGAAAGGCGTTACACTTAACATGCAACATTTTAATAAAAATAGGTAACTCAAACAATAGTGTAGGATAATGTATATCTTCTGTAACCAAAGGATAATCAGTTTGATAGATATTATATATAGATAAAATTTGTTAATATTAATTCAAGTGTTCTTCCATTTCTATTTTTATGCTTTTAAGCGATTGTAAATTAAACAAAGATAAGAATTAAATATAGCTGTACATATATGCTCTCCTTCCATGAGATTATAACTTGAATCTAACATCGAATATATGTTAAAATACCTCATTATTATTATATTGTTAGATTGAAAATGTAGAACATCCTCGAAAATTTTAAAAATATTATAGTAGGTATGATTTTTAGATTTTGGTGCAAAATATACTGTAACTATAATATATAAATTCATGCCTAATATTACATTAACACAAATAGTGTCCATATGTTCCACGTTTATCTTAATTTCCTTTACTTGATATTTCTTAGATACTGCAATTAACAAACCGCCATTCATTCTTTCAGATCTATCTTGCCTAAAAATATTATACCCATCATCAATAAACTCATTGTCGTATTCTGTAACTATTTTAGGCAGGTTTCTGTTAATAAAATCAAATCGTAATTTGAAGCAAAGTTGCTAGTAAAAGTTTCATGTAATTTCGTATTTATAACTCATACTTTCTGATAATAAATTAAAATATAGTCATATATTTATAATAAACCTCGAACATCATGTATAGCTCTAAGAGTATACAGAACAGCAACACTTTCTATTTTCTTTAATTTTATGTTACCTCACCAGTCAACTCATAAGAATTCAAATCTTTTTCACTCTTAATTTTTCTGGCCTCATTAAATACTATCTTCTTTGTACCGACAGGCCCTCATTAACATAAATGGTACAAGCAGAAAAGAACCAAATAGCTGCACAATTCTAAATGCGTTTTACCTTCCTTTTATCTAAAAATTTATCTTTGTCTTCTATTCTTATAAACTTTAGAGTTATATCTGCAAAATTTTTACCTTGGTTGTTTTTTAATCTTGTAACGTTAATTTCTTAAGTTACATTCCCTGATTCTAATTATATTCTGAATATTTATAAAATACAGGAGATTGCATCGAATCACACCACAGTTATGCACTTCTGAATATATATTTTGTAAAATATCAAATTTAACACATTGAAATAATATACATTCTACTCTAACAAGATGGTTCTTCGTTCTATATATTTCATAGTTACCTGAACATCAAGACAAACAAGTTGTCACAACAAAGAAAACAAGAAATATATCGATATAATACAAAAATATTTTAATTATTTCTTTATATATTTTCTGGTTCTTTTTCGTAATTTTTTGTGCCTTTTAGATAGCACATTTGCACGTAAATATAAACAATACATAGAAAGTACATAGAAAATAAACATTATCGTTGTAATATATGAAATGCATCCATCATACTGTCCTCGATGTTTATATCTAGTGCACTCCCTACATTTTTTACAGTAGATACATTGTCTTCATTTGGTATCTTTGGGATACAATGTAGTTCTAGCGTATTACATCTGCTATATTGGTCCAAATCATTTAACTGTGTTTGAAACTTGCCAAGTGTAATTTTACATTTTCACCTTTAAGGTTATCAATTGTTTCCATACATGATTGTAGGACTTCAATTTGTTTTTTTTTTCAGTAAGTTTGAATTGTCATCCAATTGTTCATGGCACAAAAGCAAAGATTTAACGATTTTTTTCTCAGTTTGTTATTAGATTTTTAAAGATTATTTAATTCTTAGTTTATAAACAGTAATACCTTATACACCTCACTTAAGGAAGGACACTGGGGAGATGGGTCGATAGCTCTCTCATTACCCATACTTCGTCGTCCTACTTTCACATAAATTTTTACAACGCTACGTTTCATCGCATGAAAGAAGAAACTTTATGTTCTCTTCTGTCAAATCAGTACTATGATACGTATTGGTACATGCTTTGCATTGAATTTTCTGTCTAATTTCCTCCCTGGCTACTGGTTTCAACCATTTACTACTAATTCCCATTTTGTGACTTAAAAAGAAAAAAGAGAGAAGAAAAACTGTGATATGTCCTCAAATGTTACAATTTAAAAATATCACTGGATGTTATATTTATGAACGTGTTTTAAATTATTGCCCTAGTTTTCGTTGGAAAGAAAATAAATATAATCTTGAGTGTAAAATCAATTCATTTCCAGCACTTAGCAGCAAAATCGCTATTCAATATCGTGCGATGCGATGTAATGGGATTCACTGTATTATACACTTCCAATACTTTTCCTAGAGTTCCCAGCACTGACTACCCATTTGTTTCCGTTTGTTGAAACTACACATACATGAAAAAGTGCAGTTTACTCTAGAGGTTCTTTATATGTTTGTATATAAATTAAGCCTGAGAGTACTTACAATTCATTGATCGTCAGTCAAACTCCATCAGTAATATCAAAATTCCAGGTAAATAGCTGAATTGAGGAACAAACAGAGTGCACCACACTACACTAGATACATATTTGTCTAACATGGTCGCATACACGGTAGGAAGAACATAGATTGAAAGTATTTGAGAGCAAGATCCTGAGACCAATATCCAGACAAAAATGAAACGGGAATGGGGAATGGTGGAAACTTCATAACGGGGAATTGTATAATTTATATGATTTACCCAACAATATTAGCATAATCAAGCCTATGAGGCTCAGATGGGCAGGTCATATATCCAAGATGGAAGAAAGTATAATCGCTTTCAAAATCTTAACTTGAAAACCAACCGGAAAATTACCATTAGGAAGATCTAGCCGCACAAAGGAGGACAATATTAAGATGGATTTCATTCTAAACTGGATCCAATTGACTATGGATAGCAGTTAGTGCTGAGCTTTTGTGAAGGCGGCATTCAACCTTCGGGTACCATAGGGCATAGAGTTAGTTTTATAAATATATATAAAATTAAGTAAAACTTAATAGCTCTTGAAACACCCAACACATCCCGATCATGTTTTCAGCATAGATGAGGTTTGAGCCTGTGATTACTTTTATTTTATTTTACATTGATGGCGCAGCTCAGGACAGGCAAAGGAGGGAGATATATATCAAATCGAAAACGAAAGTAACTCTGTTTCAGACTTCATCACTTTTCAGCCACCAGATCGATGTCGATGAAATATTCACCACAAATGAGGTACATATCTGATATGGTTTTGTCATATCTCTTTGAAGGTTGAATTTAGGGGAGTAAGAAGTGGGAGGAACATTTGTAGACGATCGACAACGACCGATATTAGTATCGAATCTACAGTTTTCGGGGTCACTGAGATGCGCACAAATACTTCTGATGCTGATTAAATCAAAATTCACTCCTGCTTCTTTGGGTAGGGGGAAAATATATACAAGTGATTAAAATTAATCCATAACATGAAGGAGGGGGAGATACGTAAAAATGGCCATAAATCGCTGATATTAGTGTCTAATAGTTTTTTGGTCGCTGAGATGAACAATGACACTTCCGATCCCGTTCAAAACCAAACTCATCCCCGCAATTCGCGGGACATATATATATTATCGAAAAGTTTTGTCATTAGAATCAAATCACAGTTTTTGGGTCGCTGAGATGAATAGTGATTTTTCCGATGCCGTATAAATCGATGCTACTAAAAGCGAAAACAGCCTATTTCGTGGACACCAAACACATGAGATACGGAGTTGTACTTTTGAATGTTCATTTTAACCCAGCTAAGTGGATAATTGATAGAAGTTACAAATAAAACGTCATGTCTTGCTAACTATCCACAGTGGCTTGTGATTATCTTAACAGATCCTGATTTGCACATATATTTTCTCTGTTTAAATTTTCTCTTCACTTTGTTGTACCTAGGTAAATTGATGCGCATACATAAATAAAATCAACTGTTTCTTATATCTTAATATATAGTGTACTTAAAATAAAATATATTTGCTCTTTATTAGTTCTTTGTTTGTATTTTGTTCTTCTGCTTTAGGATTAAGAAAAAGTTCGTTTAAACTTCTAAAAATGATTGTTCATATCCTAAAATGTGAAATAAAAGTGTTACTAGGAATTTGTTACCTATATTCTATAATGTGATTCGAACATAAGAGAAAGTTTGGAAGAGTACCGTTAATTATTAAAAAAAACTGTCTTGTCCCTCTTGTCAAAAACCATAATCGTCATAACTCGTACCTGCTTTGTAGCACATATGGTACTGCAACGATATGTGGCCACCACATCGACTCTCGTTATTAATAATGCTGTTTTCTTTCTATTGGAGTCGGCTACACCTTTTTTTTTAACCAGTAGCACTCCAGTCCTGCTTACCACACTGAGTATACGCAGATACGCTAACGCTATCTGGTATATATATATAATGGGTCATCGTTCTTTCCCTTGAAAGCCCAAGTACTGTTCTTTTCGTTAATCTGACGAGAAGCAACAAGGAGGTACGCTTTAATTATTACTATCCTACCTATTTACTATTTACTGCCCCACACAGATTTATTGATTGTACATTTTTCTACTATACTCATTTTCTTTCATATATCAGTTTCGTTTTCTATGAAATCAAAATGAGAGTGTGGCCAGGCACGTGTTTTGAATACAGAGAAATAATACAGCAATGAATAATTTTCAGTTATAAATGAAACATCTCATCAGTAAGTTTACTTAAATATACATAAGATTAAAATTACCGAGCGAAGTAGCTCAAGTGTTAATGCGTTGGCTTCGCATTTGGGAGGACGTTGGTTCGATTCTCTCTCTCTACCGAATATCCAAAATAGATTTCTCCAGGCAAATAACGGGACCTATTCAGTCCTACCAGGCAAATAACCGGAAGATACCTACTAAAATAAGGCCTAGCCGATACCTTCCCTAAAGATTTCCGTTGTTATTTTTGTTATTAAATACTCAGTACAAAATGACCTCTGAGCTGTATGAGGTATTTGTCAAAAAGATAGATTTTACTAACAAAATGTTGCCATTTATTTCAAAACGTATACTTAAATATTATGAAAGTAATCATTAATTTTATTTTTCATTTCAGTGTCTGTGGGTGGAGTATTTGGTTTGTTTATAGGAGGAAGTGTCATGTCTGTTGCAGAGATTGTGTATTTTATCATTCTAAAACCAGCGGTATTGGTCTTTTTTCATGCATTGAAATGCATGAAGTAGTTAACAAAAGTGCTGAAACAATGCAATCAAGTGTGTAAATGTACCAGATGATTCATAATAGATGGTTATAAAAACAGCAAGTAATATTCAGAAGAATCGAAAAAGCGATTCATCGCCTTTCTGTCTGGTAGAAATTTGGAAACAACATATCCGAAGGCAACCAGACTGTAAAGAAAAGTCAAATGATGATTTATTTTAAATCATGAAAGTTTCAACTATTGTCTTATATTTTATATTCACTATGTGTTGTATATAAGGAGAGTTGTTTTCTTTTTCTTTTTGGATTATTCTGAACTACAAACACATACGTAATAGAATAAAGGACATTTAGAAGCTTTTTTGCATTTAGGATATCCCGACAACATGATCCTACGTAGCACAAATAGATTTCTCTGACATTTGATGGGTGTCAGCTCGGCCACATCTAAAGAGTGACCAAATTCTCAGAGTATACCTTCGAAGCATATTGTGGGAAATAGTGCCCTTTATATCCCATGGACTGAATTCCCTGTCTGAGTTCTTAATGTAGTAATTACTCGAAAATATTTCCACGTCCCAATATAGTTTCCTAATAGTTGAGTCGTAATATTGTATACGGTGAAATACAATGTAAGTTTCTCTCGTACTCATTTTTTCCGGGCCCGAATATGTTGCGACAGCTTGAGAGTTTACGGGTTTTCCAGAAAATAATAATGAGAAGTTTATATATATTGTTATGACATTAAATTCTATCTCGAAATATTACTGTATATCAAAAATATAACTTACTGAAATATCGGTCAACTGGATCAAATACCGCTAAAATATCAATATTTAATAAAATGAGAAATTATATTATAGAGTCCAATCTAAACCCCACAAAGGCAATTTTTGTGCCTTAGTGCATATTGTTGAGCCTTAAATGAGTAATCAACTACTATATACATAAGAATAGATAGATAGATAGATATACTTGTGTTTGTGTGTGGGTGTACATGTGTGTTCTCTACAATTCATAAAGGAATATAATTTTGTTTACTAATAATAGAACAAAAGCTAGTCACTATATGGAAGCTAAAGTGACACCGGTGTCGCACACAAAAACAGAATTGTACTTTTAGAATCTTAAATAAATTATTGTATTTACCAGTAACTTCCACTTCTTTAAAATTATGGAAATAAATAAAGTAAAGATAACCATATAATTGCTAATACTTAATTACAAATATTATTATATGGTGTATAACAATATATACAGATGGTGATCAGAAAAATGAAAACACCTGAACGAAATGACAACTTACCAGATTAATATGGTGTCGGGCCACCATTCGCCTTCAGAACAGCCTTGATGCGACGTGGGATGGAGGCATAGAGGTCGTGAATGGTAGCAAGTGGAATTTTACACCATTCCTCGTGCAGGGCATAGGCCAGTTCTGTGAGAGAGGATGAAGGTGGAAATCGCCGCCCCAGTCGTGTTTCCAAGACGGACCACAGATGTTCAATTATGTTGAGATCTGGGGATTCGGTGGGCCAGGAGAGGTGTTGAAATTCATCCCGATGTCCCTCAAGCCACGCTGCATCAACCCCAGCAGTGGTAATGGGTGCATTATCATCCTGGAAGATGGCGTCATTGTCCGGGAACAACATCCGGGCCATAGGATGCAAGTGGTCTCCTAAAATTGCTACATAATCGTTGGCAGTGATTCGTCCGCTAAGTGTGGCCACAGGACCCAATGAAAAACATGATATGGCGGCCCACGGCATCATCAAGCCGCCGCCACGTTACACAGTTGGGCGGAGACACTGCAGATCATAAGCTTCTTTGGGCGTTCTCCACACATAAACACGGCCCGTGGTTGGGAATAGGGTGAAGGATGACTCATCCGACCATATCACACGTTCCCCGTACTCAACGATCCAAGTTGCATGGTCGTGGCAACATTTGCGGAGCTCGAAAGCGTTATGGTCGCTGAAGAGCGGGTTGGCCCGTGCAACACGACCCCGTAAGTTCATGTCATGTAACTCGCGGCGGACTGTGTATGTAAACACGGTGTGTGAGGTACTGATTGAGTTCCTCCGTCACTTGCTTCGCAGTGGCATGACGGTTCTGCGCTTTAATACCCGGCGTGACCTGTCACTCATGATTTCCTTCCGCCCACAGTTCCGCTTCCCCGATGTGGTTTTCCCGTGTGTTGTGTAGGCCGTCATCACCTTCGACACTGTCCCACGCGACACACCTAACACAGTAGCCACTGCTGTCACATTCACTCTACATAACCGCGCACCAACAATTTGCCCTCTTTGAAAATCTGAGAGGTCTCCCATTTTACACTCCCTCCGTCTGTTGCAGCCACTGGACACTGCCGTTCCACTGCCCCTGACGTAGTATGGAGACCGACCTAACACACCACCACCAGCGGTCCGGCGGTGCGGGCGCCACGACACCACTGCCAACCCATACATCTGACGTGTTGCCATCTACAGGTGTTTCCATTTTTCTGATCACCATCTGTACATTCTATTATTTCCGCAAATGCCGGCAATCAAGACCATTGTTGAATCATTGTTTGGAATAAAACTTAGATATATTTCATTGTTATTTGACGTTAAATATAAACACCATTGAATTTTTAATTTTAAATATGTAATTATAACGTCAAAAAAACTATTCAATTTCAATTTTTATTATTTAATCATTCTAGTGAACAAGAAAATGACTGTATTAAGGAAGAATTAATTTACTTTCAATTGAACAATACTTTGTTTATGCATTGTCAAAATGTTTTCTTCAAACGAAACATTTATGTTAAAAATATATACTTCGATATAACATTTTAATTTTTGAAATGCACCGTGATTACATATGGTCAAGATAAATCGAATATTATTTTGGAATGAAATTCATTGTGTTATATTATTATGGAGATGTGAAATGAACGTGTACATACAGTATCAATACTAATGGATATGGATTTTTCACGCTGTCATTTTTCATTTTTTAGATTTCGCTCAATGGAGATCGATTCATATTTGACCCATAAAAGTTTTATTTTTACTTCTTTCCTATTTCTTATTCCTTTTCCTGTTCTTCGACCTAGGTATGCTTCTTTTAACATGCGTAGCATGCAATAGCATTTCTATTAATCCAGCATTCTTCCTTTACTAACCATAAATAAACAATATTCTTTGTCTGGGACATTAATGACCCGGTCTTGGCTATTTACATGAAGGACATTTATTGTCCTGTCTTCTTTACACAGTCCGATTTGTTGGAATTATTCTCAGTCTGCATTATCATTTCTGCTCTTTGTTCATTCCCTTAGCACGCTCGAATATCTCAGCGGTGTTGCCAGATGGTAAACGCAATCTGACAAAACGGGAATGTGTGGCATATATCCTTCGAAATATGTAGGATAGGAGATAATTTTCTCGAAAATATTCATATATCTGGGTGTGTTTGTGTGCATTATTTTTTGCTGGAAATATTGAATCATATTGCAAAATTCCTTTTTCTATAAACGGGATGTTTCCCTTCACGCCTGTCAGAGTAAATATTCAACATTTCAGGCCAGGTTCACTCGTACAGGCGAGGAATGTAAATAAATTATACACTTCTGTTCTCTGTGTGGTAAAAATGTCCGACTAAAAGTTTTTGTAAACTTCAGATGAGATGTTTCGTGAACAGAATAGACAACAAGGAAAATGTGCTGAAGTTATCATAGTCTGGGTTCTGGCTGCCCGCACCCAAATTTTTATCTTCTAGATCCGTCACTAAAGACCAATATCATCATCACTAATATCAGCTTAAAATTAACTGGCAATCCAGTAATAATATTATGTTCTCTTTTAAAAAGACTATTAAAATATTAATGGGTCAAACATGACCCTCGGTTCGTCAGAAGGGCTTCATCTAGTATCTTCGCTGGGCGAGTGTTAACAAAACACAGTCTGTTAAATCTTTTGTTGTTTGAAAACTTTCTTTTCTTTGGGTGCGTGTAATTTTAATACTTAAATAAATATTATAAATTTAAGAAACATAAATGACTTATGTAATTTTATCCCTTGGTCTTTATGTTTTACAAAATTACTTAATAATAATTATAAATGTATGTCAAACGATCTATGGATAGAATAACATTTTTCTTTGTGGGGACTAAATGTTTAATATGTTATATAGGTAATGAAATGTCACTAGAGTAAATTATAAAGTGAATATTTACAACGTGTCCTCCTTTTTACCATGCTTCTAAGAAAAATTATTGACGAAAAAGCCAACTCCGTCTGAGAACAATAACTATCACTGTTATGGCCACAAATAATACTAGTAATGTTCCACAGAACTTCAAAAAGCAGTGCGTATGGGCAAATCTACTTTTGTTTTTCGGATCATTGTTTCCAAACGAATATCAAAGAAACAGAAAATAACTTACACTATATGAAATAAGATAGGCATGAACGTATAGCAACTTTGTGGGCGGAGGTTTCTTCCTGCACAGTAATCTGCAGTGTTACCATCTTCTAACAAACTTTGAATTTACCAACTTTTTCCACTTTACTTTTAGAGTGTTCCTTTTCTGTTTCTTCTAATAGAGGAAAATAGACACAAATATTACACTGTTGAACTCTATAAGGAAAGTTAAGTCTGATATTTAGGTATGAAACCTAAGATATTCAACATAGAGAACGAATATATAGAGGAATCAAGTTAGACGCTAAACAGCTGCAGCACAAGGGCAGACGCAGCCATTTGGAAGGTCTTTATTGATTGGCTGCTGAAGAGTTGTTTATTTCCTTATACTGTGCTATGGATTGTTATGACTATTACAGAAGAAATAACAACATTTTCATTATTTTTACATGTGGTAGAACTAGTCATTATTATAATTATGATTATAAATACTAGAGTGTTAGCGACTACTGTTGCAGACAAACTTAGAGATCTCTTGCCCAACTATAACCGCCACCAGGTTGTAGAAGTATTTTTTGTGGACACTCTGTATATTTCGTAAAGACAGAGATCATTGTTTTGATTTATACTTTATTCTGCGACGCAAATTAGTTCTTCCTTCGATGGGAATTGCTTCCTTTCCACGCAACTGAACAAAGAAGTCTCTCATTGTTTTTCATATATATATTTAAAATATTGGTTTTCGGTGAGAACATTTCAGTGAGTGACGAACCTTTTCAGTGTTTCTCCCTAACTTATTATATGCACAGTGCATATTCTATAGTTATTTAAAACTGAATTAAGTGTTTTCTATAATCATTTATGGAAATACTAGCTGACCAGATGCTCTATTGACCAGAGTGACGCTAGTCACATTGTTTTTGTAGTTCCTCATCTGTACTTTCTCACGTCCGAGTTATCACATTGTCTCGTGCATCGTCGCCAGTAGACTAAAATTAACATAAATTATTTTCCGTATTCTGTTTGTATTTGCATACAGGTGAGTTAACTTAGTGGTTTTTTAGAAATATCTGCCAACACTCTTCAGTCGACCATTGCAGTTCGCATCATAAATTTTTGAGCTCGGGGAGTTTGATTGCGGAATTGTGTGCTGCCACCACGCAGGTTGCGTCGGGAATTAAGTATGACTTTGTGTTAAGGGGTACAGCTATTAGCCGGCGAAGGACGTTTTCTTACGGCTAGCCCCAACTAGTGAAGTCCCAGGTTCACATAACTTGTGCACTTGAGAGTTATAAACGCGCCCTCCCACATCAGCATTCCACTTAGTAAACTGTGATAGTTTACTGGAGACACATCTTAACGCTTCAGGGTTGTTTGACGCAGCAACTGGATTCCTACGTGGAATTATCCCGGCATCTTTTCCCCCAGTGCTAATCCCCCAAGTGAGTCATTGGTGTGAGAGAAGCATTTGCAGTGAATTCTGAATTATAATCTTCTATATAAAAGTGATAAAAAGGGCTACGGCGCATTAAAAGGGCAAAGTGTGATTTTAGTAATGAATATTATTATACATATTCTGTGTTAAGTGTTGTGTTCATTTCTCTTCGAAATTATTTTTTTTTAAATAATAGTATTCTAATAAATAAGTATAGTGTTATTTAATCCAGTGTGTTTTCGTTGTTTTGTGTGAATGATGTTTGTGTGTGTTATGGTCTGTATGACCATCTGATCGTCCGTGAGGTTTTCGGGACGAGACATCCGAACCTCTCGGCGTCTAATGCTCATGTCATCATTGAGACCAACGAGCTATTTGGAAACAATTTGTAATTCCCTCTTGGAGAGTTCCTTCATCGTCCTATCCAGGTAAGTTCAGGTCTCAGGAGAATAGCTACTGATAGGACCACGGACAACAGAACCACGAACACCGAACTCAAGTTGGTTACAAATAAATGGCAGCCCAAACACCGACCCGATCCCCGGTCGGTTACAAATAAATGTCAACCCGAACAGCGACCCGACACCTGGGTGGTTACACAACCGCTGCCAATTTTCCACTACGCAACTCTTGGCTGATCTCACGCAGCACGTAGGCTGTCATTCTGTTCATGCTGTATTTCGGTAACAGTTGTATATACCCTATCGAAAGAAACAAAATTAAACATTGTTGTAAAAGCAATGAACGCAACATAAGAGAAAGGCACGACAGAAAGAAGTGGCAACATTGTCTTTTAGGTACCAGGGGTCATAGATCTCTAACAAATGTCGCCAAGAACAGCAGGTAGAATGTTGGTTACCTCCGATTCTAGAAAAAGATAGTATCTCTATATATGTATGCTAGTTTAAATATGTTTCATAAGTGTATATATACATATATTACTCTTATGTACAGAGAGAGGGAGAGTTTGAGATACAAATATAATATAACTTTCACACACTCTAATAAAGATCTATTTACACATAAGCTCTCTTTATTTTGAACGTGAGTTTCACTTCACCACTCACTGTACATAAGGGGTGAAGGAGTAAATTCAACGTGAGTGATAGAGGGTATCAATAATATTTGAGTGTGATTGTGACTAAGTGTGAGTGAAAGCGAGTTGATCTAGTGTCAGCGCGAGTGAGTGAGACCCTGAGGAAGATGGTCGATAGTGAGAGCGAGTGATTGTGTGTGTGTAGGAGGCGATTGTGTGCAAGTGAGGGAATGGGCGTTGACAATATTCGAGTGTGAGCTTAACCGAGCTTTTTGAGTGTGAATGAGAGAGTCATTTAAGGTTGAGTGCGAGTATGAGTAATTGAAAATGCCCATCTCTGGTCTAACAACACTTTTTTCTTTGCGTTTGATACAATTCGAGCATTTAACTACTTTCATCTGCAGGTGAATTATGTAATATCGTGACTGTACGTGTGAACCGAACTCACCCTCCGTGATATTTCTAGCTGTTTTTGTGGAATCATAGCAGCAATTAAGTGCATATAAAATGAACTGCATCAAGAAGGCACTACATGTTTATTTTAATAATTAACCTAGTACTTGAATAATTATGTAGCACAAGGCAAAATGTGCACATCTTACAAAGGCTTCATGAATCCAACCTTGGTAACTTAATTCACTTGCAACCCGGATACTGAAACAAATATATATAAGGAAAACCCACAAGCTAAGAATGAATAGAGGAAATCTGAAATTTACTGCTCACTACAAGAGATCACACACATTCACTGTGGAAATTCTGTATTATAGCCTATATTCAAACATAATATATCTATAATTAGGAATATATTCAGTAACGTGCAAGCACTTCAGCATTTGTGGATATAAACATAATAACGCAAATGCGTTTCGTATTTTGATAAATACTATCAATATATACTCGATAAGAAATAGTCGCAAACTTAAATCACTTAACGAAAACTTCCATTTTGCATCATGCTACATCAATGTCAATATTGTGCAAGTACAGTAATAAATAAGCTATTTCAAAGATAGTAATATTCATCAAAATCAAAAACTTCAAACTGACGAATGAGGCCTTAAAATTTAACATTATATCCTGTGCGGAATGTTGTGCGGATACGTACACACTGTTACATAAAGGATGGCCGCTTTCTTTAATGTTGTTTTCAGACAAAATTTTTCTAAACAAAACTTAGGGTATCTAAGTAAAACAGTGAAGCAAAGCTCCTGGTTCGAACCTTCAACCCAGCTTAGCAATTGGGTTAAAATGGTCATATGCGTTTTTTCTTCTTCTAAATATAATAAGACATGTTGGAATAGCATTAAGTGTAGACAAAAGTAATAATAATAATAATAATAATAATAATACTAATAATAATAATAATAATAATAATAATAATAATAATAATAATAATAAAGCAGTAATAATATTAGTAATAATATTAATAATAGTAGTAATGATACAATATTTCGAAACTATGTATTTACATACTCGTTTTGTCATCTTGATTTTCATACGTAAAAGATCATTAACATCTATAAAGAACGTATTCGTATGTAAAAAGAAGAATGAAGGTAACGACATCGAACATAATTCGTCCATGCGCAGTAAAATAAAAAAAAAGGAGAACAAGAAATAGCGTTTATAATGTATATGATTGTTCTTGTAATATGCCATTACAGTCTAATGTGATGATGTTTTAATAGGAGGGTGCCCGAAATTTTTTGCACCGACTGTACTTGACCTTTAACAAAAAACCTCTGGCTGGTCATATAATTCGTAATTTTGTTTGTTATTCTATTTCAAATTAACATGGAAAGCTGTAAAATATTCATTAGGAATCATAGTTTTGGGAATCGATATCTTTATTTATATATTAAATTAGCTATAAGTCTTGTATATGGATATGTAAATGGATTATTACAATTCTTACGGTGTCAGTGCGATCTGAAAATATAGGTCCATCATTGGACGGAACTTTTCCAATAAATAACCAATCTAAAATTCGACAGAATTTTCAGGACCACCCTTCACCTCTCTTTTAGATATCTAGGTCCTTCTGAAATCTAGTTTAATCCAGATTTTACCAAATTTTATTCGTTTCAAAGCCCCACCGCCAAAATGCTTTGTTTTGATTGGAGGATTCACCCACGCTATGATCTTAGAGCGCGATTACTATGACTCATACCTAGAATTTGCCGAAGACGGAGGACCCAGATTTTCCCAGTTCTGGAAAGTAGAAATTAGCAGGAAAGGCTGTACTAACAAGGTAAATGTAGTTTGATAATGGAATAAAGACCATCCAGGAAGCTACGGAGCAATAACGTAAGGGATTTCATAGTAAAAAACCGGACTGTATAGCAGAAATAGGAAGCGTAACTCAGTGACGCCATGTTTTTGCAGATATAATTAGTGGTGGACAGATTCTACGAAGTGCATCAGTTTGCTAGTTGTTCTTAAATATCCACAGACAGTTTCGGAAGATTAGTGTTTCTCCCTTAAAATATTCTCATCCTATAATTATTCCTTGTAGAGTTACGTAAGGCCTGCCCTACTGCCGTTTGTGTTCGTGTATGTAGTAAATGTGATTTCTTCTTGTACTTATCTAATAATTAACATGGCGGTATTTAATTGCATTGTAGTTAGGATAGTGATCATAATGCCCGTGTAAAGTTTCAAGAGGGCTCCTGTTTACTCCCAACTTGGGGGTACGGCTTCCAGCAGGGATGGGTTGAAAGTATAGTTATCATAAGGTTCTTTTCCCTTCAGGAAAGGGGCCTATATTTTTTCAATAAATAGTTTGGGTATTAACTGAACAGTTTGAATTAAGAATGTGATTTAGTGAATACAAGGGCAAATTGGCCCTGTTCCTTTCTTTCCCCTTTCCTTTCGTAAACGATAGAGCCGATTTAAAAAGAAAAAATGGTAAAATCTGAATGTTGTTGGTGTATATTTATTAGTATAACATGTATTAATGTAGTGTGTAGTATGGATGTGGCATGTATGTGTTCGTAATGTAGTATCAGTACTAGTGATTGTAGTTAAGTGATGAAAGAGTGTGTGAAATAATGAAGTATGGACAGTGTATCATTCGTATTCGATCAATAGCTAAACGCAACATATCGATCTATAGTATAATCAGAAAATGAGAGTGTCATAGTATCAAAATTTCCGTGTACAAGGTCACATTCAGTGGTTCAAGGGTTGATCATATCGTCGCTAGCCCTCTAGTGTCAAACGTCAGTACTAACCGTCATTCTTATGTCGATACTCTTAGTGATTTAGTTTCCATGGAATTGACCTTTCTTTTCGAAATAAAACCTAGTAAATATAATTCCCAGCCCATATGGATATACAGTTTAGTTAAGTTATCCAAAACTAATATTTCCTGAATATTACAGCATTCTACTTAGTCTAGAAATAAAAATATTTAAGTAAATAAACAATACGTAAATTCTTAGCAGAAGTCGGGCGATATGATGCTAGTTTTCGCTTTGAAATTAGAATAAATGTTCATTTTTCTTCGTGGCTGCAGAACTTCATTGTTGCTGCAGAATTTTCGTAAAATTAAATATTATCGCGGATAATTCTATTTTTCAGTGAACATACGTATGATTTTTTTTCTTTCTCAATAAAGCTACCAGGTATTACATAGTATTGTGTGTGTGGTGAAAGAGTCTTCAGTTCGAGTGAGGTTGTCGTGCGGTGATCGGAATGGGAAATGTTTGTAGTCACTATAGATTTTAAAGTATTATGATGAAATGTGTATATAGGCTGGGCGTAGATAGAGGAAACAGGGTGTTTGTAGAATATAGCGTCGTAGTAAAAGAAAAAGATGATGATATGAATATGATATGAATATTAATATGAATATGAATATGAAGTATATGAATATTGTAGTAAATGAATATAGAAGATAGGACACCCATATAGTTAAATATATAGTAGCCCAGTGCATACTTCGCCACGTATTGATATATATATATATATATATATATATATATATATATATTGAATAGATACGTATAGCTACAAGCATCTCAGGTTCTGACCCCTGCACCGGAATATCACGCGGTCCGGAGGGCGATATATAGTCGGACTATGGTAATACTTTGTAGTTTGATGTGTTATAGTAATGATCAACCATAGTAATACTATCTGATAGCATGGGTAGCATCATATAATCGCTGACTGGGCATATTTAATAATCAATTATGGAAAGACAATAGTTATACAACTGGCTGTAGTGAATTATATTATATTTTTGGTCGCTTTTAAAATAGAATATCCTGTTCCGTGAGATTTTTTTTCTCTTCACGTTACCTACTCGGGCTAGCTCACGATATTCATGGAGGCGACAGCGCTGACAGGGTTACAGAATCAAATCAATTAGTTATTGAAATTTATTTTCGCGTACCCGGATTTCGACCCCTAGTCCCCTTAAGTATTTTCATTTCTTTTCTTAGTTTAATTAGACGAGGGAAATTAACGACATCCCCGACTGTGGCGTGTCTGCGCAGGGTAGCTATCGGTGATGTTTTGGTAATTGAAATCACCGATCCAAAATTCAGTTTATTTAATTTTTTTTTATTTCGGCAAATCATTAGTTAGGGATAACTTAGCTAATACTTTTACTCTAGTTTCATTACTGTCCTAGAACCTTCTTAGTTCTTCTGACGGGTCGAATATTTTTCCTTAGAGATTTCAAAATTGGGGACGCAGTTACCTGGTCCCTTCCCCCTCTCCTTTCATCCTGCTGGTCTGGGCCGGATACGGGGCTCGGATTTCAATCTTACAAGCAAACTCTTGTGGGATTGGGATCTGATGGACACAGAACTTGCATCCTTGGCAGCAGGACCTCCCTTCTAGTTTACGTATTTAAGTAAACCACCCTCTTTCGGCATAGGTAAATATTTTTGGCTATGAGTTGTTATATATTTAAATTCGATCACTCTTCTGTGTAGTGAGTAGTACTTTAATCTTTCTCCTTTCGTTGGCGCCGCTTTCTCTCTCTTGTCTCTTCCTTCTTACTTCGAGGTTTTTTTTTTTTAAATTTTCAACCTTCCCCCCCACAGATTTTGAACTTGTCGCTTACAATTTATTTTAACGTACAACTCTGATCTGAAATTACCAGCTGAGACGTTGCAAGACACGATTCATGGATAAGGTAGATAGTGATTGGGTCCTCCATCACATTTTGACCTATTGCCGGAATGAATAACGACTTCATATTTGACGACACTTCAATTACGTTCTTTCACCGTCGTTCCTCTAAGTTTTTTTTTCATTGGTCACTTTCTTTCCGTTTTGGTTTTCGTTTATCTTGTAGTTAACCTGGGCCCAGAAATTGTCTTTTGGTTTATCTATTTATATCTTTAGAAATGTTCTGTGTTACGTGCCTGCCTCACAAAGGTTTTTTTTTACGATTCATGCACGAATTGACTATATGAAAGTTGAAATTCATACATGCGCGGTATCAGGTAAAAAATCAATTCTTTTCTTCATATGTAATGTCGGAAGTCATTTGTTTTTATTGTACAATGTTTGCAACCTTTTCTGAAATTATTGTTGGGGTTATTACTTAAAATGTGTGCGCTATTATTAAATATGAATATATATACATATATATATATAGATAAATAAATACGTCGAAATGTACATGTGCTTAGTATGTGAATATGATGTTAAAGTAAAGTATGATATTAAATGTATTATATGGATATATGTAAGAGCGCTCGTGTCTGTCCCCACAACGTGTATTGGTTGCTATAGTTTACCAGTAAGTTTTCCGACGAATATAAGAATATAGATTTTTGTCAAGAATACCGCCGTGCACTCAAATAATTTTCCTTTCTTCTGGATAAATGTAAATCATAACTTATGTAATCATTATTTAGTGGCATGTACTAAGAAGTAACGGCAGGTCTAAATGTAATCCATATCATAATGAATATTATCCATGAGCTACCAACCTAAAACCATTGTGGAAAGTGTACCTTCAATCCCTCTCACCTGCATATGTATCCTATGACTTGACCAGTTTTTTTCCTCAATTTAAATCATTATACTCCTTACACCTTTGGAAGATCATCTCAAATCCGAACTATATATATACATACACAAAAGTGATCCTGAATAAATGAAAGGTCTCATGACGTGTCCCAGTGATGAACAAGTAACTCAAAATTATCTGATTAATGAATTTGTAAATGGACTGACTAAGAGGTGAATCATCCTCTGGCGGAAAGTGATTTTCGAAATCCCTAGATGGGTATAAACTTTGCAGTATGCGAGTGCAGATATAAATATAGTTGATGAATTGTTTTTATAAACCAATAGTTATATATATATATAATATATATATATATATATATATATATATATATATATATATATATATATATATATATATATATATATATATATAAACTAAGTTAAATGGAGCGAAATATTTTGGACGCTACGAGTGGTGCGCGATTTGTGATTTGAACGCTCGGAATTATTAATATTTTATTGCTCAATGTGAAGTAGAGACTCATAAGTTCTATTACACCCGAAAGTTTTTTTCTGTTCTTTTCTTTGTCCAATTTTTTTTTAAAAAAAGTATAATAAGTGTCTTCTTTGCGTATGTCGCAAATCATAATTTCGCTTTAGCATGCCTAAGATATAATATATGTAATTATTTTTTTCCTTTCCATTTGTCAATATGATCAAATATATAAAGACTTACTAAAGTATATCTCTTTGTATTCTATTGATATATAACCCAGAACTTGTGCTTTTAATATTTTCTTTATAATAATTTTTTTCTCAATATGAATGTAATAAACTATTTGTACCTTTGTAGCTAGTTGGTTTCCTTTAAACATATATACACTGTCCTGAGTGAGTGAGCGAGTGAATGCATGATAGATTTAATTTAAGTAATTTTAGTGATGTCATTTGTCATATTAATGTTAATCATATATGTGTCATGTTTTAATATATGTGTTAAGGTAAATAACCTAGGTCATGAAGGACCGCTACTAACGGTTTAAATCGGCTCTAGGAGTGAGACCGAAAATAGCAGGATGAGCCTCAATACGACATCTTTCTTCCAGGAAGTTGAAACCCTTATTGATACGATACATAAATTTATATTGAGTTTATAACTTTGATTTTTTTTGGCTAATTCATATTTGTGGTCGATCCTAGAGAACAGAGTTCAGATACTGGATGGTTATCAATCATCGTTCGGATTAACTTTACAAAGAATAATTTCGATTTCTCCTTTCCGGGTCTAGGTCTGGGCAACCCCACGAACGTGGTGTCTGGAGCTAGGTCGGGGTGGTATGGAGGAACATGTGTCTATTCCGAAGCATTCTAAAATTAATTAGTCGTTAATAACACTTAAAATGATTCATCTTTCAACGACTTTCCCGACTTCTTACTATTTTTCCGGAATTATCCAGTATTCTGTTTCTTATTAAAATACCCTATTTGTTTTCTTTCTTTTTCCTCCCTTTTCGAACCTCCTTCTTTTACCCTTCTACTTTCTTCTCTCTCTTTTTCTATTTCTGAATGAAAGAAAACGGAGTCATGACTGAGAGTAGTCGCTATTGGTGCGGTCAATAAGTTGTTTCGATGAGTTTCTTCGGAAGTCCGATATGGGATAATTAACCATGAGATGAGTATGCATTGAAGGACGAACAATAATAAGAGAGTTTATTTAAATTTACTTTATTGGAAAATAATCATGATTTCAATTAGTAGGTGATGTTTCGTAATTGCCTTTGTTAAAGAAATTAAATTTAGCGACTCCTCTACTCTACATGCAGTTCCACTTTTTCTTCGTTCACTACTTTTTTTTACGTTTTCTTTCAATTGGCGACCGTGACAGGACCTGTTGCCCTGGAAACGGCGATTTCTATGGCAACGGACTTCGTTTTTCTTTCAATTGGCGACCGTTGATTTAGGACAGTTACCATGGAAACAATTGTTTTCCCTAGTAACGGATCTGAAATTATTTATTAAACACTGTTTAGGATCGAGCACATATTCACTTGGCCACAAGAGGGTGAATAATTAAAAGGGGTCACAGTGAGATTAAATAATTATAGTCATTGGCTGTTCTGCTATCTTTGTCTCTCTCTATAGAAAGGTGGAAATGAAGGAATCTGTCAAAGTTTGAATTCAAAAATTCGAAAATGCTGGAAGTTGACCCAAGAAATGAATCAGATAGGAGTCCTTTAATCTATGAACAGTATTTGGATAGTAAGTTTTGTTAGTCTGTAAGTATATAATTGCATGTGTGTTTACATTGTGTCCTTTTTGTACGGAAGCTATGGCAACCAATAGAGAAGTTGTCGTATCACACGAGAACGCGGAAGTCTCATGTACACAATGTACGTTAGACATTAATGAGAAAAGAGCTCGCGTCTGTCGTAGACTAGTGAGGTGTCACGAGTGTGGGCTGAAATGGATTCATTTCAGTTGTACCAATTTAGAGGATACTGCTGAAAATGCAGAAAAGATCCGGGCTGGTGAGATAATTAAATACTGTAAAGAATGTGAAGGAAAGCTCAACCAGTCGCGTGAACCCATGAGTCTATCCTCTGAGAAGGAAATTGAACATCCCGATTCAGACGGGGAGCGAGGGTATAGTACCCCGAAGAACCGAGGCCAAATCTCTCCAGTGGAGATATCTGACCTCGATGATGATGAAAGAAATGGGGATTCAATTGGTGATAAAACCAAAGAAGAGCAAAGGAAGACTGTGTCATCTAATAATGACACTCTCCTCCTTTCATTACAACAGATGCTACAAAAAATAGATCGGGATAATCAACAAATGAGACGCGAAATAAATGAGAAATTTGACACCTCGAACCGAGAAACCGAATCTCGATTCGAGGTACTAACCCAGAAAATCGACAACATATGTTCGGACTTTGCTTCCTCAATAACCACATTGAGGGTGCAAACGTCCACTAAAATTGACATGGTCAGATGCGAGGCTCAGCAATCTATCAAGCAACTTCAAGAGAAGACTGAGGGTAAATTCGATCATGTAAATTCAGAGTTTGAACAAATAAATACCAAATTACTTAAGATCAACAATAAACTAGAAACACAGCAGGCTGAAATTGATAATTTAAAGTCAACTTTGTCAAATTTATCACTGGAAACCAAACGGGAAGTAACTGACCAAAAAATTTTGAAAATTCAGGACGAAATAGTGAATATTCAAAAAGAAATAACGAAACCATGTCGCGAAAAATCAGAGGTAGCCTATGCTTTCCCCGGTAGCGATTCGCCGGAAATATTACCTGCTATAACAACTACCTGTAGCGCAGGAAAAGAAAATTCAATGTCAGTTGATGCACGGGATATTGCGACGCACTACCCCATGCATCGGTCAGAACTAAAGTCGTGGTTTAATTGCAATAGTGTGCCGAATCAGTCGAGTGTTGTGACGACTACGGTCACTAGCGTGAGTGCTCCCTCCTTACATGGAGGTGTACAATCACATAGCGTGTTGCCGGGAAGAGGAGATGGGTACCATCCTGAGTCGTTGTTCACGGGTGCGGTTGGTCCAGGGATGGAGCCCAACATAGTCAATACGACCAACAGAATCCCTTTTAATTACATGGGTAATTATAACACCGCTACGACGTCGTCGGTGGTAAATCCGGTGACTACTCCGATTGTACAGGATAATATGTTAATTCCCACTAACTATTCACCTGCTTATATTAGTATGGGTTCCAAGGTTTCGCTGAGGGACATCGAACGCTTTCCCACGTTTGATGGGAATATCACCAATGGACAGCCTCGTGTCTTCCTGCGTAGATTGCAGCAGTGCTTGGAAATGTATCGGCTCACTGATAGAGAACGCTTGCAAATAGTTGAGAAACTTTTAATTGCAGCATCAGGCGCATGGTTTGCCTCTATTAAATACGGAATCCATACATTTGACGATTTCCTGATCCTTTTCAAGGAATACTGTAATGAGTATATAGAGAGGCTTCAAAAATGCAACCTCCAATCTTTAAGTAATGATCGAGCCAAGTATGGGACCCTTTTGGACTATGCTTGGAAGATCATAGAATTGTACTACCAGATCGCTGAAAATCCATCGCAAGCCAAACTAGTAGACATTATAGTGAACGCTCTTCCACCAGATGAGTCGCGGGCCATTGCTTTCCATTTGTGCCAAACGGTGCGAGAAGTTACGTCCCGCCTAGCTGCCCTGTGTGGGAAAGAAACTGGAGGCCCACCAATGAGGTATTTCGCCCGGCAAGCCAAAATTGTGAAACCCGTGAAAAGCAAGGCAACGGCTAGTTGCCAAACGGACTTCTCGTTATCCGAGTGGATGTGGCTCGGAAAGCAATCAATATAATGGTCGACGTCTGTACCGTAACCGACCGATGTTAAACAATTGCCGGGGTTATCGCCCCTATGACCGCATAATGGGGGAATCGAACCCGAATAGGGACGATAATAGGAGGAACTTTAACAGGGCGTACCGGAGAAAAGAAAACGGTAATGGTCAAGGCAGTAATGTTAATAATAGTGCAAATAGATCTCAGAATTCTGCCCCTTCGCAAATACAAACAAATGGCGGAAATGGAATTCTAGCGAATCGAGGAATTGATAGTCGCGAGACCGCTGTCAAATCGACAAACTAATTCCGCAACTACCTGGTGAAATGGGGGAGGATAGTTGCGGGAAAATATACCCCATTATTTTGAAAAATCAAAATTACCACGAATATAAATCTAATCTGTGGACACAAAATTCATCTTTTCGGGACTCGTTAAAATTCGTTATAAAATTTGTCATAGATGAGGAACCCTTTGCTTCAAGTGAAGAACGCTATTTTTCTACCTCTCCCAGCCTAAGAGGAAGTATCGGCGGCGTTGAACTTGTCGCTACAATAGATAGTGGCTCGGAGCTCTGTCTAATGGACTGAGAGGTGTGGAGAAAATTAAAGCAACGGTTTCCATCCGCTAAGTTGAGACCATACACGGGCCTTACACTTGGCGCTCTCGCTGGGAAAGAGAGTTTTTCGGTTCCGGGCGTTCAAAATTTTAACTTAAACATACAGAATCATATATTCGAAATAGCCATTTTTGTCATAAAGTATTTGCGAACGGACCTAATACTGGGATGTCCGTTTCTAGACAAATTTCATTGCATCATTGACCGGGAAAAGAAAGAGATTAGAAAGAAAGATAGTTTAGGAAACACTGTTATCGTTCCTACAGATCGACCGAATATAATGCTAGTAAAATTACTAGTAGAAGAGATTGCAATCGGTGAATCAGGATGGCCGGTGGTGGATCAACCTATGCTTGACCCCAGTCTAAATTGTCAAGCTGCCTGTGCAGTGACACCTCTCCACAAGGGAGGGGTTAACAGGGGAGATCAGCTGGATCCACTCATGGGCACTGAATGCAATGTCTCGGAACAAGATATTGATTCGTATATTGCTACTCGGGATGACTTACCATCACCGATTAAATCAGGTCTTCGGAAATTATTAATAAATTACCGTTCACTTTTCTCCGAGTACCCACGCCGCGTTAACGCGCCTCCCTATAAAATACAATTGAAGGATGAAGAACCAGTTGTTGGACCATGTTATTCGTTCCTCAGGCTATACAGCCTGAGTTTGAAGCAGAGTTGAATAAATGGTTACGGTTGGGAATAGCAATAGAACAAATGTCTCCATATCGAATCCCTATTCATGTCGTCCGGAAGGCCTCTGGCGGTGTACGTCCAGTTTTGGATCTGAGGGCTACTAACTCAAAAATTATTTCCCCACAGGTGCAGGTAGAACCTATAAATGAGTTACTACACCGTGTTTCGCAGGCAATGTGGTTTTCGTCCTTTGACGCGTCAAGTGCATATTACGGGATCAGTTTACACAAAGACTCTTACCAATGCACCAGTTTTGTGTACAAGGGAAGACAATATTGCCTTACTGTTCTGCCACAGGGGCTGAAAAGTAGTCCTGCTGTATTCCAATCAGTAATGACAAAATTTTTTAATGATTCAACCCGTTCTTTTGTTGTTTTGTACTTGGACGATGTTCTAGTAAAATCAACTACTGAAGGAGAGCATTTGGTTCATTTAGAGAGAACTTTCGAAATCTTTAAACAAGCAAATTTTCCATTAAATTTCAAAAAGTGTAAGTTTTTCGCACGGGAAATCAAATTCTTAGGACATATAATTAGTGGCAGAACAATAAGGGTTGACCCTCGACTCAATGAGCCAATTCGTTGTTTTCCAGTACCGAAATCCAAGAAGGCTTTACAGAAGTTTTTAGGACTCATAGGATGGAGGCGAAAATTCATTCCGATCTTTTCTGGTCTTACTGCTAACCTATATCAACTCCTGAAAAAGGATCAGAAATTCGTACTGGATAACGAGGCCTTCGAAACTTTCAATAAACTGAGAACTCTTTTTAGTGATCCACCTGCATTAAGTCAGCCAGATTTCTCCATGCCTTTTCACATCCATAGTGATGCGTGCATGGAGAATTTGGATGGCCTACTCGCACAATATCCTTCAGATAAAGACAATCCTAACGTTATTGGATATGCCAGTCGACGGGTGAAACCCTATGAGTTGTCTCTTTCAATATCTCAGCTGGAACTCCTGTCCGTCCTGTTCCTTTGTGAACATTTTGAGCAGTATATCATGGGTCGTACCACTTATGTCCATACGGATATTGCTGCAGTCACACATGCATTCACCCAAAAGAACCTTGAGCCACGAACCACCCGCAGTCTTTTGAAATTGCAGAAATTCGATTTAATTTTCCAACACTGCCCGGGCAGAGAAAATTTTGTAGCCGACAAACTTAGCAGATACCCACCGAAACACATTATGTTCATTTTTTAACTAAAACGCAGGATGCTGATATTAATCTATATTTTATTCGAGAAAATCAAATAACAGATCAGTTATGTAACAACCTGTTAAAGCAATATGAAAACAATCGTAATCTGGATAGAATAACAATGTACTGTGGGTTAATTTACATTAAACATTTGCGTATTCAGAAGGGCTCCTAGTGATACCGCAGAGTTGTATACCCCAAATTATTAGTGTTGTCCATTCTACCGGTCACTTTGGAGTTCAGAAGTGTTATCGTTTTTGTCGAGATATATTTTATTGGAAAAATCAAAAAACTACAATTAAAAATTTTATTCGAAATTGCATAGAATGAGTTGAAACAAAGTTTACAAACCGTGCTATAGCAAAGCAGGAATATCATATCCAAGCGACCGTACCCCATGAGACTCTGGGGGTGGACCTCATTGGAAAATTGCCACCTAGTCAGGGATATTATTATATTTTATCGTTAACAGATATCTATTTTCGTTTTGTTACTTTCCTCCCACTGAAAAAGGATCATACCAAGGAAATAATCACAGTATTAGAGAGACGATACTTTCACCTATTGCCGTATCCACAGGATTTCTTATCCGATAAAGGACCACAGTTCCAGTCTAAGTTGTGTCAGCATTTTTGCGCCAAACACAAAATTAAACATAAGAAAACTTCCAGTTATTCGCCGCAGGCTAACGGGATAACGGAACGCAGCCATAAAGAACTTAATAGATTAGTCAGATTATGGTGTCATGAGGATCAAACCACTTGGCACAAATATTTAGTTAAAATTCAGGACCTTCTGAATAATTCATATTGTTCCAGTATTGGCTGTACGCCTGCGGAACGCTTTCTTAGTTACTCTGCCGTTGATAACTATAGGAAAGTGTTCCCATGGCCAAAAGAGTTAGATTCTGTAGATAACAGTTTCCGATACGCTGGAGTAGAGGTAAAATTAAAAAATCATACTAAACAGTCGTTAAACTCTATAAATCTGCAAGAAGGAAAATTAGTGATTTTGAAACTGCATAACTTATCGTCGCTTATAAAGCACGAGTCAGCAAAATGGATGAAAGTCTATACCGGCCCGTTTTTGGCAGTAAAATTATTGAAAAATTGCGCTGTATTACACAATCTAAAAGGTGAAAGTATCGAAACTCATAATTTCCAGAATCTTAAGCTTTTCAAATGTACCGAGGACAAAAAACGAGAACTTCTATCTCAATACCCAAAGTGAATGTTACAACGTCTCATTTGAGTGTACGAGAGTATGAGTGAGTAGTTAGTTTATTAGTATTAATACATGTTAATTCTATTCAACAAAATTTTGTTATTCAAACAAATTTTTTTAACGACGCCGGGGAACTGTAATATGCCATTACAGTCTAATGTGATGATGTTTTAATAGGAGGGTGCCCGAAATTTTTTGCACCGACTGTACTTGACCTTTAACAAAAAACCTCTGGCTGGTCATATAATTCGTAATTTTGTTTGTTATTCTATTTCAAATTAACATGGAAAGCTGTAAAATATTCATTAGGAATCATAGTTTTGGGAATCGATATCTTTATTTATATATTAAATTAGCTGTAAGTCTTGTATATGGATATGTAAATGGATTATTACAATTCTTACGGTGTCAGTGCGATCTGAAAATATAGGTCCATCATTGGACGGAACTTTTCCAATAAATAACCAATCTAAAATTCGACAGAATTTTCAGGACCACCCTTCACCTCTCTTTTAGATATCTAGGTCCTTCTGAAATCTAGTTTAATCCAGATTTTACCAAATTTTATTCGTTTCAAAGCCCCACCGCCAAAATGCATTGTTTTGATTGGAGGATTCACCCACGTTATGATGTTAGAGCGCGATTACTATGACTCATACCTAGAATTTGCCGAAGACGGAGGACCCAGATTTTCCCAGTTCTGGAAAGTAGAAATTAGCAGGAAAGGCTGTACTAACAAGGTAAATGTAGTTTGATAATGGAATAAAGACCATCCAGGAAGCTACGGAGCAATAACTTAAGGGATTTCATAGTAAAAAAACCGGACTGTATAGCAGAAATAGGAAGTGTAACTCAGTGACGCCATGTTTTTGCAGAAGGGATTTCATAGTAAAAAACCGGACTGTATAGCAGAAATAGGAAGTGTAACTCAGTGACGCCATGTTTTTGCAGATATAATTAGTGGTGGACAGGTTCTACGAAGTGCATCAGTTTGCTAGTTGTTCTTAAATATCCACAGACAGTTTCGGAAGATTAGTGTTTCTCCCTTAAAATATTCTCATCCTATAATAATTCCTTGTAGAGTTACGTAAGGCCTGCCCCACTGCCGTTTGTGTTCGTGTATGTAGTAAATGTGATTTCTTTTTGTACTTATCTAATAATTAACATGGCGGTATTTAATTGCATTGTAGTTAGGATAGTGATCATAATGCCCGTGTAAAGTTTCAAGAGGGCTCCTGTTTACTCCCAACTTGGGGGTACGGCTTCCAGCAGGGATGGGTTGAAAGTATAGTTATCATAAGGTTCTTTTCCCTTCAGGAAAGGGGCCTATATTTTTTCAATAAATAGTTTGGGTATTAACTGAACAGTTTGAATTAAGAATGTGATTTAGTGAATACAAGGGCAAATTGGCCCTGTTCCTTTCTTTCCCTTTCCTTTCGTAAACGACAGAGCCGATTTAAAAAGAAAAAAATGGTAAAATCTGAATGTTGTTGGTGTATATTTATTAGTATAACATGTATTAATGTAGTGTGTAGTATGGATGTGGCATGTATGTGTTCGTAATGTAGTATCAGTACTAGTGATTGAAGTTAAGTGATGAAAGAGTGTGTGAAATAATGAAGTATGGACAGTGTATCATTCGTATTCGATCAATAGCTAAACGCAACATATCGATCTATAGTAATATCAGAAAATGAGAGTGTCATAGTATCAAAATTTTCGTGTACAAGGTCACATTCAGTGGTTCAAGGGTTGATCATATCGTCGCTAGCCCTCTAGTGTCAAACGTCAGTACTAACCGTCATTCTTATGTCGATACTCTTAGTGATTTAGTTTCCATGGAATTGACCTTTCTTTTCGAAATAAAACCTAGTAAATATAATTCCCAGCCCATACGGATATACAGTTAGGTTAAGTGATCCAAAATTAATATTTCCTGAAATTTACAGCATTCTACTTAGTCTAGAAATCAAAATATTTAAGTAAATAAACAATACGTAAATTCTTAGCAGAAGTCGGCGATATGATGCTAGTTTTCGCTTTGAAATTAGATTAAATGTTCATTTTTCTTCGTGGCTGCAGAATTTCATTGTTGCTGCAGAATTTTCGTAAAATTAAATATTATCGCGGATAATTCTATTTTTCAGTGAACATACGTATGATTTTTTTCTTTCTCAATAAAGCTACCAGGTATTACATAGTATTGTGTGTGTGGTGAAAGAGTCTTGAGTTCGAGTGAGGTTGTCGTGCGGTGATCGGAATGGGAAATGTTTGTAGTCACTATAGATTTTAAAGTATTATGATGAAATGTGTATATAGGCTGGGCGTAGATAGAGGAAACAGGGTGTTTGTAAAATATAGCGTCGTAGTAAAAGAAAAAGATGATGATATGAATATGATATGAATATTAATATGAATATGAATATGAAGTATATGAATATTGTAGTAAATGAATATAGAAGATAGGACACCCATATAGTTAAATATATAGTAGCCCAATGCATACTTCGCCACGTATTGATATATATATATATATTGAATAGATACGTATAGCTACAAGCATCTCAGGTTCTGACCTCTGCACCGGAATATCACGCGGTCCGGAGGGCGATATATAGTCGGATTATGGTAATACTTTGTAGTTTGATGTGTTATAGTAAGGATCAACCATAGTAATACCATCTGATAGCATGGGTAGCATCATATAATCGCTGACTGGGCATATTTAGTAATCAATTATGGGAAGACAATAGTTATACAACTGGCTGTAGTGAATTATATTATATTTTTTGTCGGTTTTAAAACGGAATATCCTGTTCCGTGAGATTTTTTTTCTCTTCACGTTACCTACTCGGGCTAGCTCACGATATTCATGGAGGCGACAGCGCTGACAGGGTTACAGAATCAAAACAATTAGTTATTGAAATTTATTTTCGCGTACCAGGATGTAGACCCCTAGTCCCCTTAAGTATTTTCATTTCTTTTCTTAGTTTAATTAGACGAAGGAAATTAACGACATCCCAGACTGTGGCGTGTCTGCGCAGGGTAGCTATCGGTGATGTTTTGGTAATTAAAATCACCGATCCAAAATTCAGTTTATTTAATTTTTTATTATTTCGGCAAATCATTAGTTAGGGATAACTTAGCTAATACTTTTACTCTAGTTTCATTACTGTCCTAGAACCTTCTTAGTTCTTCTTAGGGGTCGAATATTTTTCCTTAGAGATTTCAAAATTGGGGACGCAGTTACCTGGTCCCTTCCCCCTCTCCTTTCATCCTGCTGGTCTGGGCCGGATACGGGGCTCGGATTTCAATCTTACAAGCAAACTCTTGTGGGATTGGGATCTGATGGACACAGAACTTGCATCCTTGGCAGCAGGACCTCCCTTCTAGTTTACGTATTTAAGTAAACCACCCTCTTTCGGCATATGTGAATATTTTTGGTTATGAGTTGTTATATATTTAAATTCGATCACTCTTCTGTGTAGTGAGTAGTACTTTAATCTTTCTCCTTTCGTTGGCGCCGCTTTCTCTCTCTTGTCTCTTCCTTCTTACTTCGAGATTTTTTTAAAATTTTCAACCTTCCCCCCCACAGATTTTGAACTTGTCGCTTACAATTTATTTTAACGTACAACTCTGATCTGAAATTACCAGCTGAGACGTTGCACGATTCATGGATAAGGTAGATAGTGATTGGGTCCTCCATCACATTTTGACCTATTGCCGAAATGAATAACGACTTCATATTTGACGTTCAATTACGTTCTTTCACCGTCGTTCCTCTAAGTTTTTTTTCATTGGTCACTTTCTTTCCGTTTTGGTTTTCGTTTATCTTGTAGTTAACCTGGGCCCAGAAATTGTCTTTTGGTTTATCTATTTATATCTTTAGAAATGTTCTGTGTTACGTGCCTGCCTCACAAAGGTTTTTTTTTACGATTCATGCACGAATTGACTATATGAAAGTTGAAATTCATAGATGCGCGGTATCAGGTAAAAAATCAATTCTTTTCTTCATATGTAATGTCGGAAGTCATTTGTTTTTATTGTACAATGTTTGCAACCTTTTCTGAAATTATTGTTGGGGTTATTACTTAAAATGTGTGCGCTATTATTAAATATGAATATATATACATATATATATAGATAAATAAATACGTCGAAATGTACATGTGCTTAGTATGTGAATATGATGTTAAAGTAAAGTATGATATTAAATGTATTATATGGATATATGTAAGAGCGCTCGTGTCTGTCCCCCCAACGTGTATTGGTTGCTATAGTTTACCAGTAAGTTTTCCGACGAATATAAGAATATAGATTTTTGTCAAGAATACCGCCGTGCACTCAAATAATTTTCCTTTCTTCTAGATAAATATAAATCAATCGGAAGTCCGATATGGGATAATTAACCATGAGATGAGTATGCATTGAGGGACGAACAATAATAAGAAAGTTTATTTAAATTTACTTTATTGGAAAATAATCCTGATTTCAATTAGTAGGTGATGTTTCGTGATTGCCTTTGTTAAAGAAATTAAATTTAGCGACTCCTCTACTCTACATACAGTTCCACTTTTTCTTCGTTCACTACTTTTTTTAAGTTTTCTTTCAATTGGCTACCGTGACAGGACCTGTTGCCCTGGAAACGGCGGTTTCTATGGCAACGGACTTCGTTTTTCTTTCATTCTTGTCTTGTAAATCCAGTTCTATTTCGTTAGAAGGAGCAGGTCTAGAGTACTCATGCTAGCTAAGTTGTAAACTGTTGCAGTTCACATTGGAAGATTGTGAGTTAGATTCTCATTTCGGTCAATTTTTGAATGAAGTTTTATTTTCTGCAGTTTCATGAAAAATTATATGAAGTAATTACTTTAAAATATATCAGTTACATATATATAAAAATGGAAGCACCTGTAGTTGGCAACACGTCAGGTGTATGGGTTGGCAGTGGTGTCGTGGTGCCCGCAGCGCCGTACTGCTGGTGGTGGTGTGTTAGGTCGGTCTCCATACTACGTCAGGCGCAGTGGAACAGCTGTGTCCAGTGGCTGCAGCAGACGGAGCTAATGTAAAATGGGAGACCTCTCAGATTTTCAAAGAGGGCAAATTGTTAGTGCGCGGTTATGTGGAGTGAGTATGACGGCAGTGGCTACTGTGTTAAGTGTGTCGCGTGGGACAGTGTCGAAGGTGATGACTCCCTACACAACACACGGGAAAACCACATCGGGAAAGCGGAACTGTGGGCGGAAAAAAATCATGAGTGACAGTTCACTCCTGGTATTAAAGCGCATTATCACGCAGAACCGTCGTACCACTGCGGAGCAAGTGACGGAGAAACTCAATCAGCACCTCCCCACCCTGTTTCGACAATCTCAGTCCGCCTCGAATTACGTGACATGAACTTACGCCAAACCGCTCATCAGGGACCATAACGCTTTCGCAAGCCGCAAATGGTGCCACGATCATGCAACTTGGACCGTTGAGGACTGGAAACGTGTGATACGAATCACTGCCAACGATTATGTCGCAATTTTAGGAGTCCACTTGTATCCTATGATCCAGATGTATTTCTCGGACATTGGTGCCATCTTCCAGGCCAATGATAATGCACCTATTCATACAGCTGTTGTTGTTGCAGCTTGGTTTGAGGAACATCGGGATGAAGTTTAACACCTCCCCTGCCCGCGCAATCCATAGATCTCAACATAATTGAACATCTGTGGGCCGTCTTTGAAACACGAGTCCGGCGACGATTTCCACCTCCATCCTCTCTCACAGAACTGGCCGATGCTCTGCACGAGGAATGGTGTAAAATTCCACTTGCTACCATTCACGACCTCTATGCCTCCACCCCACGTCGCATCAAGACTGTTCTGAAGGCAAAAGGTGGCCCGACACCATATTAATCTGGTAAGATGCAATTACGTTCAGGTGTTTCCATTTTTCTATATATTTTTTTTGAGCATATGTAATTACTAAGTTTAAAATATAACATCTGGGATATAGCAGCTGTTCACTGAACATGGATATAGAAATGGAAAGGATACTGTCAAAATGAATTTTAACTAACACTAGAAGTTGCAGTCTCTCATAATCTTTGACAATATCTACAGCTATTTTTTGTTTGTTTTGCTTTTACTTTTGTCAAACACTTTGCTACGAAAGTGCTATACTCAGCAAAATTGAGGCCCCAACATTCCTTCGGTTTCTATATTGTACCATTAATTTCATAATTTATAATCACCATGTTCGTTAGTCTAAACGACACAACCATGTAACGTAGAATTTAAGACTAGTAATATAATTAGCCGACAATGGGACACTTTTTTACCTTGGTACAGTGCGTTTTGCACTGACAAGACACGGGTTTAACTGCTTTGATATCGGTTTCAGTTTCATAATCCTAGGGGTGGCTACGGAGTTTTCAATGAGTGTTGGTTACCATGTTAAGCGCACAAGCTTAGCATGGGGACTGGATTTTTTCCATCTTGTTTCTTTTAGCAATACTTTAAATGATATACTACTTAATTTTCCTAATATTGACATTTTAAAATTTTTAGTTGGGTCCCGCCTTGTGCCTTTAAGGAGGACCTAGAGAAGATATTTCTCTCTCGATACGAGGTAAATTTGAAATGATATAATACGTTTCTTCCGGTTTTGGATTCTGTTTTACTGTTTCATAATTTTAGGGGCGCGTACGAACCTCGTGGTTATCTTTTTTATTTATCACTTATTTTCAACTACAAACACTACATGCTGTATGCGTCGCTGGTTCATCGATGGGCAACTTAGCATCCTCTTGCCAGAAATTAGGGCCAGCAGCGACGATGCTTGGTGACATCATTTTTGTTTTGAAAATTATACGGTTGGCAGAGCCGCGACGAAACTCCAACGAACCACACAATTACTAACCCAAAATAAGATAAATCGCCTATATGCGTGTTTTAATTATGTTCAAGTGAGTCTGAAAAACACTAAACTGAGGCTACAACCTTATAATTACCAGCCGCGTGTTCTTTCGATTTCGGTACGAAAGCTCTGAAGGAAATATCGTTTGTACAGGGATGAATCTCTGAAGACTATTTGGCGGTACCGTGAATCGTTTCAGATTTATTGCGTTCTAGAAAAGTGCTATCTATTTTCAAAATTGGAGCAAAATCGCCGGCAGGTATTTCGGAGCCTCTCCTGTATAGTACAAGTTTAACACGTGTTATTTCATTTAACAGACAAAACTACATCTACAACTACGATTGAGAAGGTCGACTTGATACATATGGTAGCTGAGATGGTCATTTCTTTTCACAGTGGGAAATTGATATGATTAAAAACACATCTTGAAGTTGGGACAAATTATATCCCAAAGTTATTAGATTCGCTTTCCCGACACCAGAAATTATGTATTCAACAAATATTTCAGTAATATTTCAAATTTTATTTTCATGTCTCCCAGCCCCTGAAAATCTGAAGATGGAGATGGTTTTGAGCCTAAACGACATAGACGCGACGACGACGATCAGGAATTCCTTTCCATCTCAACAACCCAGAAAGGTATAGGTAAAACACTAAGATCAATCGTTTTACATTATATTTTCATGTCACTCTATCAGTTCCCATCCCTTGAGGTATCTTACTACCAGAATATTTTTTGTTGGATCGAAAGTAATATGTCTACCACGTTGGTAAAATTTGCTCCACACATTCCGAAGTTTCGGTTGAATATCCATACACATAGATTAAAATATTTAGAGCTGTGCTATTAACGCCTTCGATGTTGCTGATGTGAATTCAAATGCATGACATTCTCGTTGATGCTTAAACCTGGAATTAAATGTTATTGCAATTCCAATCTAGCAGCTTGTCGAACCTAAATTATAAATTTGCCCCAAACTCGGTCATTTCAGACATTTTATTTTTTATCGTTTTCACAAAACACTAATATTTTCTTTTTTAATTCCTTTTACACGCCAACCATTTCCCACCAACCCGTGCTAATCAAAGTTAAGCGTAGAGACTTAAATGGTATATGGCGTGTCTACAATCAATTCAGAGTCTTCGAAATCTATGCACTCGATACAAATGTCGTTTTCAATTTTTTTATGCCACTGTTCTACTAATACAAAAAGACTAATGGGTTGAACATAAACGTAAATGGCAATAAGAATGTTGCTATTTTTCTCGGTGATAACGAAATTATGGACTCTACACTAATATAAACGTTCTGAATCATTATATATGTTCTACTGGAAATTCAACTTAAAGGTCATTAGAGCTGCTCCAAATGAACTTGGGAACCCTTAAGGTTATGGATGAGATACTAACATTGGTCATTTGAATTAGTTTTGCATATACCAATTCCACATATCTCATCAGAGTGCTAATGCAGGCTTAAATTACACGAGAATTTTAGTGCCACCATTTATCTAAGCAACCAGCAAAATTATGGATTAGACACTAATATCAGTTCTTGTCATCATTTTCATGTCAGCCCCTCTCTTTGCTCCTTGTAGGGCTAAGGGGGATATTGCCAAACCTGCGGTTGACCTTTTTCTTAATTGACATTACCCATTAACCTAGATATGCTGAAAATTTAAGATTAGACACCATTAGTTGATTTAGATATTTATACGTCCCTACTTAACCACCCTAGGTGCTAATAAGAGCTTAATTGGAGTTGAGCGGAATTGAAAGTGATTATGTAACTAAGCTACCAGAAACTATGGATTCAATATTAATATCAATCATTTTCTAGCGCTCCCACTTCCTAGAGCTAATCCTACAGTATCTTTGCCAGACTCTGGGAAATATAGTTAAAAATAGTCTAATAATGCTGGAGTTATCTGCGAACACAATAACATACGTCATTTTTATATATCTAAATACAGATTATATAGAGAGTTAGATAGATAAATATAGAGAGAGAAGATAAATAGATAGAATATATATAAATAGAGAGAGGGTGAGAGAGTGATACCAGGGCATCACCACTTCCATTTTAAAAAAGCATATAAGATTATTGATCTTGAACCCCATCCTATTGCTACTATTACAATTGCAAATAACAAAATCAAAAAAAGTACCAAAATTTATTTTCTCTTTAGGAACAAAGCAAAAGGAAGAAAAATGGAGGCTTTGACAGAAAAACGTAGACAAATTCATCAGTGGTCAGAAGATACTGTCTATAATGCACTGAGCAGAATGGGTCAGTGGGTCAGTCTGTCAGTGTGAATGGTGTTCCATATTGGGTCACGTCTTGTTGACCTGTGATCCACCGAACAACTCACAAGTCTTGGAATATTTGACCCACTGACCCAACTACCAACTGACCCACTCCATCTCTGATTTTAACATGTCTTATTTCATTTAAAATATGAAACATATTTCTACACATTTTTTTCAATTGAACATGTTGGTTTGATACATATACTAGATGAGATTGTCATTTCTTATCACTGTGAGAAATAGATATGATTAAGAAGGATATCTTGAAGTGGGTACAAAGTACTTCCCAACGTTATTAAAAACGCTTTCTCGGTGAAGATAACTATGAATTAGACAAATATTTCAGTAAGTTTTAACATTTTATTTTTCAGGTATCCTGGCCTCTCATCCTGTGTAGACGGGATAGAATTTACACGTAAACACCATTGTGAGCAGCACTATTTATCTCACCAAGTCAGAAAACTACGGCTAACACATTTCATTTAATCGTTTTGCATTAATTTTACATATCATTCCTCCCAACTTCAATCCCTTTGGGTATCTTACTACCTCAATATTTTTTCTTAGATCGAAAGTAATGTGTCTACGATGTGTGGTGAAAGTTTCTCCAGACATTCCGAATTTACGCTGGAAGAGACAATTGTACACATACATTAATTATTTAAATCTGTGCGAGTAGCGCCTTCGAAGCTACCCCTTTAAATTCGAAATCCAGCTGACATGCTAGTTCATGTTTAAACGTGGCATTAAATGTCATTGCGATGGTAAACTAATACCTTGACCAATCCAAATTATAAATTAGACACTAATCTCAGTAATTTGAGATATTTTATTTTTCATCCCTTTTCACTCCACACTAATACCGTCATTCTTGATTCATTTTACATGTCAACCCCTTCCCACCAACGCAGAGTACTAATGGATGCTAAACGTAGAGGCTTAAATAGAGTGTCGACAATCAACTTAGAGACTCCCAATCTATGGACGTGATACAAATGTCAGTCATTTTGATTATTTTTTCGTGTCACTGCTCCTCCCAATACAAGCGGACTAATGAGTTGAGCTTGACTACAAATGATGTCGCTAGTTACTTCGGAGATCCAGAAACTATTGACTCTACAGCATTGAATCATTGTACATGTTAGTCCCTTCGACTCTGCTTAGTAGATGTGTTAGGGCATTTTACCCATACTGGAAGTTGAACTTAATGGTCACCAGAACTGCTCCCAATCAAATTGGAGATCACAAAAGCTATGGATTCGGCAGTATGGTGATTTTCAGTTATTTTTAAATGTCAAAATTTTACACACGCCTTCAGGATACTAGTAGGGGTATAACTTCCATGCCATCTGGAGTGTCACTCTCTATCTAAACGAACCAGAAAATTAAGAATCGACACTAATATCGGTCATTTTTTATCATTTTAATGTCAGCACCTCCCATTTCTACTAGAAGTGCAAAGGAGCTGGGGCTGAATTTGGATTTAAATGGCGTTACAACTGCTACCAATTAACATAGCGGTGCTGGGAAATTACGATTCGACACTAATATCAGTCGATTTCGTTATTTTTATGTCCCTTTGTAACCAACATGAGTGCTAATGAGAGCTTAATTAAAGTTCAGAGAAATTGAAAGCAAAATGTACCTAAGCGACCCTGAATCTATATACTAATATCGATTATTTTATGGCATTTTTATTTGTATGCCATTTCCCATAACTAGCTCGACAGTACTCTTTTCCAGATGGTAAATATATGGTTAAAATTGATCTAAATATATCAGAATTATGTTGGAACACACATATACATGCATCCTATGTAAAGAATGTCCGTTGTGGCATGCTCCATAAAAGCAATTCTTACGTGACTTGTGCGTTCCCGGAATTTCTTGCGAATCTGTTGGGGCTATTGAGTTGTTTGTTTGGAACCGCGATCCGACTTGTGATATTCTTTATTTATACTCTTCCCCTCTATGCCTCGTTCAAGAACTTAAATGACATGCTGTAATAAGGGTGTTGAGAAGTAACCTCTACATACCAAATAGCTGAAACTGAATACACAACAAAATTTATTTTTTTCTATTAGACGATTTTCTTAATTTCTATTTAACACTCACATATATAATAATAACGTTCCCTGAGCACCTACCTCAGAAGTTATATTTTAAAAATAATAATTACTTATGTTCTGCAATAATTATATGAATATTAATACAACGTATGTGATTTTATTAATTATTTTATATAATTTTAATGCATTGCGAAAAATAGAACTTCATAGAAAAAAAGAATTGACCCAGACTTAAATCGAACTCCTAATCTCACGATATGAACTCCAATGGTATAAAACTGATCGAAGACAACCACTCTATAGTTGCTCCTTCTAACGAAATATAACTTGCCTTTAAAGGACAATGATATTCATATCTATTGCTAATGCTGCTTTTGTTCTTCTTACCCTTTATTTTACTACGCAGGCGATAATTATGTTCTATGTATTTGCTTTCAGTCTTTTCTTACATATGGAAGGGTTCATTTACATATCTAAATGTTCTTTTCGTATGGAAAGTGAAATGACAATCAAGCATGTGCTGAATTAATACATAGTTTCGAAACATTGTATCTTCAAATATCTCAATCAATGTTGCTTTTTTTCCAACACTTAGTAACAAATCTTACTATATTTAAAAGAAGAAAAACACATCAGCACATATTTCCAGATTGCAAAGTTTGGCTTCGATTATCGAACCTGGTTTACTTTATTTTAGAACATACGCGACATTGAACTTTGATATTTTTTGCATCAAAACAGTAATAAAGAGTGCTGTAATCCTTTATGGACACCATGTACATACGTATTTAATCTTGTAATATGGAAATATTCATTCATCTTCTGAGAAGTATCTAAGCATACATTGTAAAATAGTATAAACATTTTATGGGATTCAGTGTCCCAAAAATAAGATTCAGGCCGATTTTTAACAATTATTCACACCAGAAGTGGGCAAAGGCTAGAACTTAAGGCTCAAACATTCATCGTCACAGTGAAAATATGCAAAAGAAAGAGAGAAGTAGCTTGTTCTTAGGTTCAATGGTTTTCTCTAATTTTATTTATGTATTTTAACACCAACTGGTACAATTATAGTAGAACCATTGGTTGTAATACGTTTCGATGCAGCAGAATCAGGAATATGGTGGAATATAGGGTTTTATGGTGTGAATTAAAACATAAAAATGCATCCGGGGTCTCATTGTTCGAGTGAAAGCAGAATGACTGTAAACTACTACATTCTTATTAGAATATCCATCCTTATGTAGCAACAGTTGTATGATATAGCAAATAAATTTTTGAATGTTGGGCGTTCTAAGAGAAAAAGTACATTTAAAAGGTAATGGCTCCAATATGATGAGTCCGTGTTGGAACAAATTTAATATTGAAGCGAATTGGATATCGAGAAATAACGTAGGAATAGTCAATCGATTAGCGTTTGCGTGCTTTAAGAGATATACAGGGTAATGCCCAACAGAATGCAATATAAGATAACTACGTAATTCGCGTCCAAGTTTGACACAATTTCGTATAGATACGAATTGCAGGTAAGAGAATAAGGTGAAAATGGTCATTCGATTAGGTTTTGCGTGCTTCAGGACATATACAGAGTTATACAAAACAAAATGCAACAAAACACAACTACGTAATATGCAAGTGCTGAAGATCTACGCATTGCCCTAATGCGTGTCATAATAGAAAGGAATAGAAGAAAACTATAGTTGAGATATTGAATGGAAGTTAAGCCGAGACGTATCCTATCGATTGCAATGTGGATCGCAAGCGATGTGAGTTAGACGAAGCGCCATGGAACAGTACTTGCAGGTAAGAAATGCTGCTGTATCACAATCTGCTGTTGCACATATGTCATCATCAATTTGAATAAAGTCACGTCATCGTGGGAATAAATATCATCTTCTCTCTTAAACTTCTAATCAAGTCGTAAGTAGCATAACTCAACTACTTTCCATTTAGTGTTGATTACAACAGATTAAATCGATACTTAATAGCGAGAAGAGGTTCTCTAAAATCAATGAAGTGTCACAAGAATATGTTCTATCTCGACTCTAATCTTTCTACTAAAACTTGAAGTAGTAGAAATCAGTCGCTTCCGGTTATAATATTGCGCGTTATAGAATGGGTAGCGAGAAGGCTTTTATAGGTAACTCATTAAGTGCTCCAAGAGTATATTCTATCTCGGCAGTAATCCCTCTACTCAAATCGGAAGTGAAATAAATTTATTAGAGCTTCTGGTTCCCAAACCACTACAGAAAATGAAACATGATTCTCTTTAACATTTTATTATTATTAGGATCACGTAGTGGAACTTGTAATAGCGTAATGTTAGCACGTAAGTACTTACATACGTCCGTTAATTCTAACGATAACATTTGAAAGGATGCAAATTTTCTTTTTATTTTTCTTTTCTTTTTTTCTTTTCTTTTTCTTTTTTTTTTGCAGTAAGTAGATAGCGTGATTTCCTCGAGAGAGTTCATTAATAGAGGTGATTCGACAAACAAAATGGTAGAAATGAGTTATTTCAGGATTTAACGTTGATCAATATAAAACAAATCGGTAATGGATAGCGAAAAGCGGTTCTCGGCAATCGATTATAGTTTCAAGAGAATCTCTCATCTTATTCTTAACATTCTAATAGAACTGGAATTGGTAGAAATGTGTCATTTCCGGTTTTAGCATTCATTACTATATAGCAAAAACGATAACAGATAACGAGAAGATGTTTTCGGCAATCAATTAAACTTTTTAAGGATAACCTTCTTCACATTTAAAATCTAGTAAATTCTGAAAGTAACAGAATTGAGCAATTTCAGGTTTCAACATTGATCATTATAGAGAGAAAACGATAATAGATAGTAAAAAGCAGTTTTCGGCAATCGATAAAGCGTTCAAGGAGTAACTTTCATCTTAGTGCTTAACACCCAAGTAAAAATTAAGAGTAGAAATCATCCACAGCATCCGGTCTTAATTTAATTTACATAAAGCATAAACTATAAGATATAGGGAGAAGCAGTTTTATGGAATCAATTTAACGTTTTGGGAACAGGTAAGTTATTATCTCTCTTAAACTCCAAACCGGAAGTAGTAAAACCCAACTACTTCCGGTTTTAGTTTTGATCGCAATAGATTCGAAACGACAACAGATAAGGAGAAGCGGTTTTCTATAATCATTTAGTGTCCCAAGAATATGTTCTATCCCGACTCTAACCTTTACACTAAAAGAAGAAATGGCAGATATCAGACACTTCGGGTTATAAATTGAGTGTTTTAGATTGGAGAGCTAGAAGGGATTTTATGTAATTCATTAAGTACCCGAAGAGTGTATTCGATCTCGACAGTAATATCTCTATTAATACCAGAAGTGAAAGAAATGTGACACAAATTCCGGTATCCGTATTAATTGAGAAAATATTACGTCATGCTTTTTACGGTTTTTACTAGAGTTTATTTTAAAATTAAATATTAGCCGAATGTTTACTAAATTTTGTGAGCTACTAGCCCATTTCCTAAGGAATAAGTACTGGTGTATTCTCTGGTCAAACTCGGCCAAGAACAGGGTGGACACGGGTTGCATTTCTTACCTTATTTCTCGATAACTACTTAATTAGCCAGCAGCATTTTCTTCATAACTATTGGCCGAATCGGAACAAAATCCGGTGGTGGGCAGCCCTACCTAATTTAGATCTCTACATTTCCTGGCCGAGCTTGTCAAGTTTTAGGTTGATTTATTTCTCGGTAATCTCTTCCCAGATCCAATCTACAGGATTTGATATTACAGTAAACCGCTCATCCCTATTTATCGATTTTGCTTTATAGTGTTCAACGTAAAACCGGAAATGGTTTATTTCTACCACTTTCCGTTGGTAACGAAAGGAGATGAAAGGTATTCTTGAAATCCTTAATCGATTGCCTAAAACCGTTTTTGTTTTATAGTGGTCAACGTTAAAACTTGGAAATGGTTGATTTCTACCACTTTCGATTTATGGATCACTTCAGTTAAAAAATAATTACTCTACCCATAGTTTGCAAAAAAAAAAGGAAAAGAAAAAAAAAAGGAATAATAATAACAAAAATAAAAAGTTGCTTTCTTTCAAGAACTATCGTGCGCTGTAACTTAGTCGCAGCAGCTATCGTGGCCTATTATTATTATTATTATTATTATTATTATTATTATTATTATTATTATTATTATTATTATTATTATTATTATTATTATTAAGTGCCAAATTGCATAAGGCACCGTGATGACAACATAGCCATTACTTCCACAGTGACGAAGCATATTAAATCTCGGAAAAAAGACCAAACTCTGAATTCTGATGCTGAGTTAAGTGAAAATGAACACTTAGGCAAATCAGGTTCTTTCTCAATCAATAATTGATAGAATTGCTCTACATGCTGTGAGGAAGTGAAAAATAAACTTTGCCAGGTGTTAATTATGTTAAGTGATATCAGTGAAAAATATAATGCACTGAAGGCAGATGTGATATTTGTTAAACAAGAAAATATTAAGTTGAGTGAACTACTAGTAACTAACAACAAACCGAAAACATTTGCTGAAGTGATCAACAGCTCAACACCCGATGTTCAAAACAAGGAACCAAATTTCTCAAAAGTTAACCCCACGTTGAGCGGGTTTGCATATCCATGCTCCTAACTGTGAAAACATTTACGGTCACTCCAACCCCAATAATTTCACAGATTCAACCTGTGGTATATAAGTTATTAGGACGTACAATTGAACATAATTTATACGAAAAAGACTTTTATGCATTGAAACATCTGTAACTGCCAAATATTCATTACAAACTTATAGTCGTATCGACATAAACAAAAATAAGTGCGAAGCAGGAAACTACTTTACCCAAAAGTCAAACGAGACGCAGTGAAGACATACGAACTCGTCGAGCGGTTTGGGTCACTAGTCTGTCAACTAGAAGCTTATGTGTTAAAACCCTGAAGGTAGTATTCGTTTTCGTCCGAAGATTTTCCCCCGGTAACGGTAAATATATTAATGAAACAAAACTGATAAAACATTATTAATCCACTTTGAGCATGATCGAAGATAACTTATGGCCACGAAGGGGGAAATTTATGCCGACAGAGTCTTAAATTTTCCCACAGGTCATGCCGTGAAATCATCACTGTTTGAAAGGTTTCCTTAACAAATAGAATATTACATTTATTTCTCGTTCTACATTTTGAAATAGAAAAATCATAATTTTAAAGTGAATTATAATACGATAAGCATAAAGATTTATAGAACTAATGAAGTAAATATTCTTGTGTAAGTTATCGATTTCTAATCGGATTAAAACTCGAATATTCGTTTGCATCGCACTTTAAAGTAAAACCTCTCTATATATACTTCTTACTGGAAAATATGTTTAACTCCAATTACTTAATCAATATTTTTAATAATATATTTTTATTGTAATATTTTACTATTCAATGTTGTATACACTACATTTCCCAAAGCAAAACCTCGCAAATGTATAGTGGACTAGTGAATATTATCAAATAAATTATCATTTTGTTTACGTAAATACTGGACCGCCTCATTTGAAACTTCGTACTTTAAATAATAATAATAATAATAATAATAATAATAATAATAATAATAATAATAATAATAATAATAATAATGAAATCATAGCCATACCTTTATCAGAATTTCAGGCTTAGTCAATAAATTAATTCAACGTGGTCTCTATTCGAAGTTCTATTTAATCGAATCCGATAGAGATACAAAGAGAAACTTCGAGAACAGGTAAAAGAAAAATGTTACCTTGGTGTGACTGGAACTAACCTTTAAGAGCTCCTTTCAATTTACAGACAAATGCCTTAGGCACTTTGTTCCTTTTCTTTAAGTTAACTGATTCACCGAACGTATCTAAGTAAGTTGTCTCTATTTTCTACTCGATTATGTACGTTTTACAATCGTTTCCGTTAATCTTGAACGACAGGAACAGGAATACAAAAACATCTAAGAGAATTAAAATTTCAATCTCCCCCACGCGGAATCGAACCCGGGACCGCATACATCTTAGGTACACGTGCTAGCTATTAGACCAGCGGTGAAAGCAAGTGAAGTGCATTTTGTTGTATCTGAAGTTTACACTTATTACATCCTGCTGTAATAATGTTTACCGTATTCGTTAGTTTGAGGAATGATATATGTTATTCATATAGGTTCTATTACATTTTCGTCCGTAAATATTATATAAATTTTCAGAATTATCCATGATCTTCCATGGAAATTCACTGGTGCATGCGCAGTAGAAGCAGAAGAATGCAGTTTACTGATATTAGTCAGAATTCAAATTTCTAACAGGCTATCAGAATTCCTTAATGGAAAGTAGGGGTTCCCAACCTGGGGACGCGTAGCTTCATCCTGAGTAAGCATGAAGTGGGAGTAAGGGGACGAAAGCTACTGACGGAAATGAATTGTGATATAAATTATTATTATTATTATTATTATTATTATTATTATTATTATTATTATTATTATTATTATTATTATTATTATTTGTCATACCGCTAAATAAATTTCTTCACTGTTTTTTCGTCACAGCCCAAAACCCAAGCGATCTGAATGAGAGTTTGTTCCACTTTTACTCGACTATAATTTCTCCTCGCAGACTAACAGATAGTTCTCTACTGTCTTTAGAGCTAGGCATTTTGACAACTTGTAGAAATTTGCATTGTGATTCGTATTAGCAATGACAGTAAAGTGGATCTTTCTGTTTCTACTGTGCATTATCAGCATCATTATACCAGAAGTATTCCGCCACTACCAGCGGGTCACTTACCGCAGCTGAGAAGCTGCCATGCTCCACAATCTTCTGTTATCCTCTCCATCTTCACATACGATTTTTCTGTTTTGATATCGCCAATAGCCTAATTATGATTCTATATAGTCTAATTCGTCCCCTCACTCTCTTTCCTGCCACCATACCCTCTAGCACATCCCTCATGATACAGTTACTTCTTAACCGATATTCCAACCAGTTTCTCTTCCTCTTCTTAATAATATTTTACTCCTTCCATTTCCAACCCTGTCATTCGGTTTCCTCTCGACCCAGCCATTTCTCTGCATTCTTCTCCAAGCACATATTTCGAAAGCCTCCAATTGTTTCTCATCATTTCTGCGTAATGTCCATGTTTCTGTCCTATAAATACAGTAAAGTACAGTACACGAAGCATTTTATGAGTCCTTTTTTTTTAACCTCTAAAGACCCACAAAATAGTATTTTCTTCATCCTAAAGGCTTCCTTCGCCATTTCTATCCTTGCTTTTATTTCACGTTCGCATGTCATATCACTAATAATACTTCTCAGACATCAAAAACTAGTCACATGTTTTTTTCCCGCTCCTACTTCTAAATTTGACACCGATCGCTTCGTTTCAATCACCACGGATTTTTGTCTTTCTAACATTTATTTTCATCCCATATTCTTCAGAAGCCTTTCTCAAGTTTTCTACATCTTATTAATTTTCTTTTTAGATTCTGCAACAACAATCATATCAAACCCAAACCGTATACACATTATCATTTTATCTTCTACCGAAATTCCATCTTCATTATGAAAACTCATTTTTGCTATCTCTTCTACATAGCTATTAAATAATGTCGACGAATTATATAATATCTGTTGAACTCACCTTTCAATTACACTGTCTGTCTACTGTGCATGCGCCAGTGAATTTCCATTGAAGATCATGAGTAATTCTGATAATTTATATAATATTTACGGACGAATATGTAATAGAACCTATATGAATAACATATATCATTCCTCAAAGTAACGAATACGGTAAACATTATTACAGCAGGATGAAATAGGTGTAAACTTCAGATACTACAAAATGCATTTCACTTGCTTTGCCCGCTGGTCTAGTAGCTAGCACGTGTGCCTAAGATGTATGGGGTCCTGGTTTCGATTCCCCGTGGGGGAGTTTGGAATTTTAATTCTCTTAGATGTTTTTGTATTCCTGTTCCTGTCGATCAAGATTAACGGAAATGATTGTAAAACGTATATAACTGAGTAGAAAATAGAGACAACTTACTCAGATACGTTCGGTGAATCAGTTAACTTAAAGAAAAGGAACAAAGTGCCTAAGGCATTTGTCTGTAAATTGAAAGGAGCTCTTAAAGGTAGGTTCCAGTCACACCAAGGTAACATTTTTCTTTTACCTGTTCTCGAAGTTTCTCTTTGTATTTCTATCGGATTCGATTAAATAGAACTTCGAATAGAGACCACGTTGAATTAATTTGTTGACTAAGCCTGAAATTCTGATAAAGGTATGGCTATGATTTCATTATTATTATTATTATTATTATTATTATTATTATTTAAAGTACGAAGTTTCAAATGAGGCGGTCCAGTATTTACGTAAACAAAATGATAATTTATTTGATAATATTCACTAGTCCACTATACATTTGCGAGGTTTTGCTTTGGGAAATGTAGTGTATACAACATTGAATAGTAAAAGTATTACAATAAAAATATATTATTAAAAATATTGATTAAATAATTGGAGTTAAACATATTTTCCAGTAAGAACTATATATAGGGAGGATTTGCTTTAAAGTGCGATGCAAACGAATATTCGAGTTTTAATCCGATTAGAAATCGATAACATACACAAGAATATTTACTTCATTAGTTCTATAAATCTTTATGCTTATCGTATTATAATTCACTTTAAAATTATGATTTGTCCATTTCAAAACGTAGAACGAGAAATAAATGTAATATTCTATTTGTTAAGGAAACCTTTCAAACAGTGATGATTTCACGGCATGACCTATGGGAGAATTTGAGACTCTGTCGACATAAATTTCCCCCTTCGTGGCCATAAGTTATCTTCGATCATGCTCAAAGTGGATTAATAATGTTTTATCAGTTTTCTCTCATTCATATATTGACCATTACCGGGGGGAAATCTTCTGAAATCGTCAATGCTTATAATTATTTTCCATTACAAATCAAAGGATAATAATGAAATCTTGAACATAATATTTTGTTCTCAGCTGTGGATTTTATATTTGAAATTCATATTATGTTTCCTTCTAATCGAATTTGAGAGAAAACTAGTTGCCAAAGATTTATTTAAAGAAATGTTCTCAGTCCTCTGATGAAAATAGGAACACACTCTAAAAAAACAAAAGAACAAAAACCAATACTTCCATCAGTGTTAGAACACATATACTTCTAATTGATAGACTAGTGACCCAAACCGCTCGACCAGTTCGTATGTCTTCAGTGCGTCTCTTTTGACTTTTGGGTAAAATAGTTTCCTGCTTCAGACTTCTTTTTGTATATGTCGATACGACTATATGTTTGTGGTAAATATTTTGCAGTTACAGGTGTTGCAACGCATAAAAGTATTTTTCGTATAAATTATGTTCAATTGTACGTCCTAATAACTTGTTGAATCTGTGAAAGGATTGGGGTTGGAGTGATCGTAAATGTTTTCATAGTTAGGAGCCTGGATATGCAAACCCGCTCAACGTTGGGATTTACTTTTGAGAAATTTGGTACAAGGCGACTCTGAAAACATGAATGACAAGGTCAGAGAAGTGCCTTCTTTCACATTACAGCGGGAAACAAGTGGTAGTGAGTGGAAGTTAGTAACCAAACGCCCAAGGAGAAATAACGCTGAAGTACAGACAGGAGTGAAACAAACGAGTGAATCAGGCTTCGTTTCCAGAAACCGTAATACTCTTATGCAAGGGAAGAGCACCACGGACAAACTAAAGGTAAACAAAAAGTCCCCTTGTACAGCAGTACTGTTTGTAACGAGACTTGACCCTTGTGTTTCTTGTGAGGATCTTATTGCATTTGTGAAGAACAGTGTTAACAAATGTGTTCAATTAAGAGCTAAACATAGAAGTTACTCTTTTTTTATGTTAGTGTAGAAGAAAGTGAGTTTAATGCTACTTGTAACCCAAATGTATGGCCTGATGGTGTGATATTTACTAGGTTCGTTTGACGATTGAAAGACGAAATTGTATGTCATGAGGCTGAAACTGATCCGGCTGGAAAGAATAATTCAGGTAAATAAACTAGAATAAATTAGTACACAATAAAAATGGGGTACTTGCAGCTATTCTATCAAAATGTGGACGGTTTAAATACAAAAGAAAAGCTATTTATAGATGAAATAAACTGCTCTAACTACGATTTTTATTGCATAACTGAAACGTGGTTAAAAGAAAAAAACAACGTTTTGTACAGATCTCAAAAAATTATAATGTCGTACGAAAAGATAGAAACTTGACATTAGTAAATAAAACAAAGGGTGGAGGATGTATGATCATAATAAAAACGAATACTCGTATGAAGTAATGAATCTTCCAGATGAAATACTTGATGTTATTATAATTAAAGTTTTAATCCCTGAAAATAAACCATTATTGTTGTGTTTGCACTACTTCCCACCAGATTTACCATTGACGAATTTTACTAATTATTGTGACTGGTTATGTACGATTCTACTCACAAAAAAATATAATTTTATAATTTTAGGTGCTTTTAACCTAGGTGGAATAGATTGGGTTACCGGAAATATAAATATAAGTAATTATTATATTAAGAAAAAAGCTCAAAAAATAGTTGAACTATGTACTGTTCTCCAGTTAATTCAATTGAATAGATCATATGACGCCTTTAAGAAGGACAAAGTATTAGACCTATTGTTAACCAATATAGACAATAATTCAATAATATTTCAAATTCCACCGTTAACAAAAATTGATCATTTCCATCCACCTTTTCTATTTGAATGGAAAATAACAAAAAATGATAGTAATGACTGTGGGAACACCTCAAATCAAGCCAGAATTTATGATTTTAAAAATGCTGATTTTCTAGGTGTATATAATACAATTAAGGTAATAGATCGGATAGATACAAAGAGTGCTAATATTAATGAATTGAGCAATATATTGTATAACAATATATATGATGTGCTAGATAATTGTGTACCTAAGAACCCAATTAGCAATAGGCCTAAATACAAAGACCACTGGATGAACAAGGAGCTGAAATCATTAATTAATAACAAAACCAAATAGTTTTGATAAAGCAAGACAAACAAATAGTAAAACATGGTATCAAAAATACTCCAATGTACGGAAAATTGTCAAAAAGAAATACTTAGAGGCGAGAAAATCATATTATATGAGTCTGGAAAAGTGTTGTCAATAACAATATGTTTTTCTGGAAAATATTTAAAAATTCTGATGGCAAGCTAATACCAACTGAAATGAAACATAATGAGAAATCAGTTACAGAATTAAATGATGTTGTGGAATTATTTAAAGATGTTTTTAGTGAAAATTTTAATTTAGAATTAGGGCATTACCCAGATAGCCAGGTTATGAACTTCTCCTTCGCTCATTAGCAACCATGACGTCATAGATATGCTGGATATCATTGAGTCTGATGTAATTCATGCAATCAAAGTTATTAAGGCGAGCACAGCTCCTGGTCCTGACAATATCCCCTATTATATAATTAAAGCCTGTAGTACAGAATTGTCAACTGTTTCAAATATATTTAATGCATCCCTGTGAGAAATGGTGAGTTTCCTTCAATGTGGAAACAAGTATACATTGTACCAGTACACAAAGCAGGTGAGCGTAGAATTATAAAACAATATAGACCAATAACACTAATCAATGCATTTTGCAAGATATTTGAAATTGTAATACACAAACATTTATATTTTAATGTAAAAAACAAATTAATTGAATTTCAGCATGGATTTTATAAAGGGAAATCGATTGTAAAAAAATCTTGTACATTTTACTCATTTTACACATTTAGAACTTAAGAATAGATTACAAGTAGACATTATATATATAGATATGTCAAAAGATTTTAATTCCATAGAGCATGAACTTCTTACTGATAAATTAAGAAACATAGGTCTATGTCGATTGTACATTCGATGGTTTGTAAGCTATCTAGCAAACAGAACGTTTAAAGTAAAAATTGGTCGTATAACCTCTAGTTACGGTTATATAAAGAATGGCATACCTCAGGGATCTCCTCTGGCACCCCTTCTTTTTTCAATATTTATTAATGATTTGCCTGAGAAAATTAAATACTCAAATATTCTGTTGTATGCCGATGATTTAAAATTATTTAAAGTAGTAAATAATGAGTATGATAACTAGTGAGGAAGATCTATATACTGTTAGTACATGGTGTAAAAGTAACTTAATGAAAATAAAATATGAGAAAACTAAATGCATATCATATACTAACAAAACCCAATACTACGAGAGCAAGTATGTAATTAATGGAGTAAGATTGCATAGTGCCGACCAGATTAAAGATTTGGGTATAGTGTTTGACAGAAACATGAAATTTACCTATCATATAAGTGATACAATCCAAGGAACTAGAAGAATAATAGGGTTTATTTTCAAACAATGGTCTGAGTTTAGAAATGCCAGTTCATATGTATATTTATACAAGATGCTAGCAAGATCAAAATTAGAGTTCGGTGTAGTTATTTGGAATAGTATAGGTATAACATTGGCAAACAAAATTGAATCAGTACAAAAATGTTTTACTAGGTTACTCTGCTATAAAATGAATAGAGATTACTACTCACGTAGTTATGAATAGTGGTGTCAATTTTAGGGATTGCAGGCACTGAGCGACAGGAGAAAGGATATTGAAAGAGATTTTATTAAGAAACTACTAGACAATAGCTATCATAGTGAATATTGCTTGCATAATATAGGTATAAGGGTACCAATGTATAATACAAGAAATATATCAACATTAGTTCCTTTGAATCCGAAATCTGTAATTTTAAGAAGATTGACCAATTCTTTTAATTTAGTTTAATTTATTTTTATCAGTACAAAAGCATATATTTTAGAGCTTGACAAATATTATTTTTACTATTTATGACGACTATTTTGATACTAAAAGAAAGGTGTTAATTTGACAAGGAATTATTAATCCGATATTATTTTACTTTATTTTATCATTATATTTTATTGTTTTAGTATGTAGCTTACATTTTATGTAATATATGTTTATCTTGTCTGATAAAGTGCTGTATTTTGTAGTAGACTGTTCATGGCACAGAAATAAACATTATTATTATTATTATTATTATTATTATTATTATTATTATTATTATTATTATTATTATTATTATTATTATTATTATTATTATTATTAAGTATTCTACCTGTTGGCAGGTACTGGGACTAATGGGAGATGTAAGTGTGATTGTGTGTTTTCTTAGGTTCTAGTCTGGAAATGCTTCTTTCACATTTCTGGATCTTCAGCTTCCTCTTTTAACTCCCAATATTTGATTTCATTTTTCAAATCACCGACCAACTGCATTCTTCTTCTTTGTATTTCTTTCTTTCCTTTCATCTCTTACTTTCAACTTTTCTCTTCCTCAGTGGGTTCGTTTTTAACTGGTTCCTTATAATTAATACCATACTGCAGTTTCCTCTATCTTTTTTTGAATACTATTTTTAAGAAATTGAATATTATTATTATTATTATTATTATTATTATTATTATTATTATTATTATTATTATTATTATTATTATTATCGCGCTCATGTTCTGTTATTTTTTAACTGTTAGAGGAAAGGTTCATTTTTTCTACAGTCTCACTTTATTTATAATGGTACTTCGGTATTATATTTATTGTGTAGTTAACTAATGAAGAAGCGGATATAGTTGTGTGAAGCCTCCATTTCATGTTAGCCTTCGGTGATCAATTAGTACTGTTCAGCAAGCTAATTTAGCAGATGTAAAATGTTCTTATAGATAAACGTTATAGTGTTATAAAGTAGGAAATGATACAAGACGCTGTGTTTTCTAAATTAAAGTTTTGGGATTCTCTAGGGCAATTGCTCCCACATTTTTAACAAGCGCCCACATTCTTAAACCCTGCATATTTCACACCCACATCATTCGCGCATGTCTTTGACCGTTTCTGCAATTTTAATTGCAGCATTGTATTCTCAAATCGTCAGATAATAATAACAATAATATTAATAATCTATACTGTATATAAGACAATATAAGTGAGTTACTTATTATCGACCAAGCCATAATACTATAGTTAGCAAGAATACTCTTTTTGGCGAATACAAGGGATAAAGAAGGATTTTTGGAAATATATATCCTTAGGGGCGTAAATAGGATAGTGTATCTTGCTAATCCCTGATGTAAGGAAGATGAAACTAGGAATATCAACTATCCATTAAAAATAACTGAATATGTTTCTCACAGTTTCTGAAAATTCTGTAGAATTCTTTATATTGGAGACATGAAATTTCAAAATTAAACTCAATTAAAAACAAACCAATACATGTTTAGCTTTTCCGAAAATACTGTCCTAAGAGGAGGATGGAGGATAATGTCTACCTATTAAACTTTCTGCATTTGCTTACGTTTGAGGTGTGAAATTAGGCTCTGTTTTCTTAACTAAAAATAATTGAACGTATGTTTCCGGAAATTCCCCTCTTAAAAATGGAGAAAAGAGACGATTTCTATAATATTAAAATTTACCACTATTTATTCAGAAAATGTCATGAAATGTGAAATTCGCTTAAATTCGAAATGTGAAATTTGGTATACCAACTCTGAACTAAAAAGAATGGAATACGTATTTCAGAGTTTTCGAAATTCTTCTTTTAAGCAGAAGGAGGGAGGAATTAATTTACTTATTTCTCGGCATTCAAATCGGCGTTCGCTGTCTCATCATCATAGAATATTAGAGGGGAATTACTGAACATATTTAGAACTACACTACAGCATGGTTTCATCATATCACTTTCACTGAAGTGCGTATCCTAAGGGGAGGGGTCAACGTCTAAAATATTTGCTAAAAATACAGTATCTTCTAAATCTCTCATGCATGGAGATGGAATGTAATATAAAAACCAAGTAGACACGCAACCCAGCGTTCTAGGAAATTCCACTTCCGTCTCGTCTCATGAAAAATGATTGAGAATTTTAGAAGATAGTTAGCATTTGGCTGAAACCATTTTTTAACCATGTGAGTTTCATTAAAATTAGTATCCTAAGAGGGTGGAGGAGTTAATATATACGGCGAAAATTAAATATCTTCCAAGGCAAGGAGTTGAAACTAGGTATATAAATCTTTTACTTAACGAGGTCACCATGTGGACATGCCCCAGCGTTTTCGAAAATTCTGCTTCCTAAGAGGTTACAGGGTGGCAAAGTCTTTGAAACGTCTGAAATGAATTTTTAAACATATTTAGCACGTGGAACATTTCTATTTCATCAACTCACTTTGAAAAAAGGAATCATAAAAGCAGAAGACAATTTAGATTTCTTGCAAGGAATAAATACTGCATCGTATGAAACACATTTTTGAAGAAGGTCGAGCTAGGGTTTTTATTTCACTTTTATTCAAGTAAGTTACGTAACGGGGAAAGGGTGATCAAATATAACTTTCAAATATTTCCCATAAGTCTATTCTACCCGTACGAAGAACGGGCTTGCATATAATAATAGTCATATTCTCACAAATTTATATTTATTTCCAGCAAGGCTCCTGACTAGCATTGCTGTGCAGTGGAATATTATATTTTACCAGTTTTGTCCTTAACGAAACCATAGTTCTTACATAATAGTTATTTCGTGTTTAAATGATATTTAATTTAATGTTTGTTACAACATTCGTAATATTTGTAATCTTAGATTTAGTTCTGTCAGAGACTCGCACCCCTAGATTAGGAGCCACTGCTCTAGGGACTACCTAGAAACTTTGAATTTACACCTACATAGGATTTGTGACGTGGGGTACGACTAAGAAAAATGTTTGAAAATTGACGAAAAGAGGAGGAATTGGAGTGAGAGTTATTTTAATAAGATACCCATATCTCCGAAACGTATAGGACTGGGAACTTGAAATTTGTATTTGGATTTCCAATTTAAAATAGTTTAACACCTGTTTCAGCATTTCGTTTATATGTTAGTAATAAAGGGGAAGGAAAAGGTGAGAATAGGAATTATTACTCGTGTAATAGGATATCGGTATCTCAGAATCTCTGAAAGTTACAAACATGAAATTTGGCTTTAGTACTTTTCATTTAAAATAAAATCTCTTAAAGACAGTAATAAGGACCACCCAATACTTTTCAATTAAAATTGAAACCTGAAGTTGTAGTAGATATCTATTTAATACCATTTAGTGATATAATAGGGATTAGAGTGGAGATGGAATATTTCTAGGGACGCTTAATGGAATACAAAACCGTGCCTATCTATTGCCGTTTATCACATACAGTCTTGTTCAAGAGAACTTTGCCACTCACCTCTCTTCGAAAAGGCCTGTAGTCTTACCTACAGTTAGAATTAAATCAAATAAATGTCAATTTTGTTTGGTCGATTAAGAAGTTTATTTAGAGCCACAGCATTATAATTTCCTTTTGCGGTTGCAAGAATATCATCCTTCATAGCAAAGGTGAGTGGTCAAGATTTCTTGAACAAGACCGTACAACGATGAACGATAAAACCGCAAGTAGTATATTTCTAATAATTACGTTTGATTACAGGGTAAAAGAAGAGATGGTACCTATCTTAACAACGCTAACTGCTTTAAAAAAAACTCATCCCGCTGTCTCTTATAGGTCAAGTTCTATGTATATTACATTGAAACTGGAAGTCATACTGGATTACGAGGGTGTCTATCGGTCACGAAAGGGAGTTAAAAAGTCAGGAAATCAGAAAACTGTCATGAAAGTCAAGAAAAATTCACGAAATTTTGCTTTTGGGTCACGATTCATTTTATCTGAACAAATATAAGTACATACTGGCAAATGCTGTTCTATAAAATGTCAAAATTCACCACCAAAAACTTCTATGGTTTTAGATGCTACCAAATCACAAGTAAAGCACGCTTCTATCACGTGGTTGAAAATTGGCCCAAGTCGCACTCAAATTCGCTTTTGAAAATGTTACTAAATTTAATGGTTTGTTAAATAAAAGGTCATGAAATTTCATTTTGGAATTTTAGTACACACCCTGCCATTTCTGATTTTATTGGAGTATTATGGCTAGACAAAATGTATTCTTGAGATGCTCAGTCGATTGTCGGAAACAGCTTCTCGCTATCTATTACAGCTTTTGCTCCACAGTAATGAAAATAAACCTAAAATTGTTGATTTCTACCGCTTCTAGTTTTATCAAAGTGTTAAGGACAGAAATGAAAGTTGTTCTTGGAATCTATTAGTCGATTTCCCAAAACAGTTTCCGTTATATATTACGGTTTTTCCCCGTTCAATGTAAAAGCGGGAACTAGTTTATTTCTGCCACTTTCTATCTCAATACAGTATTAAGGATGGAGTTGAAAGGTATTGTTGGGATGCTAAATCGACTGCCGGAAACCGTTTCTTGCTATCTATTACCCTTTTTGGTTTACAGGATCAACGTTAAAAGCAAAAATGGTTGATTTCTATTACTCCTGGTTTTTGATCCACAACCTCCTGGTTCATGATCCTCTACTAATGAACTCTTTCGAGATAATTACTGTAGCTACCAATTGCAAAAAAAAAAAAAAAAAAAGTCAAATTCAGTTTAGTTCAAGAGTTTCGTGCGGAGTAATAGACGGGATGGACCAAAATACTAACTGTTCAATATTATTATAAATCTTACTCTGTAATCCCAATAATTAAATACATATTTCAGCGTTTTTCGTTGTGATCCAGAACGGAAGAAAAGGGTTTAGAAGAGAATAGAGGTGGATATTACAATTATTATTATACTAAGATGTTTATATCACGGTATTCCGTAAAGTTGAAGACATAAAACGTGGTATATGAACTGAAATTCTTATGATTCCAAATATATAAAGTGCAAGGCCATATGCCGAACAAACGCCGTGGCCTGGAAGCGAACCCCAGGTATTTCAACTGAAATTCAGTATACTTTCACGTATGTGAGGTGCGAGGCCGTAAGCCTAGCAAACACTGATGATTGCAGGTTTGAGATGCAAAGCGTAAGACCCAACAAATTTGCGGGTCTGAGGGCAAAGGCTTCAGCGATACGAAGGCTTGTATTGAATAAACTCTGATGAAGACACTAAGGAGGCTCACTCAATATTTTCTTAATTAACCCTTTGGGGATTCGGGGTTTTGGGGGTATTTTTTTAGACTTTCAGTCAAGCAGATACTGCATTGTCACTATTTACCCTAGGATCTCTTCAGAATGAAGATGGCTTTCAAATGGTACCACTTGCATGTCCATATCATATACCAGAAGAGGGAAAATTGATGTCAAAGGGAAAATTTCGGAGGGAAACTTTTTTCACAACTTGGGCCCCTCTGGAGCGGACCTGTGTGAACGTAGAGATATCAAAATAATCTAATAAATAGTACTTCGTAGACTGAATGCGTGTACGAAATTTCAAATTTCTATCTTGAATGCCGAGGGCGAGAGAAATTTTATGAAGAATCCCCACAATGTCCCAAATTACCGCAAAACACCATGATCTCAGGTAAAAAATTTCCTGAGACATCTCTTTTTACCCTAGGACTATAATCCGCCAATCATTCGCTTCAGAATAGAACTGCCTTTCAGGCGGTACCATCCACATGTCTCCATCATGTATCTAAGGGGGGAAAATCCGGAAAAAGTGGATTTTTTGTCTAAATATCCCTTGTTTCAACTTTTAGCCCTTCTGGACCCCCCTGTTTTAACGCAAAAATCTGAAAGAAAATCTGGTAAATACTACTCGGTGGACTGAATGTTTGTACAAAATTTCAATCGTCTACATGCAAAAATAAGCCCCCCAAAAATAATGAACTTAGGCTTCATAAGAAAATATATATTTTAAAATTATTACGTTATCACCTCCTATGTCTGGACGCAGCAAGGTGTTAAATAATACGTAACGTCTTCTACAAAGCCTCTACACTTGAAAAACAAAAAAAAAACGGACGAAAAACTCAAATAGAAGAGTTATAACGCAAAGTACCATGAAACACCACTATGGTACAGATTGTATCATAGAATACCCAACGGGTTAATAATGAAATAGCAAGTGATAGTAGATTTATACAACTTCGGTGTTAGTAGAGGGATTAGATTGGTGACACAATTATATTCTTGGAGTGCTTAATTGATTGCCGAAAACTGCGTCTTGCTATCTACTTCCGTATAGGGGTTGATATCTACCAGACCCAGTTTTAGTAGAGGGTAAAGGACAAAGATGAAGTGTATTCTTAGTCGATTGTAGAAAACCAGCTTACGGTTTCTGCTCTGCAGTGATCAACGTTAAGACCGAAAAGGGTTGATGTCTACCACTTCCGGTTTTGGTATACGGTTAAGGGTGGAGATGAGAACGGACGGTTAATCGATTATGGAAAACAGCGTCTTGTTATCTATTACAGTTTTTTTTCCATAGCAATGAACGTTAAAAGCAGGAAATAGTTAATCGCTATAGTGGGAGTCTCTTACAAAATTTGGACGATAACTGTTTTTGAAATTCATTATAATCTTTGAGTCTACGTCTCATATAACCTCGATGCATAAAGGGAATCCTAAGCTTAAATAATTAATTAACTCGAAACCAATGAGAGTACAAAACTCAAGGTTTCGGTAGAAAACTAACACAAAAATTTGGAATAGGAAAAGTATCAAGTATACAGTTAGAGGGGGAGGGAAAGGATGGGAACACGGACATAAGACCATAAAACACATTATTGAAATGTCAGTCAGTAATGATTATAGAGATGGCTCTTGGGCCTAGAGCTTCGAAATTCCCTCTAGGGCATTTCCCGAGCGTGCTCAATTTGAGTTACCAGAATTTTCACAGTACTATATTCACACATCGTTTATTCAATTCCCCCGCACTGGAAAATCTGAAATGAATATTGTCTCCTATCGTGTTCAATATGGATTACATGTATTTTTGCAGTACTGCTTTTCACCTCTAGTGTAATGAAATTCTTCCACGAGAAAATTCTGTAATCAACACTCAGGCACGTAGTCAAGGGGAGAGGGGGCGGGGGGTCCGGACTAAACCTTCGAGACCAGAAATGAAAAAATTAAGGAAGGATAAAACAAAATGAAATGACAAAAAGAAGGATGAGCGTTAAAAATTAAAAAAAGAAAACTACAGGAAGCTTTTGTTTACTCTTTCTTATGAGGAGATTTATATTACTTGCAATATGGTGGCGAGGTAAGCGAGGTATTCCGGAAGAGTCAGGGAATTTGAAATTTCAAAAAAGTTATGGAATTCTCAGAATTCCTGCTACTAGTCAGGGAGATTTCAAGCTTTGGAAAGAATAAATGCCGTTGTGGAACAGCGTGGACATTTTTAATCATTACTTTTCGTCATCGCATCCTTGCAGTACCAAACATGTTATTTCAAGGACAATTTTCTGTTGCTCCTTTAACCTGTCATTTGGAACCAACAGTAGTTGACGGAATAATAAAAACAGAAATCATGTTGAAAGAATGTTATGTTAGTATTTGATTCAACAGAGAAAGGAACGCATATATTGTAAAACTAGTTGAATACACACATGCTTCGCACAGGAGCTGCATTTGGAAGTCAACGCCTGTGGGAGTATCACCGTTAGTATCACCATTGATCTCAGCATTCGCGAAAACTATGGATTTGACACTAATATCGGTAATTTTGGATTACTTTTAATGTCTTGGTATGTCACCCCATCCGGTGATCCCCGGCCCCGAGCCGAATAGCGTAAATTTGTAAGTTAATGCGACTGGAGTTTCACCATTGATTTCAACGACCGCGAAAATATGAATTCGACACTAATAGCTCAAGTGGTAGAGCGTTGGCTTAGCATTCGGGTGGTCGTGGCTTCGAATCCCGCTGACTAACATCCTACCTGAAGTTTTCCAGGGTTTCCCTCAGTCCTACCAGGCAAATGCCAGGATAGCACCTGCTAAACAGGTCTTGGCCGGTACCTTCCCAAATCCTTTCCATTGTTAATGTTGTTGGATATTCAATGTAAAGTGGCCTCTGAGCTGTATCTGGTAATTGTTAAATAAATAAATAAATAAATATCGGTCATTTTCTAGTACTTTTACATGTCCCGGTAAACGCCCCCTGAGACCATGTAACAGCCAAGGTGGGTAATACTACCATTACCGCCCCTTCCCAGAAAAACTAAATCTTTGAAAATCAGGAAAGAAAGTTTTACGTTAATTTCCCTCTACTCAAACAAGTAGCCCCTCACAAAAGAGTTTCCCGGCCAGGTACGTAGTTCAGAACGCCGCTTAGCGCACGTAATAATGTAGGGTACTGAAAAATAATAGTATGCCAAAGCTCAACAAATATTATGTCTTCAAAAGTTGCAGGAACATAATAACACTACTGGATAAACAACACAAAAAAATTCAGATAACATTAACAAATTTTATTTTTAATAAAACAAAAAAATATACGTAATATTGAATAGAACAGTGAATTTGTGAGGTTCGGCAAACGTTTTTCCGATTTTGATAATATTTTCAACCACTAGTACATTTAAACAAATTCGATTCATGCAAAAACCATAAGAAATTTATAACTACTCAAAAATTCATCAGACACATGTTGTATGAAGTAAAATTCCAAGATGGCTCCTGCCTAACCACAAGCCATATTCAACGCAAACCATATTTGAAATATAATTATTTATACCATTAGGAATTCAATAACAATATTTGAACTGATGGTTCAATTAGAATATTTAACAATTTTCTATCTACATTTTTTTATATACTCACGGAAAACCCAGAATATGGTTTTTAAATTCACAAATAAAATATACTACACACAATATTAAATATGGTATTACACATACCTCGCGAAGAGAACAACTGACGGGCCAATTACTTATTTTCAAGGCTCCTTCAACAGAAGGATAAACAACCAATCAAATTGAAGTATAGCAATCACATGACATATTGAAAAAGACTAACCATAATACCAGATCACTTAAATTAAGAAAACACCAAACTCAATATCCCGATAAATATACTGTAGTGGAATACAGTGAGGAAAAAGAAGGTGAACAGGTTACCGGAAAAAATATCTAAAAGGAAACAGCGCTGTTTCTAATTTTAAATTAAATCCCTTTTGCATTCATTTCACTCTACAATACCAATAAATACGCTAAAGTAAAGATCACTACGGCACAACACCCCCCTCCAAAAAAATCTTCAGAATATTTTTCACTTTAAACCAAAAACAAACATGTACAATACAATATAGTAATGAACATGAGATGAAATGATGATGAAAAGGGTAAGTAGCGAATGAATGATGACGAACATGAACAATAAATATACAATTCAAGAAACAACAATTTTCCTTACATGGTTCCACCATGTACATTTCTGGGCACTCTATAGAGCTTATCTAAAGTAGTATGCCTTACGACTATTTTATTATCATTTGTTTTGCATTTTAATGTATTTGCCGTAGGTTTAGCAACTACAGTAAAAGGACCCCAGCAATTAAAGGCTAATGATTTTGTAACCTTATCCTGTAGGGATGACTTTTGCTGATCAAAACACGATCACCAACAGCAAAGGTGACAGGAACAATATGCTTATTATATATCCTTCATCTCTCTTCCCTAGCTTTGTGCATGTTTTCTAAAGCTTGCTCCCATATAGTGGCATTATTAGGGCCATCAATATCTTCAGAGGAAATTTTCCACTTGACCATCAAAGTATCAATGGGATATCTCCCAAGAAACAATCTAAATGGAGAAAATTTCAACTCTGAATGTTCAGCAGTATTTAGAGAAAACTGCAGTTGATTTATAAAATATGCCCATTTCTCTTGTTTTCCATTTAAATAGGATTTCAGGCTAGTTTTTACTTATCTCACATATTTCTTGACTGCGTTTCTACCAGGAAAGTAAGGAGAGCTCCTAATATGTTTAATTCCATTTCCAAAGAGGAAATTCTTGAATTCTACGGAAGAAAAACACGGACCCCTATCGCTCGTAAGAGAACGACGAAATCCGAAACGACAAAAAATATCATTCAAGGCTTTGATAACAAGCTTGCTCGTTGCATTACGTAAAGGAACTAAATGAAGGAATCGAAACGCATTATCAAGACAAAGTAGAATGTACCGGTATCCATAACTACAAGGGAGTGACCCAGCCAAATCCACGTAGTTATGGCCATTCACTTCAGAACAATATTCTGAGATCAACTGGCCTTGAGGAAGATAATTTCGAACCTACGAAGGTTGGCACTCATGGCACTCTCGTACATACTCTCGAACTTCGTTGTACATGTTCTTCCAAGTGAAATACTTGGAAATTTTCTTATAACTTTTCAAAATTCAAAGATGAGCCCCATTAGGTAACATTGAATGGTAATAACTTAATCACATAGGGACAAGTAAATGGGGAACCAAAACCTTATAAGGTGAATATTTCGCCTTAGTATTTTGATACACGATATCCTTCACAATCTTATTATCTTGGCATTCCCCACCATGTCCAACCACGTCTTGATAGATATCTTTGGTATCAGCTTCCGTTCGTTGATGTACAATATCTGTATGTGACAATGGTAAACTCCATTCACTAAACATACAATTCTCCGCGGATTTAATGGAACATGGATCAACATCTACATCCGAGCGATTGATTTCATAAATCCGCGTCAAAAAAACCCCTTGGAAATTCTTCGCACTCGAAATGTGCACAATCTTGAATTTAAATTCGAATAAATTCTGTACTATATTACCATAACAACCTAAATTCTTCGGATTACGTAACACGTGTACGAGAGCATTATTATCTGTAAATATAGTGAATTCGTTACTGAAGAATGAAGGAAAAGGCATCACCCCATTATATATGGCAAGCAATTCCAATTGATATATCGTTCTATTAAAATCGGCGGGTTTCAAAGTCTTGCTGAAAACCAAACTGGTTTCAACAAGCCCTCGTCCGTTTTCTGAGACAAAATAGTGGTTTGAGATCTCAACGTCGAATCTACATGCAAATAAAATATTTTATTTAAATTGGGGATGGACAAAATTATCTGTTCTTCAAAAGCTCGCTTTATTTGTTCCAAACACGATTCCTCTCTGGGACCCCAGACAAATTTCTCAAGTGGAGAACGCATTCTCGATAAGGGTTCGATAAGGCCCGCGAAGTCATTACAGAAACGAGAATATAAATTTAAAGAGCACAAAATCTTCACAAGGCCACGTCGGTTTTGAGGAGGTTTAATATCCCTAATTGCCTGTAACCTTTCGGCTAGCATCTTAACCTCATCGTCCTCGATCAAGAAGCCCAAAAATTCAATTTTTGCCCTCAATATATTACATTTATCGGGAGAGAGAGTGAGGCCTCTGTTCGAAAAAACGAGAGAGAACTTGTTCAAGCATGGAATTGTGTTCCTCAATAGAACGTCCATATACAACAATGTCGTCAGCGTAGAATTCAACTCCCTTTCCTCTCAAGTCTCCCAGTATATCATTAAGAGCCCTCATTAAGGCTTGTGTCCCAATGCACATTCCCATCGGTACACGTTCATATTCATATAATTTGTCTTTTACAGCGAAAGCGGTGAGCTGTCTACTCTCAGGGGACAGCTGGACCTGGAAGAAAGCTCGTCGGGCATCAAATATTGACATAATTTTTGCATCAGAAAGCGAACTAATACACTCGTCGAGGTTCGGACATGGGACCTCATCTCCACAAATGATATTGTTCACCCGAGCAAAATTTGCTACTAACCTGGACTATGAATCCCCATTCTTAACAAGAAAACAAGGAGATCTAAACTCAGAGAGTGAAGGACGAATAACATTATTTTCCAATAATTGTTCAATAATATGGGATAATTCCTTCTGCTGAGTTCTCGAAAAAGGGTAGGCCCTACTGTCTCTCACGTATAGTGATTTCTTTTGGATATGGTATACAAAATCACTAATGCAGCCTATACGATGTGTGGTCACGTTATCGTATTGACTCAATAACCCATCTACATAAGCCCCTCAACTCTTGTCTTGTTCTAATAACCTTTTATCTATACCATCAATAATTTTCTTTCTATCTTCTACAATAATATCACACTTACTTTCATCACCTCACTGTAACATACATAACAATGGATCGCCCCCTATTTCATTATTACAATTGACATTATTGACATCAAAATTCACACGTTTCCCACAGAAGTTATCGTCATTTACTCCAGGAGTACATGAAACCATGTAGTTCCACCGTTTCACTCCTGTTCGGCTTAGAAGGCTTATGACTCCTTATCTGGAGTGCTCTGGTCGCATCCAAATCTTTACTACTAGAATGTTTGCTTCCGTTGTCAGAATTTCTCTTACAAGTCCAGGGCCTACAGGAATGAGCCGAAGAATCTCCCAAGAAAAGTTTGGCTGCAGCTTGGCTCACACTTCCTTCCCTAGAAGGATAGAAACCAGCAACAGACTTCTTTTTGTTGCAAGTAAGAGGGGAAGGGGGAGAAGATTATACTAAGGTCACTTCTATTTTTGACTTGGTCCAATATAACGTGTTTTTATCAAACTCAATACATAATCCCTCTCGACGAAAACAATCGAGTCCGAAAAGAATTGGATACTCAAAATTTTTCATCACATAAAACTTGCACCGAAACTTATATCCATCTATAACTAAGGGTAGCAACACTGAAAGACGTAACACTAATGCTTCTCTGTTAATAATGTTCCACGAAAACAATCTTTAAAATTAATACGGTCTCCATCTAAGTTCTTGACTTTATTAAAAAGGTCCGAACTAATTAAATTAGCCGTGCATCCACAATCTAAGGCATAGATGACTGATGAATCCCCAACTTTAAGGTTCACCAAGGCAACGCCCCTACTATCTTCTACAGAGCACAATTTCTTTTCATTATTTCCAACAAACGACATAGATGAAGACGTATTTTTATGTAAACTACAGTTCCGTTTTAAATGCGGGCCGCCACAAAGAAAGCACTCAACAGTTTTTTTTTCTTTATTTGTAAAGTTCTTATTCACAAGTGGCAACCCTACTTGAGAGCGCACCTTAAAATCAAATTGTTTATAATAGAGTTCATGAAAGGTATAATTGTTAACTAATCGGTGTAATTCACTCATAGTTTTAGGTTTCTGGTTATAAAATAACCTCCTTTTAATTCGAGGCAGAACGCCACTGGTAATGAGACTTATTAATCTCTCATCACCACAATTTAATTTAAGCAAGCGGTCCACTGTGACTAAACGTTTAACAAAATCTTTCAAGTTCTCTGCCTGACCTTGGGGCTTATACATATATACAAAACTATGGATTGTATAGCACATTCCGACAGTAAATTATGAAAAAAATATAATCTCGCGTGAGCTCTCAGGTACGAAGATGACTAGGCAATTCGAGTAATACATTTTTTAAAGGACATGTTACTTTTCCTCTTAAGGAATACAGTAATGCCGGTGTACTGCCCACAGTTGAAGCTGCCCATGCATTACCGGGGGGTACAAGATGATCAGCCAAAAACTACCCCCCAATAAATTATATTGACATCCGCTTTTATTCTTTCCTTCTTGAGAAACCAGATATATTACCAAAAGTATATCGTCTTTTAAGTTGGTTTCAGGGTTGCCAGTAATATATAGGTACGAGTAAGGGACAGGGTGATCATTCAGCGAGTTCAAGTAGTGCTTATACACAATGATTACCCCCCAATAAATTATTTTGACAAACACATGTAGTAGCTCTTTCTTCTAAAAAGAGATGACTTTCACCAACAGGTGCAGTCTATGAATACCAGTTTTAAAGAAAACCGAAGATTGACAATAAAGCAGGAGGAAAGGATAAGGAAGTTTAGTTCTCCCTACCTGCTCACGCGGTCATCGGGTCTCTAGTTGGCGTCAAAAGACATAAACAAAGCTCTTTATTCGATTCACAGCCACACCCCTAAATTCTTCGACCTTTTTAGCCAATACGATTCCAGTGTCTAATGTCAAACTCTCATCAACTCCACGTGGAGTAACACTTCTTTGGGAAACTTTTGTGTATCCGTTTGTAGTGAGTAACGTAAGTTACGAGGAGCAAAAGCCAACCAAGAGAATTATGAAAGTCAGCTCAAATAATTGTCATATTTCTTACCTGCTGCAATACTTGCAGATTCATTGAAGCTATTATGTCTATTCCTTCTTGCGTTTCATGTTAATTTTGTCTCATTTTAAAGTAGGAAATTTTCCATAATATTATTGTAAATATATATTTGTTTTGTGGTTTTCTTTATTTTGTTTCATTTTCAAGGCGTGTTATTTTTTAAAACATTTCTTTTACCGAGAGTTACTTTTTTTTAAAAAAAAAATCCGACTTTAAAAAGTCAGTTATTATACATGAACAGTTATTATTTATTACTTTATTTATCGTACTGTTTATTAATTTTTCTTTGTTTCTCTGCCTGCATTATGTTTTAAATAAATATTTTAGTAATGCTTATAAGAAAAAGAGACAAATGATTGGATAATGACCCAATTAGTTAAAATAGATACACATATTTTCCCAAGTTGTAGTTCATAAAATTACCTGTATGCTTATTCGAAGTGACTGCAAATTGCAAGGAATAACCAATGGAAATCATAACACTATTTCATTTTGAAATAAGTATAATAGGCTATCTGATTCTCGTTTTATTGGGTTGGATTAGATATCTGAGTGTAGTGTCCCGTTCAACAGCAAGGCTGTATGAGACGTGGATCTACAGCTTAATGTGGGATCCGGACCACATGAATTCCCGCTGAGAATCGAACCTGGGCCTCCCACCCCAAAGGCGCGTATGCTATACACACGAGGGAGTTATTTCTAGTCTGGTATACACTAACGCATATATATATATATATATATATATATATATATATATATATAGAGAGAGAGAGAGAGAGAGAGAGAGAGTTATGTACCCACATAATTAAAACAATACACAACTAGATAGATAGGTATGCAGAGAAGAAATATCCTGGCGATACAAGTAGTTGGAGAAATCATAACAAATTTCTTCAAATTGGAAGCATTTCATATGTCAATGGAGTGAAAAAAAATCACTGATAGTGATCCGTCTTTGAAAAAGACGAAATTCGCTGGGTATAGTTATGACCCTTAAGCTCCTATTCTACAACTGCTTCAACTTCAAAAATCTTAATATTCCCCTTGTTTACCTTCATTTTCAACGAATTTAAATAGTTGGTTACTGAATTCTCTATGTCTGTGTGTCTGATATCTGCATTTTTTTTTCCAATTTTGAGTCGTCCATTCCATAGAGCATCAAAAACTACCTGAAAGAAGTGATGACATTTTTTTGCGTCACTGTAACCTTTTACAAGATATTGGAAGAAGTTCCGATTTCGGTAGATTTAAGGAGCCATATCTCGGGAATCTTAAGTGATAGTGAGATGATATTGGTGTTGATCAATACCTAAGAGAATGGTGAACATTTTGGTACTAAATAATAACCGATGGCCACTGGTTATATCTGCATTTTCAGTATATATACGGTGATAAAAATGTGACAGCTCTATATAGCTAATTCAATAGATCCTCTAATACGCAGGTTCCAAATATGTAAGTGTATTATCTATCGAATTTAAACAAATAAATTAATTATTAAATTTCATATAAATTTCGGAAAAAAATAATTCGTTCTAAGTTGTAGTACTCGCGCCGAGTCGTGATGCTTGACCTAGATCTACCGATTTCACCACCCAATAGAACGCGAGGGTGTGTGCCAGTTGTCAACCCCCACCCATTAAATTTTGTCAGTGTCTTCTCTTGCTCTACACGGAAAACATCTCCAGAGAGTACAGTGTTGTCGGATTGGCGTCAAATGCCGTTTTGTTAATTCTTTTTTGTTGCGTTATATTTTCGTTGTTACTATTTATGCTATTGTTACCATTTTAGAATAGTTGTTACAGTAGTAATTATTGTGCAGTGTTATTATTGGTAAATTTTATATGCCTTTAATATACTCGTTTACTATGTCTTCAAAGTTTGGCAACATTCTTGGTGAATTTCAGTTGTTCGACATTTCCCCAAGTGTGCACTCGGGAAGCGACTCCACGAATTGTACCGAAGTTTTCCGATGAGTTGGAGCTCAAGCAATGATTGGTTTAGATCCCAAGCTTCACGACTCGGCGCGAGTACTATAGTTCTGGCAATACTCTTCGAGCATTCTCAACTGGTTAATGTTCCTGCGCAAACAGCAACTTGCATGTCTCTTCGCTACTCTCATTTTCATATCTTCATTCTCACCATCGTGGTTAATCTGATTGAGTTTCAAACTTGGACCGTTTCCGATTTTGAAAACGCTCCTCCGTACACTATAAGATATTATTACACCCTACCTTGTATATCACATCGTTATTAAAAAATCATATACAATACATTTTTTAAGTAATAAGTTAAAACTTGCAATCTCTCTTATTGAAACGTTCGAATTGGAAGCGGAGCGAGTAAAATTTTTTTTTAATCTTTTTTTTTAATCTTTTTTTTAATCTTTTTTTTTTTTTTTTTTGCAAACTGATAAACATATTGATTTAATAGGACACCAATAAGTTTTTGGAATGACTCGTCATTTACTCATTTCCAGCGCTTTTTCTTTCTCGCTTGTTCGTCGCCCCTTACTATCAGCGCCCGGTGCGACCGCTCTTCTTGCTCCCCTCTTTAGCTACGGCTCTGACAATGTACGAACTGCTTTATATATATATATATATTTGAGTATTCAAAATAGCAGGATATTGAAGAATTTATTTCGTGTTTTCATAATTACTAACAAATTTCAGTGAAAATATATATCCTATATCCAAGCACAGTGGTGAGCAAATTTTTGACAGTCCAAAGAGAAAACTTTAGGTGCGTATATACATACATATATATATATAAGGAACTTCTTGTAATAGTAAAACAATGTAATTAAAATCTGAAAAATTATGAACTAGATGGTGAATACATGAACATCCGAACCAAATAGAATATACTTACATTATTAATATTTATTTATAATAATTAAGGGTAAAAGTGAGGGGGAACGCGGGGAGATACCGTCCTCCGACCTTGAAAAAATATGTACGGCGTCCCTTCGGTTCCTAAAAATTACAATAGGCAAAGATAGGCAAGGGGACGGCGCGACCTCATGCCTCTACCTACCATACCCCTACCTTTTCAGATCCGCTTTTACCCGTAATAACAATTAATACGATTATCAATAACACGCATGCTAAGATAATTTTATAATTAATGTCACGTATTTGTGTATTGTTATAACGTATTAAATAATCTTAGTGAGGGCCTCATCATTACAAAACACTCATCCTCTGAAACACTCATTGCAGGTTTGACAACAGCGCGCTGATCACTAATTGATTGCCAAAAGTTAGTTTAGCTGGCTCACTGTATGGTAACTAACTACAGTGAATATAAGTGTTGTCTACTGTAGGGATATGTATCTTTCTTTAACTTAGAAATATTTAGACATTTCTGGTAACCGTAGGGGCATATGGACGGAATTTTATAAATTAGTGCGGAAGATACGGATTTAAATAAAAACTTTGTGAGTGAAAATAAAATGCAATTAATCCTAATATTGGTAATAGTAATTGTTCAAGGTCACAGTGTTTCATACTAGAGATGGAGTGGGTCATTGGGTCGTGGGTCAACAGCATGTGACCTACTGAGACCCACCACCCATCATGACCCACTGCAGCTCAACACTCACCATGGCTCACTCTGATCCACCGACTCTCTGCATTATAGACAGCATCTTCTGAATACTGGTGAATTTGTCTACGTTTTACTTGCATGGCTTTCATTTCCTTTCCTTTTTCATTTGTTTCTGTTTACTTACTTGAGATGAGTATATTTAAGTGAAAAAAGAACTTCAGGCATTTTTGGATATTGATATTTGTAATCGTAATAAAAGCAATAGGACTTATACTACTACTTGGCTATTGAGAATCAGCGTGTGAGCTTTTAGAGGAGCTAAATACTGGAAATAATAATTTTTGAATTACTGTAATATATAAATTATTATAATAAAAATTTTAATGTAATTATGTGTGCTTAACCATCACGGCCAAATTGAAAACTCAAATCAAATGACTTTTGGCTTAGGTCTTAATCCAAACTGGGATGGTATCACATAGCTTTTATTATAAAACATATCCTACGGGAGTAGTGGGGATCCGATTTTTTGCGCAAAAAAAAATGAGTATCTGCTACGGATGGGCACGGGAGAGTTTTCTTTGAAACTCGACTCGACTCGAAACAGACATTTTTCAGCTCGACTCGAAAATTTCGTGCAACTCGATTCGAATTTGGGCCGTTTCGAGTCGAGTCGAGTCAAAATGAGCCAATTCGAGCTAAACCCTGTGTGTAAATCCAAGTACTCTTTTCAAGTATCCTACAGAGACAAAATAATTATCAATTATGCTACTCCTACTATTACTTCTTATATTATTATTATTATTATTATTATTATTATTATTATTATTATTATTATTATTATTATCAGAACAATACCGTGTATAACCATGAAAGGTGGGCGGTTTGTATCTGAATAATGAAAACTAGTTGACTGTAGATCTCGGTCTTCGAAAAGCCTTCAGGAGGCAAAAACATCGGTCACGAGGTTCTGGGTTTGAGTTCCGGAGGAATAAGTATTCGGACTCGAGCGAAAAGTTGTTAAAAGTTATACGGCGCCGGCCAAAGATGTTCAATACTGCTCGGCCTGGGTTTATGGTTGTCAACAGCTTGAACGGCTCGGCTCACAGCTCATTCATATCGAGCCGAACCGAGAAGTGACCTGAGCCAACAGCTCACCTAAATGAGGCAGGCTCGAACCGATGGCTCACCCAAGCCGAACCAAACCGAGCTGATTGCTCACCCAACCGAGCCAATTGGAGCCATCGACTCATTTGACCTGAGTCGAACCAAGCCGATGGACTCGTTTCAACGGAGCTAGCTAGAGCCGAGTCGGTGGCTCATCCCAACCTAGCTGGCTCGAACCATCGGCTCAGTCGATGGCTTGTCCCTACCGAGCCGATGGCTAATCACAATCGAGCCGGAGCGAGCAGCTCGCTAAGTTGAACCGAGCCGAGTCGGTTGACATCACTACCCGGATTGAGCTTCTGTTTGGGCTCAAACATTAGACCGTGCAGGTCTCAGCCTTGATGGTAAGAACTACATACTTATATTGGTGGTCATGACATTTGAGGCAATCTCGTTATTAAAATCTATTGCCTCGTTATCAAGATGAGACGAGACGCACTAAAAGTTCCCCACAAGATGCACTAAAAGTACGAGACGAGGTGCGTCCCTGTCAAGAACAACATTAAAAGTATTCCGCATTACTGTTTACATTCCTCATGGCTTTCGTTTTCCAGGCTAATCTGGCGATGATTTCAAAACGAGTTAAAACGAGCTGAACGAGCAAGCCATTTATCAAACTCGACTCGACTCGAAACTCGACCTCAAAACAGTGACTCGACTCAAGAAAATTGAATTTGACTCGACTCGAAACTCAAGTCGAGTATAGTTATAGCTCGACTCGTGCCCATCCTTAAGTATCTCGCAAGTCCTTAAACTTACGGAGCTGAAATTGAGTGTGTTAACTCTTTATTGAAAATGAACAGCACGTGTCCTAGCATTTTTAAAAATTCTCCTTTATGATTGGGGGTGGAACTTTCTATATATGAAAAATTGGTATTGGTTTGGTTTGTAAAAATAATCGAAAACGGTCGATATTATTTGAGAAACAATTATTAATTGAGAAACAAAATATTCAGTGCTTCGCTTCATATATCCATTGCTTTCTACTATGATAATTGTTGAAGCTTATATTTATTATATGGAGCGCTTATGTACAGCACAGGGCAATCAACCCATGAAGTTGTGAGAAAAGTAGGCATAATATTTGTATTGTAAGCTTCATTACACGAAAATTTTAAGTTCGGACTGTACGTTTAATTGTATGAAAAATTGTATACTTTTTTCTTCTTTTACGTTAGTCTACTTACCTTGATTTTTGACTTTGAAATTTTATCCTTTTTTCACTGAAAAGTATCGACAATTCACCGAGGCAATAATTATACCATGATAATTTAATTAAAATTCATCGTAATTTGGCCCATGACAAACACTTTACCCTTTTATATCATAAAGGTCAGGTCCACCGTTATTGTAACAGAACGGTGCTTGAGCGATTGACCGTAGAAGTTCAAACTCCGATTAGTGATAATTTCACAACCTGGTTTTATTACAAGTGTAAACACTTTGGTCAGTAGAGAAGAGGCCGTGGATCATGTCAGAGTTGATGACGACGTGGTTACTCCGATGATAAATGTTTTCCCGACATTTTTTTAGCTATTCAGTAGGTTGGTTGATTTGGAGTTCAGTGTCCCTTTCAACCAGAGGCTGTATGGGACGCAGACATACAGCTAACGTAGAATATGGATCATATGGGCTTCCACTAAGAACACGAGTCTTCCTCGCCAAAGGAACCTACGCTAACAAAGTAGTAAGGGTCCCACCTGATCTCACTCTTGATTATCCAATTTAGGGCCTCATGGACCATAGTGAATGAATCAGGGATGATTTAGCCTGGGATTGCGTCACTTACTGAAATTTTGCTTATGCTTATTCAGGGCCATGCACGCTGGTGCGAATGAGTCATAGGTACCTTGGCCCTCCTATGACGTCATTGAATTGGGAGTTTTGGATCAGATGTTATGATGATTCTTTAAAATTACTAAAAATTTGGTCTTGATGATTCATTACGTTATGAAATAGTACAGGTTTACAAATGCTTTTTATTTTTCGTTCCCTTTTATGGCATAAAATTTGGAGATCGTTATCCCTTTGATGACATGGACTAACACTGGTGCAAATGAAATCTTTAGTTTTACGTCCCACGATTATGCCGGTTAGGATAAAGGAAACGGTGAATGAATTGGTGGTAGAAAAATGGAGTATCCCGAGCATAATGTTGCCCACCACAAAACTACTTTCGCAGGGTTTCAACCAGGGACCACAAACAGCAAAGGTGAACGCTCTACTACTGAGCCACCGCACCCCTACTGGTATGATTGAATTAGAGGTATTTGGTTCGAGCTAATATGTTCGTTTGACATCACTGAACTGGGATTTTTAGCTTGGAGATTATGATGGCTTTTTTCTTTCCCTTTTATGGGTATAAAATTACTAAAACAAGGTTTGATCTCTTTCTTGATGATCTATTACATTATGAATTAGTAGATCCCAGTAATAGTATAAATTAGTATTAGAATTAATATGAAACTCGAAAACTTTGGAGTTCCTCCGTGGCTAACCGGTTAGCGCATGCGCCTTTAACGTGGGAGACCAGAGTTCGATTCCCTGAAGGAGCTCATGCGGTTTGGATTTCACGTTAATTAGTAGGTTCTATCCTCGCTGCTGAACGGGACGTTAAACTCAAAATCAACTTAACTCGAAAACTTTGGGAGGAATACTTTATTTTGGTAAAGGTTTAGTTTTCATTCATGGAACTTATGGGACTCGAACCATGATATTCAATTGTCAAAAAGTGTGTCCAGGAAAGCATACATTTATTTGAGACGCATAGAAGAGGGGGAGGGGCGATTCCGGACTTGGTTAACAATAACAATTTATATTGTATTCGTTTGTGGATTAAATAAAACTGTTGGAAAGATTTAAAAAGCTTCTTTCTGGATTGACTTATAATCATATGTTGAAAAGGTAACGTCAACTAATTCGTGTTACACATGCTTACGTATTCGATTCTTGGTGCTAGTTTAGGAAATGTTGAATTTAACGCCCCCTCGAGGCTAAGGGAGACGACGATGATGAGAAATGATAGGACGAAACAGGAAAAAACATGAACTCACTTGCTTGCGGATTGAAGGAGGGACCTCACACGTTAGAGACAAGCGCTGAGCCACCGTGCCCCATTCGGTGTGAGCAATTTTACGTATGAAAAGAACATGGACGTGTTATGTTACATTAAACATTTCTGCTCGTTGTTACGCATACGGGTTTGTTGTGAAATTGCAGAATCTGCTTTTACGGAGAGTATAATGTCAGTTCGTTTATTGAATATCTCTAAGAGGTGTAAAGGAGGAACGATTCCGGACCTCATTAATTTATTTCGTTTTTGTTCGCAGATTAAATAAAAATGATGCAAAATTAAAAAAAAGCTACTTCGTGCATTGGTTTATAATCATATGTTTAGAAGCATACGTCAGCTATATTGTGTTACATGTGCTTACGTATTCGTGGTCAGTATCATTGCCATTGTTTTGTTATTGCATATTAAACATATACAGTATTTAACTGTCAATGTTTTACTTTGAAAGGATATATTTATTCTTTGAGAAGGATAAAAGGGATGGGATGATGTGATTTTGGACCTAGTTAGTATCTCTCGTTTCCGTTTGTGGATTAAATAAAAAGATGACTCTTTGCTTAAAACTGATTAGTTAATTGTTCGAGCGATTTTTTTAAAACGCTCAGCGTTTGTTGGTCTGTAAGCGCTTCATTAATGGAAACGGTGTTGCCAGATTTTTCTTACCTAAACTGCTCCGACTCTTTTCGAAACGGTTCCACAGAGTGCAAGAATTTTCAAACTAAAAATATTTCGAACTAAAAAAAATGAAACAAAAATTTTTCGAACTAAAAAATTTCAAAACTACAATTTTTTTTGAACTAAAAAAATGAAAAATATTTTTGAACCAAAAAAAGAAACAAAAAATTTCTAACTAAAAATTTTGAAACTAAAAAGAATATAAAATCAAAACTTTTTGGAACGAAATTTTTTAAACTTAAAATTTTCGAACTTAAGATTACAAACCGAATTTGAAAACTAAAAAGTTTTCAAACCAAATTTTCAAACATTTTTTTTCGCACTCACAATGTTTCAAACTTAAAACTTGCAAATCAAAATTTCAAACTAAAAGTTTTCGTTTTAAAATTCTGAACTTAAGAAATTCGAACTCAAAGTTCATACTAAAAATTTTCGAACTCAGAAAGTTTTAAAATCACAATTTGAAATTCACGTTTCCAATTAAAAATATTTTCGAACTACAATTATCAAACTCAAACTTTTCGAAAATCTTAACAGAGATTGAAAGTGATCACCTAAACAGATTACATCGTAGAATTGTGAATTGTTGCTAAAGTTGAAAGTGCAGTCAGTTTAACGACTTTTGGTTTACTGATTTGAATTTAAATTATCTTGAAGAAGTATTCAGGATTAAATTTGATATATGATGATGAACCGTTTGGCTAGTCAATGCTAGTCATTTATTTTGTAACGGAACATTGAAATGAAGTCTTAAGCTCATCTCTCAAGACAAGCTATCTAGTCAGCCCTGAATCACAATTTTTTTTTCATTTTTTTAGTGCGAAAAAACTTTTAGTTTTGAAATTTTTTAGTTCGAAAAATTTTGGTTTCATTTTTTTAGTTCGAAAAATTTTTAGTTTTGAAATTTTTTTAGTTCGAAAAATTTTTAGTTTGAAAATTCATGCACTCTGCGGAACCGTTTCGAAAAGAATCGGAGCAGTTTAGGTAAGAAAAATCTAGCAACACTGTTTCCATTAATGAAGCGCTTACAGACCAACAAACGCTGAGCGTTTTTTAAAAAATCGCTCGAACAATTAACTAATCAGTTTTAAGCAAAGAGTCATCTTTTTATTTAATCCACGAACGGAAACGAGAGGTACTAACTAGGTCCAAAATCACATCATCTCATGCCCTTTATCCTTCTCAAAGAATAAATATATCCTTTCAAAGTAAAACATTCACAGTTAAATACTGTATATGTTTAATATGCAATAACAAAACAATGGCAATGATACTGACCACGAATACGTAAGCACATGTAACACAATATAGCTGACGTATGCTTCTAAACATATAATTATAAACCAATGCACGAAACAGCTTTTTTTAACTTTGCATCATTTTTATTTAATCTGCGAACAAAAACGATATAAATTAATGAGGTCCGGAATCGTTCCTCCTTTACACCTCTTAGAGATATTCAATAAACGAACTGACATTATACTCTCCGTAAAAGCAGATTCTGCAATTTCACAACAAACTCGTATGCGTAACAACGAGCAGAAATGTTTAATGTAACATAACATGTCCATGTTCTTTTCATACGTAACATTGCTCACACCGAATGGGGCACGGTGGCTCAGCGCTTGGCCCTAATGTGTGAGATCCCTGCTTCAATCCGCAAGCAAGTAAGTTCATGTTTTCTCCTGTTTCATCCTACCATTTCTCATAACCATCATTTTGCGGGGGCGTTTAGGGATGTGCTCGAGTCGAGACACACGTTGTAAAATTAGAGACGAGTCGAGACAAACCTATTTCTCGACTCGATTTTTCGAGTCGAGACAGGAGCCGAGTCGAGACTGCTCGTGAAAATCTCGACTCGACTCGAATGTCTCGAAATTTTTTCTATAATTTTTAATATTATTTTGAAGAAAGTATTCACTCAGAAACAGCCTTGAAACCAATTGCAGCATTTATTACTTTAGAAAATCATAGAACGCATAAACTTAATAGTTAATTTTTCGAGATCAAGATTTAATTTTATTATTATTATTATTATTATTATTATTATTATTATTATTATTATTATTATTATTAGGTATTCTGCCTTTAGGCAGGTCCTGGGACAAATGAGGATTTTTTTACTCAATTTTATTTTCTCCTATCTTTCAAATCTTGGATCAGCTGTGTTCTTCTTCTTCCTATTCCTTGCTTCCTTTCCATCTTTCCTTCTATGGCGGTGTTAAGAAGACAATGTCTTCGCAAGATGTGTCCAATCCAATTGGCCTTTCTTGAAGAATGGTGGCTAGAAGTGTCCTCTTCTCTCCTATCCGTTTTAAAACATTTCCGTTTGTTGCTCTCTCTGTCCATTTTATCTTCTCCATCTTCCTCCAACACCACACTTCCAAGCTCTCCAAATATTTCTTCTCTAATTTCCGTAATGTCCATAATATATAATGTAACATTTGTTGTACATCACATATTATGATTCGAGACTATTTTACATGGTATATTACAATAAATGGACTGCTTGGATACCAAGAACTAGTAGAGATAGGTACCTTTCACTTCTATAGATAGGTATTTTTTAAAAGAATTTTTGTAAACACTAAATCATAAAACAATAAACTACATACAGTAGTTACGGTTTTGGTTCCCAACATAAAAGAAATTTGGATTGTCCATAAGATATTGAACTTCAACTTTCACTCATGGAAAATTTCAATTTTGGAGTTAGGCCACTTGGCATCAAAGCTGTTTACTGTAAGATAAATACACTCCTTACTTTACTCTAGTAACCTTGTTGTTCAGGAACCTGGGATTTCCATCTTCTCAAATATCAGCTGAACTATTGCTTGATAGATAGGAGAATAGTGTATTAAGTTTTCCAGCTTTGGTGTGTCTCCGTATTTACACACTGATATAACTTTTAATATGAATTTATTTACCTTTCTTTTGTTATTGACTTAACACCGACTTCTCTCTGTTATCATGGAGGTGTTCTTCGCTAGACATTGATTCTGCGCACTGCTGAAGGAGAAATGCGTTTAGTAATTTTTATTTTCCGAAATTCACGTCTGAAATGTATTTCACTTACTTACTAATCTTCCTGCAACGCTATTTGCTTTTTCTTTCTTTCTTTTCATGGCAATTCCAAATAGTTTTTTTGGTGCTGGGAGTATATTTTATATTCACCTAATAAAATTACGGGTTCATTTTGTAATCAGTTTTAAATTTACAGAAACTATTAAGTTCACAATCAAATCGCACTAAGTGTTTAATGCATTTCGTAGGCTTTTGTTTTTATGCAGCTCATTAAGGAAACTCTATTTCATAATCGTAACATTCATTACTTTAAATACTTAGAAACTATAACGGTAAAGGTGACTCGACCTAGCCCCGGGGCCGCTGTGACTCAGTGGCACAGCTTTCACCCTTGGTGTGTGAAGACTCTAATTCGATCCCAGCTGGTACCAAGTGGGCTTTGTGGCATAGAAACACCGTGTGTGCGGACTTTTATGTGGTTCTTTAGTTCCCTTCCACTTACTTCATTCCACCATTTCATTCATTCTCAACATCACCGTTTTCTTTAGCTTACAAAAGACTGTTTACTTGCCCACTAGTTTTATTATTGTGAACTGAAACCCAAGTGCGCAGTTATCTTGGATATTTCTGTCCCTTTTTACTTTACATCTTGAAGTGGGATGAGGGTCAGGATAGATCTAGTGATATACCGCTGAAAGAAATGCTTCAGTACAGTGTCGGAAGTGGTATGTATTGTTTATGTTACCTACAATGTTACTTCCCTATAAAATATAAATTCACCCTTTCTCCCCTTCCCTTATTCGAATACAGTGAACCGACTCTTTTGCTGAAGAAAAATGCTAAGAGAAAATTGAATTATCTGTGACTTAAAACTTTCTTTGAAGTGCAGTCTTTTGTATTTGTAAGGTTTTGCCACTATGTTTTCTCATTAATATGAAAAGATAGCGAGCCAAATGTTTAACCATGGACTCCTGCTGCGAACTGACCGTGACTAAACACCTGATCTCGCTCTGTTCATTTTCTCTCGCACGTGAAATCGATTTGTTGTTTCCAAAACAAATGGAAAGACAGTTATCTGGTGCGTTTGGTTATCTGCCCCGCACAAAGGCATTATTGCTATGTTTTAATGATCAGAAGAAATATCAAAACCATCCGATACACATGATACGAAAGAGCGAACAGAGGGAGGCAAATATTATAATAGACCAAGTTTTCCGCGTGGTACCGCGTGGTAACAATACTTCATACTTCTATCATTTGGTGCACATCTCTATGAAGTTGTTTTCCACATAAGTATAGCTTACTTCTTTTCGAGGTAGCTTCTAAGTGTCACAGCTGTGTTTAGTTTTGTTTCGTGCTAGGATGAAAGGGAGAAATGCAACATTTGCTTCTCGGTGAACTTATATATATTATTAAGATGAGCGGTAATAAGCAAGGTTTAACAAAGAATGGCTTTCGGATCTACAATTTAACGTGTAGTTGCAGTCCGTGTTGAGAATCGAACCAAATCTACGTAAGACCTGTTAACATTGAGCTCTTTTGTGGTAAAAGTGAACTTCAGAAACACACAAAAGACTTGAAACATCAAGCTAATGTAAAGGAATTGCAAAATGTACTGCATCTTTTCTGTGGCAAGGAACATGTGATGCACAGCAACACAAGAATCATGTTAAGGCCAATATTTTTTTCTTCTTGCCAAATTTAATATCCCCTTCCATACCATAAAACAAAATATAATGTTTGTTAAAAAAAAGTGCACCTAGTATTTTAAAATTTTGTTTGTGATCTTATCATGCATAGTTATATATAATGCCTTTCATACACCGAGAATGAATTCAACTGTACGTCATAGCACCTCTAAAGCGATATTTTTCAAACTTATGTATTGCTAGATATTGTAAATTTACAGCATTTATCTTATTGGGTGGGAAATTTTGCGTCTAATCGGAAAATTTCATGACTTCGGATAGGAATTCGCAGTTACGAAATTTGCATCACTGTCTTCTGAAAGGATGTCTAGAAAACAATACTACTGGAAAATAACTGAAAACACAAGATGTATTTGATAGCCAAATTTACGTAATCTTGGTGCGTCATCATTTTTCTTTAAATACTTGTATTTAGTATTCGATTAGAGTTTAATATACGTTTTAGCATCGAGGCTATATGAGACGTGAACTTACAAATTACGTGGGATCAGAACCACAGGAGTTCCCACCGGAAATCAAACTTGGGTCTCCCGCAACAAAGACGCGTACGCTAACAATATGGACACAAGGGGGTTCAATATTTGGTAATGTGTACATAAAGTTGTGGAATTGCGCTTGTATAATGTTAGTAGTTCTACCTAGGTACTAACATAAATTTTATCAATACTCAGCTTAATAAAGTATCTTTAAAAAGAAAATGTCTCTCTTTATGTTTCAGTTCCTGGTTCGACTGAAGGATGGTACAAATTCCAATGACCTTTTTTGGGATCCTACTTTATGCAGTAGATCCATCATAAACTGGGTGTTTGATAGGGATATAAACTAAAATCTTACAAATATAAATTTAAGTCACATTCAAATATCTCTAAACTAAAATTGAATGTATACATATGGTGTGCCATTTACTAATTCATTTTTATCGTTTGTGTAAGAGTCATGTTAGTTCTTTAATTCAAGCACATGAATACAGTTAACTCCTCTTAATGAAAGTAAATGGTGGCTGGTCTTTAAAATTAGTGTGGAAAGATAAGTAAAGAATCTGACATAATTTAGAAAAATCTATTGTAATTCAGTCCCGTGTTTGGCATCATTGATTGTCTCAAATGTAGCAACCCTGACTTAAAGGTATTTCTTCGAGAAAGATGGATTCTCTGTTATGTATCTTATATATAGTCTCAAGTTGGAGCAGTATTCTCTATGACAAGCATTGAAACAGGCAGTATATCTGTTGAAATAAGGTATTTCTGAGTGTGTGACTGGAATTAAGAACTATTTTGAGTCAGTTCGACTTGTTTCTAGTTAAGGCTAGGTAAATCAATCCCCAGATAGAGAAATAGATTACTCTTATGTTAATATGATCTTGAAGCTTTGCTGGCGTCTACTATTAATCCAATGTTCTCGGGATTGCTGCCAGAGTAGGTGTTGCTGTGCTGAGCTTTCGTTACCATACAGCGGCTGTATGGTAACGAAAGCTCAGCACAGCAACACCTACTCTGGCAGCAATCCCGAGAACATTGGATTAATTACTCTTATGTTATTTCTTAGCAGGGTGGGAAAAATCACGATTTTTTAAAAAAATATTTTTTGTTGTTTTTTTTATTTATTTAAATCGATTTTTTTTTATTTAAATCACATCTTTCTTTTCGTATAATACAAGTCGCGAACTGAAGAAAAAGCATTAGGAATTAGTATTAAATGCTAATTACGCCATTTAAGTGAAAGTATTGGGGTTGAATTTTGAATTATCCCCAATCGTTCATCTATTCAATCCCAAACAATGTTTTTTTAACCCTTTTAAATTATGGCTCTTTTTAAAGGTAAATTATAGACTTTCAGTCAAGCAGCTACAGCATCATCCCTATTTATCTCACGATCATGGTACATACATAACGCTCTTTAGAATAGAACAGTTTTTCAAACGGTAACATTCACATTTCCCTATCATGTCCCTGAAGCGGGAAATTTTGAGAGTAATCGGAATTATTTTATTTTTATTTTTTTAAAATTTTGATCCCCTCTGGACTCCCCTGTGTTAATGCACAGATCTCAAAATCAACTGGGAAGTACTAACGAGTGTACTAAATGTGTGTACAAAATTTCAAGCTTCTATCTTGAGTAGTAAGGGTGAGTAGAAGAAACTATTTAACAATGAGCTAAGGACATTCCCACAATGCCCCAGATGACCCACATGTAATGTAAAAATTTCCTCAGACATCCCTATTTATCCTATGCAATATAATAATTTGTGCATCATTCTCTTCAGAATAAAACAAATTTTCAAACGGTACCCTTCAGATGTCTCCATCATGTATCTGGGGTGGGTAAATCACAAAAAAAGGAATTTTCTGTTAGAAATATCCTTTTTTTTAATTTTTACCTCTGTGGACCCCTTCCCCTGTTTTAAGGCAGAGATCTGAAACAAATCTGAAAAATACTGAGGAGTGCACTGAATAAATGTGCAAAATTTCAATCTTGTAGGTGCAAAAGTAAGCCCGCGAAAAACAATATTCCACAAATACCCCAGATTTCCGTATAAAACAAGATCTCAGGTAACAGTTTCCTGAGACATTCCTATTTATCCTGGAAGCACAGTATGTACATCATTTTCTTCAGAATGGAACAGCCTTTCAAACGGTACCATTCATATGTCTCCATCTGAGGAGGGAAAATCACGAAAAAAGCTATTTTTGTTAAAAATATCCTTCTTTTTAAACTTGCCCTCTGGACCTCGCTGTTTCCACGCAGAGATCTGAAAACATCTGAAAATTATTAAGGGGTGCACTGAACGAGTGTCCAAAATTTCAGTCTTCTGAATGCAAAATGTAACCCGCCAAATAATAATAATAATAATAATAATAATAATAATAATAATAATAATACGCATAACAAAAAATATCTTTTTAAATTTATGATATCACACACTATGCGTCAACGCAGAAAGGCGTGAAATCATTTGTAACCTGTTCTAAAATGGCTCCAGTCTTAAAGAAAACGAAGTAAAAAGCCTTATTGGTACTTTTTTAATCGAATAATGAAGATTCTACCTTATCACCTAAAACTAGTTGATATAATTTAAAAGGTTAAGCATTAAGGAAAACGTACAGCAACGTTTATCAAAATGACACTTTATTTCTCAATAGCTACTGATATTTGGCAGGAGCCTATTTCTAAAATCTCAGAACTAGCTTTTGGCATGAAATACATAAATTTCGCCTAAAGTTATAAAATTAACAAAAAATAAATAAAAATTGGAGAAGGGATAGGACCCCTCTAAATACGTCCTATTATCTGGGAACAAACAAACCGATACGCACACACAAAAAAAATCGTCTTAAATGTCAATGGTGATTTCCCCGTTGGAATAGTTAACGATTTTAAAACCCAAACCCAATGTTACGAAAAGAATAAAGCAGGATTGCTCCGTTACCTGTCCAAAACGGGATTTTCCCTAATCCTCCTTTGCATGACATTTGTTTTCATACTATACTCTACATTTGAGTCTCACTGTATTATGATTATTAACTTTCATAATCGAAATAACAGAACAGAAACGGGATTTTACTTATTTTCACTTTAAATTAATTTATTTCGTAATTCGATTTAAATCAAAGATTTTGTTAGAAAATCAATTGATTTAAATCTTGATTTAAATCAGACTGATTTAAATCAATTCACCCTGTTTCTTAGCAGGGAACATCTAACATTTTTACGGGAGACAGTGTCTGTTTATGGATATTGACATTTCTACGTTTATTTAAGATTGCTAGCAATACCTGGTTTCCATAGTAATGGAGCAAGTCATAGGGATTTTAGAGTGAGAGCCTTATTTGAAACGTGAGCAAGGAGGGTCCTTGTTTACGAGGTTCAAATACTTTTTTTTTAACCGCAGTCTGACTGCATTCAACTGAGTGCGAACTTAAAGAATACTGGACTCAGTTTTCGGTGCGAGAACTTGACGACTGTTTTTGTAGAAACTTAACCTCAAATGAAGATTCTGCTGAAGGCGCTTCACTTCTTTTGTGAGAGGAATTTTCTTATATTCAAGCAACTCAATCCTATAAGTAACAGAATTAGCCTTTTTGATGGAGAGTCTTTATAGACCATTCCATGTTTAGGACTTTAGGCCAGACAGCTTTCTGATTAATGAAATTGTCTTTAAGATGTTGAGGGAGTATGGTGTAAGAAAACACATGTCCTGCTCTCTCATGATAAAAGCACAACTTAGCTCCTTTAGAGAAAATCGGTTTGAAGTTATGGTTTTATGAAGACTTAAGTAGGAGACTTCACTCCGGACTGAAAAGTTGGTCTGTTATTTCATGACAGTTAACTTAAAGAAACTCTTCTCAAATCAGATTACCATTCTTAAGCACCAAAATATCCTGTATGGACTGTAGAAATGCTTTATTTATCAAAGTTTCCCTAAACGTGTGGTGTGTACTACTCTCTGCTTGTTAATTACCCTACACAAACTTACCGGGCCGTTCAAATTTTTACAGGTAAGGAAGTACTATCAAATATCATTGGGCGCCCCCCACCTTTTTACTGATGTCGGGCGTCCTAGACTGGGCAGACTGGTGAAACAGGACAGGCAGCGAACTGTGGCGGAACAAACATCAGACTTTAATGCTGGGCAAAGAGTACACGTGTGTCTGAACACACAGTGCACCGAACACTCCCAACGATGGGCCTCGGCAACCGACGACCCATCCATGTGCGAATGTTCACAAAACGACATCAGAAACTACGACTGAAATGAACACGTGACCATCGCCACTGGACCTTGGCGCAGTGGCAGAGCGCTGCATTGTCTGATGAATCCCGATACCTTCTTCATCATGACGATGGGAGGGTACGAATCCGTCGTGTTCCAAGGGAATATCTCCTTGACACCTGTACTGCGGGACGGAGACAAGATGGCGGCGGCTTAATTAACCTCTGGGGAACATTCACGTGAGCATCCTGTTTGGGTACAAAACCACGCGACCAGAACCTCGCGGACCAAAACCTCGCCTCGTCAAAACCTCGCGGCTCAAAATCTCGCCGGTCCAAAACCTCGCCTGACCAAAACCTTGTTGTAATGATCCCGCGACACAGAATCTCGCCTGGTCTAAATTAAGCGAGACGTAGTGTCGCCTGGGAATAAATGTCGTCAGGATAAAACCTCTTCGCGACGATTTCTTCAATGCAGAATGTTCTATATATTACTATATGTATATATTTAGTAATAACACATAATTACATTAAAATAATGACAAGAAAAATTCTAATGCATGCTTTGGAAATCTATATATATAAAATTGAAATTACTATCTTTGTTACATTATACCTCTTGAGCCATCCTACCGATCTCAATCAAATTTTCAACATAGATGAGGTTCGAGCCTAGGTTGTCTTTTATAATTTCACTTTGTCGGCACAACAAAAGGGAGGGGGAGGGATATATATATATATATATATATATATATATATATATATATATATATATATATATATATATATATATATTGTAGAGGATATCAGGATTAGCGCCTATTTTGAATTCTCCCTGTATGTTGTTATTGTTCTTCAAACAAGAAATTGTAATCATTAAATAATAAAGAAGAGACTTCCCTATGTTGTCACCTCATCCCAATACAAATTCATGCTTACCATTCTCTTCCTAGTTTCCGTAACAGCATCAAAACAAACTCAGCCAAGCCGCTTCAGCAATTAACAAACTTCCCTATTGACCAAGATAATTGTGATGAGCTAGTCATCCACGTGCGGATCACCAGGAAGAAGCGAAAGCAAGGAAGTAGAACAAAACCATGGGACACGGGACCCTCCAGGTGAGAAGTGTAACAGAAGCCGCCAGAGACACACTTTGGACCCCTATTCAATAGAGTCGTGCTAGCAGCAATTGAGAAACGGTCGGCACGCCTGGGCCCTCACCATCCATTGCATGACAGAGGTGTCATTCCAAAGAGGCCAGGACATCTGGGAGCTGTTGCCCTGAGGTCGACAGGTTCTTCACTCTCGAACGTGAGGTCCAAGATCGATACCAGACGGAAACACTCAACGGATTGGAGGATTAGACTCACTCGATATTTGAAGAGGCTCATCACATCGAAATGCCTGAGGTACAGTAAGACCCTTTCCTTTCCTAACCTTTGCGTCTCTGTGATTTCTTCTATTAGAAAACATGCATTTCATTTCATTCATCCCCAATTAATTACTTCAGCGCTGTACTGCTCAGATCCCCACGTACTTTCTCTCTTGCCATGCGAAGTGCTATCCCCACATTCTTTCAGTAAAGAACTGATAATTGAGCAAATAACTGTGGTTGTAACCCCACAGTAAAGTACAGCAAGATGGTGGAGATGTGGACCTTCACTTTGTGAAGATTTTTGAGGCCTTTGCCTAGCATTTAGGTATTTTTTTCTCCTAATATAGAAATGCAGCTTCTGTGAGACATTGTTATTATAAATTCCGAACCATAAGACTTTTAAATTAACGTCAATCTGACGATTTTTATCACATCATTTTTTGTTACAATTTTGTTACATCAAACCATGTCTTTCTTATTATTTATTTATTTATTTATTTATTTATTTTTTAAGTGACGCAAAGATTGGGTTTATTTTAACTTTAAGTATGTTGTGTTGACACTGATTTTGTATGCATGTTTACTTAGCATTTTCTGCATGTTTCGATTATTAGCTGAACAGTATCTACAACCTTTTGATGATCTAAACGATATTTCCACTACGCAGTACTTTGAACGCATAATTTGTTCATCACCGATTGCCATTCCAGTTACTAGAAATTTTTATACCAATCTTAAAGACAATTTGCATTTATCTACCCCAGTTTCAAGTATTTCTTATTCTTTCACACCGGACAGTTTAAACATGGCCCAGAATAATAGTGAGAATGTAGAAGGTTCATTGACCTCGAATCATACGATAGTAAAGCTCGAACCATTTTATGCTAAATTAGGAGAAGACATCACGCGGTATTTGCAGAAATACGAGGCTATTGCCTCCATCAATAATTGGACAGGCATAAGAAAAAAGCTAATACTATGTACATTGATGAAGGGTCCGGCTGAATTTTGGATGGACAATACTTCCAAAAAACCCGAATTTGCTAATTGGAATTACGATGAGTTCAAAGCAAAATTAATAGACGCTTTTGGGAGCAACACCATGCCTCAGTTGACAGAAAGTGAAATGCGTGCTCGCGAACAAGGAGAAACTGAAAGCATATCTGATTATGTTTATTCTAAACTCAACCTCATTTTGAGGGTAGACCCTCAAGCCCCCACAGCGAAACAAACACAATTAATCATAGAAGGTTTGCAACCTGAGTATTTTAGGGCCGTTATTCGTAAGGAATATGATTCAGTTGAAAAACTGATATCAGATTTAATAACTGAGGAAAAAACAAAGATCTTATTAGAACGGAAAACCATCGAGAAATACATTAAGCGTAATTCGTCAATATTGCAGTCTTCATTAGTTTCTAGTAATACGAATGTTGACCCGATGAATACGCATTCTTGCTCTCAGCCTACCACACAGTCCAAAGCTGTTGAGAAAATTTCTGCTCAGAAAAATGCTGAAGCGCATGTAAACTCTCAGGTCTCTGACTCCAATGCACTGCAGCAAATACAGCAACAGTGTGAGAAACTTTCTTTAAATATTACGTCTCTCACTGCAAATCAAGGTCAATCGACAAACACAGGAAATGCAAATTCATCTTTTCGTGGTAATAACAGAGGAAGAAGAGGCCGAGGTAGAGGGGGAAACCAAGTACGCTACTACAACAACTATGCTCAAAATCAAGGAAGTAATGGTGACAGGGGTAACGCGATTGACAATAACTCGAGTGACCAGGGTTCAAGCCCCGCTGCGGGAACTTCTAAACCACCACGTTCTCCTATTGTCTGTTGGCGCTGCCAAGGATTAAATCATATAGCCCGAGATTGTCGCGCATTTTTAAACGAAGAAACGGAATAGTTGGTCGGGACACAACTAGTCGTCATTCAGTGTTACAAGTCCCTATATTCAAGGAATCAGAACTCCCATACATTAATATTAGAGCAGGGAGCGTGTACACTCCATTGTTAATCGACTCAGGATCACAAGTTTCTTGTCTCCCTGAAAATTTAGTTCCTAAAGGAGCAAAGAAAATAGCAATTACTACAAAATTAAAAGGAGTGACGGGCAACACAATTGAAGTATCTCATATTGTTTTTTTGCGTTTCTTCATAGGAAAAAAGAGCTTTACGCATCCGTTCAGAATAATTCCTCGGTTTCCATTTAAGCCCTTGCTTGGTCAGGATTTCTTAACATCCCATAATGTTTTCCTGGATTTTCAGAACAATATTTTTTCAGTTAATAGATTTGGTAAACCACCTGTAAACCAGCTTCCACGTAATAACAATGAGGGTGTAATTTCTGAAACTTTAAAAGAGAAATTAGAGTCTCTTTCTAAAGCTATTTACACACTTTCTGAACGAATAGTGCTTCCAGCGAAAACACATACTCGAGTTTCTCTCACTAAACGTTACGACATAGGAGGGAATAAGAATCTTTTAGTGCCAAATATTTCTTTGCAGAATAAATTAGAAATTTTTATTCCTTTTTGTGTGTTGTCACCATCTCAGCCTTGTGTATGGATTACGAATCCTACTATTAATGACATAACGTTAAATGAGGGTCAAGAAGTAGGGTTAGCCGAAGAATTTGAAGAAATATTAGAGGAAGACTCTGCTTATCTAGTAGGTCAAATTCAGGAGGAATTGTCACCGGAAATTTTAGAAAAAAGAAAACTGTTTGACAGGTCACAAATTCAGGTTAACCCCGAACTTTTTGAAAGTGATAAAGATAAATTTTATGATCTCGCTTATCGTTATAGTGATATTTTTATTTGGCATGATCAAGATTTTTCTTTTGCTAAGGATTATGAATATCAAATCCAGCTCAAAGACCACACGCCTATATGCAAACCAGCCCCACCTATACCGTATCATTTGCGCGCTGTAGTTAAAAAACAGCTGGATAATTTATTACAAAGAGGGATCATTTCGAGAACTATATCCCCATGGAACTCACCTATTCTCTTAGTTAAAAAACGAACAGGTGATTATCGTTTTGTTTCTGATTTTCGGGCTGTCAATGTTCAATGTAGGGTGGATTCTTTTCCGATTCCTAGCATGGAGGACGTGTTAAATCGTGTTTCTGGAAAGAAATTTATTACAATGTGTGACCAAAAAGATGCCTTCTTCCAAATCCGCATTACAGAAGATAGCAAACCAATCACAGCATTCTCTGTTCCGGGGGAGGGATCCTTTCATTATAATGTGGTTCCCCAAGGATTACTTTGTTCTTCTGCGGCGTTGAACCGGCTCATAAAACTGACATTAGCCGATATTCCATCGCCCCATATATTGAATTACCTAGATGACTATTTTATAGTAGCTGACACCATACCGGAAATGTTAGAATTATGCACATTACTTTTTGATGCTTTTCGCAAGCGAGGTTTAAAACTGTCTCCAAAGAAAACCAAGTTTGCACAGACTTCTGTAGTTGTTCTTGGACATAAAGTAAATAAATATGGTATTTCTGTATCTGACAAAGTGATTGACACTATAAAAAGTTACAAACGTCCTAAAACTAAGAAACAACTCAAGTCATTTTTCGGCACTTGTAGTTTTGTGAGACGCTTTGTAAAGAATTTCAGTGAAATTTCAGCTCCTCTCTTACAATTACTTAAGCGTGATGCTAAATTTAGCTGGAAAAAGCCACAACAGGATGCTTTTGAGAAACTCAAAGAAGCTATAATAAATTCACCAACTTTAATGAACTATCACCCCAACAGACCATTATATCTGTACACGGATGGATGTAAATCTGGGGTGGGGGCGGTTGCTAAGCAACCAATTGATGATAACCCTGACAGTGAATTAGTTCCTATTGGGTATTGTTCCCGGTCTCTAAACGCCACAGAAAAAAATTACTCTATATATGAGATTGAGCTTCTTGGGGTGCTATATGCACTACGTTCTTTTCGTTACTGGCTCATCGCAAGACATTTTTTTTCTAAAAACGGACTGTAGAGCGATTACGTTTCTGAAACAATCTAAAAATGTTAGTGGCAAGCTAGCTCGGTGGCTCTCTCAACTGGAGCAATTTGACTTTACAATATCCCATGTCTCAGGAACCGCCAATATAGAAGCCGATAATATCAGTCGTTTTGCTTCCGATAAAAGAGATCTCGAAGATGAAAAGTTGAGTTCAGAGGACCCCTGTGTTTTTTTTCTAGAAGATAACACTGATATTAATATTAGCGAAGCTCAGAGAAAAGATAATGTTCTTAAGCACATTATTGACTGGCTTGAGGGCAAATCTAAAGACAATCAGTACGAAAGACAAGCTTCCTGTTATAAATTGCGCAATAACATTCTTTACAGAAAAAACAAAACACAATTGTGGGTATGAACTACTTGCTTGCAATTCCTTTGTCATTGCGGGAAACAGTTTTTAAGAAGTGTCATGAGGAGATTTTGGGAGCCAATCACTCTGCTTTTAGTAAAACATATTAATTATTAGTTAACAGTGTATATTTTCCTGACATGAAACGCTTTGTATATAGACGCTGTAGAGAATGCCTTCACTGCCAAATGTTAAAGAAAAGAGTTGGTTTGAGTTATGGTAAGCTGCAAACTCACCCTAGTGTTATGCCCGTTTACCGGCTCTATTTAGATGTAGCTGGGCCTTATTGCACTAACAATATTTTGAAACACAAATATTTTGTGGTCTGTGTGGATGAAGCCACAAGATTTTGTATAACAGCTAGTATTCCAGACACCACTGCCAATACTTTGGCATCATTCCTTTTTAATGACGTCATTTTAAAATATGGGTTATTTTATGAACTCTGCCTAGACAGGGCAGCTGCTTTTACAAGCGCCATATTTAAGGAGTTGTGCAATATTTGTGGTGTTACATTGAAATTTGCAGACGTGAAAGCACATTTTTCTATTGGACTTGCTGAGGTAACAATACGTAATTTGGAACAAAGATTGAAGCTCAACATTGACCCAGATAATTCAGGAAACTGGGTGGAGTTACTTCCCAAGGTTACATTTAGCCACAATATTTCTATTAACACAAGTATGCGACACTCCAGTTTTGAATTACTCCATGGTTTCAAACCAAGGTTAATACATCAAGCTATGTTTGACACACAGTGTCAATTTCAAGACAACGCAGTCAGGCTTTCTCATCTTAACGATATTCGAGAGCAGGCTGCTGAAAAATTATTCAAAAGGTTCCAAACTTCTGCAAAATCATATGACAAGCGTCATAAACAAGTGCAATTTCAGAAGGGAGATCTTGTTTGGATATATGTAGATAACATGAAACGGGGCCAGACACGTGCTTTCACTGGGAAATACATTGGACCAGGTGAGATACATGGCAAGAATAACGAAAATAGTTACTTCGTTAAATTCACTACTGGCACAGGAAGACAGAAAATAGACTCCATTACGGTTGACCGTCTTAAGAAATATTACCCTCCGTCGCCTCTGGACGAGTTAGGAGATCACGACCATCAACGCAAGAAGCCTCCCACCAGTGACGATATTGAAGCCAGAGACTCAGCCATTCAAGGAGAGAACGTACCCCCTGAGGAGAACTGCACAGAAGATGAGGAGGGACGGAATCAGCTGTCTCCACGGAATGATGAAGAGGAAACAGGCTTACCAACATCTAGATTTATTATTGAATTCACTGGAAGGAAAGAGGGAGAGGAAGAAAAAGATGATCAAACTGACAATTACACGTGCCTAAATATCGTTAATGCCATTTCTATGCTCCATCTACCGGCGTGGGATGTCACAGCCAGACGTACGCTACATAATGCACCTAAAGTTCCTTCAAAATTTGGTGTGAACACTGAGATCAATTCTAAAGTAGCTTTGTACCATGGAAGCATTGTAGAACTCCAGGGTGACGCCATTGTAAACCCAAGCAAACACGGATTTATTACCCACAGGGGGCGCAGACAGGGCAATACACTCAGCAGCAGGGCCACAATTAACTCAAGAATGTGCACGCATAGGGAAATTAAAAGAAGGTTCGTGCATAAATACAGGAGGCTTCGATCTTCCAGCTAAACACGTAATACACACTTGTGGACCTAAAGGTGAAAATAGCAAATCATTACAGTCTTGTTACGAGAAAATCTTATTTAGTGTTTTAAACAATGATTTTCGTACATTTGCATTGCCCACCATTTCAACAGGTGCATTTTTATATCCCAAAACACCAGCATGTCACATAGCCTTAAGAACTGTGAGAAATTTCTTGGAGGAAAATTTGGATTCCATAGATAAAATTATTTTTTTGTTTACGATGTACAGAATAAACGAATCTACGAACATTTGATGCATGAATAATTTCCTGTGGTGTAAAAAAAAAAAAAAGGAAAAAAAGTGAGCTTGAGCATATGAGTGAATAAGCTAATCTTATTATTACGATACGTTAGTAATGTATAGTGAAGTATTGATACTCTATTTTTGATAATTTTGAAACTACTTTTTAGTTTCTGTGGGATATTTTATAATCCTTTCATTTGAGTATTATTTATTGTGTATGAGTAGTGGGTTGCATGACAAGTGTTCTTTGAATATGTTTCATATTCTTTCCTGACCTTTTTGTTGGTCGTTTTTTTTCACTGTCAGTGAGCTTTCAAGTAACATGGAAATAAATAAATAAATAAATAAAAATATATATGTATTAAATACATATTAGACGAAAATAAGGGAAAGAAGCACTCAAATGTTTCTAGTGCTGTATATAGTAGATAATTTTAATATTGTTTTATTATTGCTCATAGCTCTTCACCATGAAGTTAAGAAGTAAACACAGGAATACTGCTTCAAATCTATATTTAATTGTAGAACTAGGCCTGATTTCTATTCTAATGTGCCACTTTTCTCACTTTGTTGCAGGCAAAATATCTCATTCTGCTTTTTGTGACGATAACTGCTGTCACTACAGTAGCAACTTTAGAATTCAGTATTTCGTCTGGATTTTATTTTAAAAAGTTAAGTAATATGGTCACCTATCAACACTCAGTACCATTAACTTTCAATATCAGTTTTGTGTTCCCGGAGAAATTAAACTCTTCTACGTTGTATAAATGTTTACACTGCAATACACAACAGTATTATCACATGGATGTATGCAAAGCCGCAGATACGCTTAAGCAATTACACGATCACATTTTGAAAATTTTTTTGCATATACCGAAACCTATGTTTCATAAGCCGGCACCTAAGAAATCTAAGAGAGCGTTATTGGGTTTTATTGACAATCTTCTAGGATATTGTTGTGATGTAGCTGAATCATCAACTGTAGATGCTTTGCATCAAAAGGAAGAAAAGTTAGAAGAAACTGTATTGCAAGTTCAGAAACAATTAATGAAAAATAACATATTTTTACAGAACTCATCTCAAGAACTTTCAAATTTTCAGGCTCAAATTCAAAACAACTTCCAGAGAATTAGAAATTTTTCCCAACACATTGTAGAACAAGAAAAAAGATTAGGCAAATCTCTTAACACGCTAGATTCTAAAGTGACGGCTGAATCGTATGCTTTTATTTCCGAATTTTATGAAATCACGGCACAATTTTTGAAATTTTTGGAAATTTATAAATATGATTTATTAGTAGAAAGCTGTAGAGATGGCAAACTCAATGCCAATACTATACCATATGATGTTCTTGATGCACAACTATTAGCTTTAGAATCTACTCTTATTAAATCTGGGTTCGTTTTAGCCATTGATAGAACCCTATTAGAAATTTATTACACTATTTCAACTCTGTAATGTTCTATAACAGAAAATTACATATATTTGCAACTGAAAATTCCTATTCTGGAAAAAGAAACCAAACATGTGTCGTCAATTTGGAACCTGTTATTGTAGCCGTTCAAAACAAAAAGACTATAATTCCCATAATAGGATCTGATATGCTTGGTTGCCAGTTTCAAACTACTCGTTTATGTAAAATTCCCAACCACGTTATTACAAATTCTCGCCAAACAGAATGTATTACGCATGGATATAGAGGACAAACTGTAAAGGATATTACTTCTACTTGCGATTTTCGTTGTGAATCAGTAACAACAGTTCAAATAATGGAATTAGATGACCACCAATACTATTAACTCACCCTCCAAAATTTGTTACCCTATGGAATAATAGTATCCCAACCAACCTCTCACTACCTGATCACTTGAATTTTGGTGCTGTACAAATAACTCTACCGTGTAACATCAAATTGGAAGTCACTCAGCATCTCTTCGTAAAAACAAATTTTCCCTGCTTCGATAATGATTTATCAAAACCTAAACTTCTACATTTATTTCCGGCAATGATTGTAAACAATTATTTATTTCTCGTTGGACAAAAATTCAAACCTAATGTTTTCTTTAATGTCAATACATTAGTGAATGATTTATGGATTTCATCTGTTAGCCACATGAATGTAACACCTTTTTCATTGGTCGAAACGTCATTTGAACGTCCTATCTTTGAACATGAATGGTTTGTTCCCGGAATCATTTTTCTTTGGCAACTAATACTCACCATTTACGTAATTTATGTTCTCAAACAAAACAAAATGTTAATTCTGCCATTTTGTTCCAAGCCTGTGAGAGCAATGGAATTATCTTCGGCGTTTCAAAGCTTTTTAGGAATTACTGACCTGCTCATCTTTATAACCCTAATTCTCATGTCATTTGTGTTAATAAAAATCTTCCGATTATTACAAAAGAAACCATCATCTCTTCATCGTATTTTTCCAAGATTGCCTGCTACTGCTAGAAACAACGCCTCAACAGAAACACGCGAGGACTTGCATCACTCCACGCTAGAACTTACTCCGAGAAACATCTCAGCATCGTACTTAAACAATTATATCCCTTATGTGTAACGTATTTTAGCTCGTGGTATCCCAGTCATTTAACTAATCTGGAATAGTGCTACTCTTCATATACCGTTACCGAGTAGTCCGCGGTATATCGGACTTTTCAGGCACTTAGTAGAGGAAATGCTACTAACCAAATTAGTTAATCTAATTGTATCCTCCTATATTCTAACACTCCCACGAATATCAATTTTAACTAACACAAACTTTTACGACTACTTAACTTAGAGAGATTTTACTTTGCATATGTATAAAACATATATTATTTATCTTATTTGTCATTCATTATTTATAATTTATCTTATTATATTACATATATTCATATATTTATTTTATATATCACAATTTGGTTAAGGAATCATACAATTATTGTATATAAACAAGTTACAATTAATTTTTCTTTCAAATGTCAGTTTTTCCTTCCCACTTAACCCCTCACTTGTATCTGAGCCATAATCTATATTAATAATCCCATATTAAAATTATTACACTTACCTCCCATTAAGATTGCATAACACCACACTTCCTGATGTACTATGAACTAATTCATTTTATTTCTCTTTCATGTAAAAAAAAAATCTGAATCAGCGCAACCTTGAATTCTATCCTTCAACATCTTCAGTTTCTACGTAGTAATGGGAGCGTCCGCCAGAGGGCAACCTTCGACAACATATTATAATTAATTCATACCTGACCGCCATCTTAAGGACATTGGAGAATTACTACAGCATCCTTTGGTCAACAACACTCGTCTCCAGGAGAACACTCCGAATTTTTTTCAAAATCGTCGTGGAGAAATAGAGCAGGGAGTGTAGAGGATATCAGGATTAGCGCCTATTTTGAATTCTCCCTGTATGTTGTTATTGTTCTTCAAACAAGAAATTGTAATCATTAAATAATAAAGAAGAGACTTCCCTATGTTGTCACCTCATCCCAATACAAATTCATGCTTACCATTCTCTTCCTAGTTTCCGTAACTGCATCAAAACAAACTCAGCCACGCCGCTTCAGCAATTAACAAACTTCCCTATTGACCAAGATAATTGTGATGAGCTAGTCATCCACGTGCGGATCACCAGGAAGAAGCGAAAGCAAGGAAGTAGAACAAAACCATGGGACACGGGACCCTCCAGGTGAGAAGTGTAACAGAAGCCGCCAGAGACACACTTTGGACCCCTATTCAATAGAGTCGTGCTAGCAGCAATTGAGAAACGGTCGGCACGCCTGGGCCCTCACCATCCATTGCATGACAGAGCTGTCATTCCAAAGAGGCCAGGACATCTGGGAGCTGTTGCCCTGAGGTCGAGAGGTTCTTCACTCTCGAACGTGAGGTCCAAGATCGATACCAGACGGAAACACTCAACGGATTGGAGGATTAGACTTCACTCGATATTTGAAGAGGCTCATCACATCGAAATGGCTGAGGTACAGTAAGACCCTTTCCTTTCCTAACCTTTGCGTCTCTGTGATTTCTTCTATTAGAAAACATGCATTTCATTTCATTCATCCCCAATTAATTACTTCAGCGCTGTACTGCTCAGATCCCCACGTACTTTCTCTCTTGCCATGCGAAGTGCTATCCCCACATTCTTTCAGTAAAGAACTGATAATTGAGCAAATAACTGTGGTTGTAACCCCACAGTAAAGTACAGCAAGAATATATATATATATATATATATATATATATATATATATATATATATATATATATATATATATATATATATATATATACGGAGCCGTAGCTAGAGATTTCGGCGCCCGGGCCGAAGTAGAATTTGGCGCCCCTAGTCTTACCACACTAAGGTCGTCCTTCCTTTTTTCTTTTTACTTAAAAAAAAGCAGCAGATATTTTATACTACACTGAATTTTTATTAAGCTGCAGGCGAGATTTTGGCCCACGGGTTTTGGGCGGCGAGGTTTTGGACACGCGAGATTTTGAGCGGCGATGTTTCGGCTGCGAGATTTTGTCCGTATTTCGAGCATCCACGTGTCTAGTGGAGCTTGAGCAAGGCACCATGACGCTGAGGTGTATCGCACACTGCTTGCAGACTACGTACAGCCCTTCGTGACGACCATGTTTCCCAACGGTAGTGGAATTTTTTGACAAGATAATGCACCATGTCACAAGGCCAGGAGTAATGGAGTGATTCAAGAAACATAGGGGCGAGTTTCAAGTGATGTGCTATGCCCTCCAACTTACCGGATCTGAACCAAATCTAACGCATCTGGGATGTGAGTGAACGTGACGTTAGAGCGCATCATCCCTTCCCCGGAATTTACGGTAATTAGGTGACCTGTGTGTGCATATCTGGTCCAACTCTCTCCAGCGACCTACCAAGGATCATTGCGTGCATGCCAAGACGAGTCGCCTTTGTTATCCGTGCCAAAGGTGGACATACTGACAATTAGGTAGATAGTCATAATATTCTGGCTGATGTGATTTTAACACGTATATTTTGTCTCGACTCGAATTTTGAGACGTCTCGACTCGAATTCGAGTCGAGTCGAGACATAACATGTCGAGTCGAGACAGAAACATATTTTCGAGTCGAGACACGAGTCGAGACAACATTTTCTCGAGACGAGTCGAGACAAGCTTAAATCTATACTCGACTCGACTCGTGCGCATCCCTAGGGGAGTTAAACTTAAAGTTTCCTGAAACTAGCACCAAGAATCGAACTCGGGACGAATGCAATGTCTATAACGTAGTAATCAACACACGTAAAGTATCCATGTTCACCCCTAATGCGGAACAAAATGGATCACAAAGTACATATCAAATTTAAGGAAATAATCTTAACTACACCACCAAATAATCATATAACGTAATAAGGCTCCAAAATGAATCATTGATGAGCATCAAAGGAAACGGACTATACATATAACTAAATAAGGTAAAAAATAAAGATAACAATCTCCAAAATTTTATACCCATAAAAGGAAACAAAATAAACCCCTCAGTGGAACTACCCCATAAATGCAGAGTATGGCCTAACATCACGTGACCCCATGACGTAATCATAAAGGCGATGCTAAGGTGGGCGCAGGGGCGTATTAAAGGGAACAAAAATATGGTAGGCTATATATGCACCCTATAAGCTAAAAAAGGAAATAACATTCTTCAAATTTATACCATAAAAGAAAACAAAATAAATCCTTAGTAAGACTACCCCATAAAGGCGGAGCGTAAAACTATGTAAACTAGAGGGGTTGTGGCGCAAAATTTCAGCGGGCGTCACACTCCAGGGGCTGAAAAGTTAAAATCAGGTAACACAAAATAAGCTATACATACACCTGTACTACATCATAAGGTAACAATCTCCTAATTTTATGCCATAAAGGGAACAAAATCAACAACCTACTCCATAAAGGCGGACGGGGTATGGCCTAGGGGCGCCGGGGGCGCAAAAGTTAAAATTATATACCGCAAAGTAAACTATACATACACCTGTATTCCATTAAAAAGTAACAATCTCCAAAATTTTATGCCTTAAAAGGAAACAAAATCAACCCCTCTCGGCAAAACTACCCCATAAAGGCTTGACCTAACAACACGTAACCCAAAAAAGACATGGCCTAACATCACGTGATCCTATGGCGTCATACCACGTAACCCCCAAAAATGGGCGCCGGGCACCCGGGGGAGCAAAAGTTTGGCGACGGCGGCGGGCGCCACACTCCAGGGGGCGGAAAAATTAAGATCAAGTGGGGCGAGTACTGCTAACAACGTAGCCGCAAAACGATTTTACTATTCGCTTGTATATATATATATATATATATATATATATATATATATATATATATATATATATATATATATAAGTATTAGCGTGTGTATGTACCGTTTCAAGTAACGGTTCACTTTCGGCATCATTTTTGTAGCACAAACACCATACTTCGGCACCTGAAAGCTGAAACAGCACGATGATGATGACACCGATTTTATGTTTCTGTCACATGTTCCCAAATCGGTGTGAGGTAAATTGAATAATCTTCTGTATAATTGTAATAACACAAATTAACTTTTGGTAGACTCTGGTGGAGACTTGAGTTAGAAGTACGTGTCGCTAGAACACCATAAAACTACAAGTACTCCAATAATAATAATAATAATAATAATAATAATAATAATAATAATAATATAAATTTCTTATCATATAACCAGTGCACATCTAATAAGAAAACTATCAATAGAAGTACTATATTTCTGAATGTTTAACAAAGAAACGACCAGTTACACAGCAGAAAGGAAGCAACACCTATCCTTAGGCATCCTTCAACGATATACTTTTTTCAGAGAGGGATTTTCCTTTCATTCTCCAGTAAATCAAACACTGGTTATAGTATCGCGAAATTAGCTATATTTATATTTACGACGTATTTACTGTATACCATAGATGGCCATTTTCCACTGGGCTCGCTCGCGCTCGCACTCACCTGTCTCTACTGGGCTCGCGCTCAACTGTCTCAACTGGGCTCGCGCTCACTAGCACTCGCGATCACTTCTCTCAACTGAGCTCGCACTCACTCGGACTCGCGCTCATCTCTTTTGACTGGGCTCGCACTCACTCGCGCTCGCACTCAACTGGGCTCGCGCTCACTAGCGTTCGCGATCACTTCTCTCAACTGAGCTCGCACTCACTCAGGCTCGCGCTCATCTCTTTTAACTGGGCTCGCACTCATTCGGGCTCGAGCTCACCTGTTTCAACTGGGATCGCGCTCAACTGTCTCAACTGGGCTCTCGCTCACTAGCGCTCGCCATCATTTCTCTCAACTGAGCTAGCACTCACTCAGGCTCGCGCTTATCTCATCATCACCGTCTTTTTAAGCCTAAATGCATTTCACCTGGTTATAAACATTACGAATGTTGTAACATAGAAGCGTTTGTAGAAGTCTTGCTGGAAATAAATGTAATTTATAGATTCTTATTATTATTATTATTATTATTATTATTATTATTATTATTATTATTATTATTATTATTATTATTATTATTATGGAAGATTCAATAATTCAATGCAGTATCTGAAATCGGAGAAAGGGTCAGATCAATGAGCGGCAGGAAAGAGGAGTGACGTGAAGTATATAGGATTCACGAAGGGGTAGCCGTCAACCATAGTTTGGGAAATGCTGTCTTGGAAGAAATTGTATGATTGAAGTAAGAGTAATCAAAGGTTCTCAAAAGTTAATTGAAATGATAACATAGTACTAATGAAATGTCAGTTACATTTGACGTGATAATCGAAAAATTCATAATTTATATTGGCCATGGGATTTTGAGAAGCTGAAAAATAATACTACATCTTGAATGAATTTCAAACAGCGATAGGAAGAGAGACAAGCAAACACCATAAATAATCATTGCATAAAAATCTAAAATAATTAAATTGGAGCTTAATATTCTTTTCAACACAGAGGCTATACGTTACTCGACATACTATTTAACCATCTTTAACTCGCAGGCTCCTTGCTTTCATAAAAAGCATTTGCTGTGTAGATTAAAATCAGAAATGAATTAATCTATATTCTTGGGAACTTATTGTTGCACCAACACACACATATACAGGGTGTAACAAAAGGGAACGGCAAAATTTCAGAGGTGGATTCCTTATGGGTAGACAAGCAAAATCGTTCATATGACCGTATGTCGGGAAATGTATCATTACAGAGTTAAGGCCATTGAGCCGCCTAATGGTGGAAATAATCATATTCTGGTCGCTCCTTAATGTGACTCAATTTAAACCTCAATAACTCAGACCCTAATTAACCTAGGAAGATATTTTTGATATCTATGTATTTCTAAAGGACGATGCTTTCCGCCTTGGTGAGTCAAAAGTCTTGGACACCTGCATAAGTTTTAAAATCGACGGGAAAAGTAAAAAGTGATGATGGGAAAAGAGGTTTGATGAGGGGCTGCAAGTTTTGGAGTGTATGTCATTCATGGCCGCCACCTCAAAATCCGCCATTTTGGATTCAAGTCTTTTTTTAAATGGGAAGGTGTATGTCACATCAAATAACACTAGCTTGAGCTCAGAAATTTAGTTGTGTAATTTGTTTTTTCTATCTTGTACAGTTTAGAAGTTATTAATGTTCAAAAGTGGGAAATTACTTTGATACTGACCCAGTTTTCTCTTTGTTCCAGGTGATCTAAAATGGGTCTGACACGTGAACAGAAGATCAAAATCATCCTTATATCAGTGGAACGCAGCTACCGAACAATAGCAGCTGACTACAACCGACGGCACTCAGACAGAGAACCGGTATCGCACAGCACTGTGGCTCACGTGATCATCAAATTCCGAGAGACGGGCTCTGTTCAAGATAGGGCACGTAGTGGGCGATAAAAGACTGCCACCAATGACGAAACTGCAACGGCGGTTGTTGCGTCGTTTGTGAAAAGTCCTACACGAAGTACCAGTCGTGTGTCCCTAGCATGTCCAATAAGCCAATCCTCCGTTATCCGGATATTGCACACCAATCAGTGGCATCCTTACAAGCTGCACATGCAACATAAACTGAACGAGGATGACCCTGATCGCCGGTTGGAGTTCTGCATGTGGGCTACTGAACAACACGAACTGGATCCTGCGTATCCAATAAGCCTGTGACCAAACTTCAGGAGACATCTCCTCCGTGTGAGACTCCAGTCAGAGTGGTTGCAGGGACTACAGTTGTGCATTGCACGAAATGGACAACACGTAGAACATGTGTTGTAGCCAGAGCCGTAGCTAAGGGGGGGCCAGCCCCGGGCGCTGATAACAAGGGGAGGCCGAACGAGCATGGAGAAATAAAAAGTTGTGTTGGACATGAATAAAAGAAGAGTCGCCCCCAGAAAATATTGGCGCCCTATTAGATCAATATTGCTGTCGGTTATCAATGAAATATGTAGACTTCTTAAAAATTTTCTTGCTCGCTTCGCTCGCAATCCAAAAGTTTAAATAAGTCACAACAAGTTTTTACTTATTACTTGAAGAGTTATAGATTATTTCTTAATGACATGTGGTATACAAGGTGCCGAGCAATGACTTATAGTGTACGCAGGAGCATTTTCAAAATCAGAAACGAGCAAAGTCGTGTTCGGCGTTTTGACAGTGATGAGTTTGCTTAGTTCAAAACGTTTTTCTACCCAATCCGATTAATCACGACGCACAATGAAGCCAAGACACTGAATTCTTGGCAAAAATAAGAATTCGCAATATGAAGCAGAAAATTGAAAGAAAACCAATTAGTTTGGTGTGTGCAGTGGCTACAATAATGTTATTTCGACATTATTTTATCAAAAACATAGAGTTTTACATCATAAAAGGAAATATTCCTTATATTCGCGCCTAAATTATATAACAGATTATATGATTGGCATAAACAAACGCGTGGGCAATATGCTTTGATTTGGCAATTTACGATTGACTTACATTTTTACTTATTCTTTTTACAACTGAAGAGTAATAAAATTGAAGAAAAGTTCTTGCTTCTCAAAATTATTTCAAAGTTGTGGAGGATTCGTTATGACAATGAAGATGCAAGGACGCTTCAATACATAAAAATTATCTCATCACAAGTTCTTGATATGAATATATTATCAGATATATATTAAACATATGATTACAAGCATCAGTAACCTCTTCAAGTTGTTTCATATATTGCATTGTGTATTACGTGACCTGATTTCAAGGCTTGATTGGAACACTCTGAGCTGGAGCGAGCGGAGGCTCATTACAGTTGATTCCAATGTTACTTCTGTGCACGCATCGCATTACAAAAAACACAATACTGAATTGATCAACACCATTTTAAATATGGTTCTACCCTATGGTCTATAGATTGTTTAGCAAACATTGACGTTTTAAATATCGCCACCATTAATCACATATGTTTGACTAGAGTTTAGTTCTGTTGGCGAATGCCAGAGAAGTATGACTAGATGTTGGAAACAAGATGGGTCCTCGGGGGCGAAGCCCCAACTAGGTTTGGCGGCAAAATTCCCAGAATCGATCTATATTCAACTTTGTCACTGCGTGCATGGGGATCAGACGTCTAATAACCTAACACTTGCTCTCACATTCATCCCAGCTCAATTCAAAAGCAGCATTGCATCCAGAATGCGGTTTTCCTCAAACATTTTCATGCGCTATATTTCCCAAAAGTGCAAATATGTGCAGGTTTTCTCTTTGCATACGGTAAGAACAATGTTTCCGCTACGACATATTAAAAAATCACAGACATATTATGCCATATTTTCTACTAAATTGCCATTCTATCGTTTGACCATAGTTTATATGCTTTCAGTACCACAGCATTTTCCAAATATATTAAGTAGGGGATTATCATAGGGATATGATAATGATATTAACATCATTCCAAATATGATTATTGACTACACATCACATCAACATTCTAAATATACAAAACGATACATACATGTGGGTCGTGTCACCATGTTTACCAGCCACTGAATATCTACAAGCAATGTAGGAATAGTCGCATTCAAAGTCAATTTCCTATCTTCTGTCACTAAGCAGCGCCTCTCCGGCTTCGGAGGATAACCAAATTTACACGTCCCATGAGTTCATTGTAAACTGCTATCACTTCTTTTCCTGTACACTATCTTATGTGTACACTATTAAGGTTTCATTATAACAAATTATATCGACTCAATCTTTTATTTCATTTTTCGAGTTTTTGCTAAGAATTGGCTGGTTTGGCCCCAGTGTGCGACGGTGAGAATGAAGGCATGAAAGTGAGAAGAATGAAGAAACACATTCAAGCTGCTGTTTGCGCGGGAATATTAAAAATAAAGGTAAACGAGGGGAACAATAATATTTTCGAACTTCAAGCAGTTGTAGAATAGGGGTTTAAGGGATCAGAACTTAGCCCAAGTAAGTTCGACTTTTTCAGACACTAATCACTACCAATGATTTATTTTAAAATTCCGTTGACATATCAAATGCTTCCAATTTGGAGCAATTTATTGGGGTCATTTTTCATCAACTTTTTATATCGGCACCATATTATTTTGTGCATGTCTGTCTAGTTGTGTGATGTTTTTATCTATCTGCATACATACAAAACATAAGTACATACATTCTTCATATATGTACGTGTTAGTGTATTTTAATATGTTAATTAATATTAAGTACCTTAAATTCGGAACTTTCATTCATTAAGAAATTAAGTAATTACTATAATTTCATACATATGTAGTAGCCAAAGTATATTTTGGATTTTAAGTACAAAAATGAACATATTCTTCACCTCCATCGATCAATATTTAGAAATTCATAAAGAAGGCTCCTTCTGAATTTCCATTACATTTCACAAAATATTTTTTACCATTAAAAGATCGAAATTAAAATAATATTGATGTGGTCACATACAGAATAAAATAAAAAAGTTTACAATTATTACTGGAAATTAATACTGTCACCCATTTGGAACAATTTAAAAGCACATAGTTTTTAATGTATTGAAATTTCATTTCTTATCGATAATATGAAACGTTGTAAATACTAGTAACTTTCCGTAACTGTTCTCCCTGTGAATTTGTATACAACCAAAGGTAGTTTTGTCAAGTTTAACAAAAAGTCGAAAATAAGACTCTCGAAAACAACTCTTATTTGAAAGAGGATACATAATGATCGTTTTTGGTTGTTGTAATGGTCTTTCCAAGAAGATGAATAAAAATTCAGCGGCTTTTCTTTTATATACATATATATAATGATTGGTAAAGTGAGTGTAGGGGGCGCTGAATTCTACTTCGCCCCGGGCGCCGAAATCTCTAGCTACGGCTCTGGTTGTTGCATTCACTATCAAGGTAATTTCCCACCTTTGAACATTAATAACTTCTAAACTGTACTAGATAGGAAAAACAAATTACACCACTAAATTCCTGAGCTCAAGCTAGTGTTATTTGATGGGTCATACACCCCCTTCCCGTTTAAAAAAAATGACGTGAATCCAAAATGGCGGATTTCAAGATGACATACACTTCAAAAGTTGCGGCCCCTCATCAAACCTCTGTTCCCATCATTACTTTTTATTTTTACCGTCGATTTTCACTTATGCAGGTGTCCAAGGACTTTTGACTCACCCTGTATATTTTATGTATGGGTGGGAGTACCACGGTGGACATGGGAGGGTAATTATTTGTTTTTTGTTTGATTTTTGCATCAGCATTTTGGAGATGGCATTCCTTGGGGATACACTCATAAAATGCATATCAGCGGAAAGCTTAATTTTTGCAGAACACGTTGCTACTAAAATTACCTTCCTATCTTAATCAGAGTTTGATATATTGAGGTTTAAATTGAGACACATTAAGGAGCGACCAGAATGTGACTATTTCACACCAGTAGTCGGCTCAAAGGCCGTAATTCTGGAACGATGCATTTCCCGACATATGGTCATCGGAAGTTCCGATTCGGAACGTTTTTGCTTGTCTACCAATAAGGAATCCACCTGTGAAGTTTTGTCGTACCTTTTAGTTACACCCTCTATATACAAGATCCGTTTTGTTGATTTACGAAATCACTTTTTTTTCCTCAAACAATTTACAAAAGGGTCCTGAATGAGGTGGTCGCACTAGTAATGACATCCCGTAGCGTCGTTACGTAACACACACAGTATAAATAAAGCTTCAAAACCACAAATTGCAAGTTCTGCAGCAGATAATTCGGTAAGGTGTCTGCTTGTTGAGTGGGCAACCCAAATTCATATCACGGCTGGTACGGTTTGCTTTTTTTCCCTTTCAAAATACGTTTCTATATGTTTATATTCCTTCTTAATAATTACTTTCTTGCAATCTTAAATTAGTCGGGGTTAAGTAGTCAGAAGATTAAAATACATGTGTGACTACTTTATCCGTGTGTGTGTACTCATATATGTATCTTTACATATTTGTTTCTTTCTTGGGGCCGCGGCGGCTCAGTGGTAGAGCGTTCAACTTTGGTGCTTGGGGTCCGGGTTCGATCCCAGTCCCGACAAGTGAACTTTGTGGTGGACAAACACCGTGTGCGTGGGTTTTCTCGAGGTTCTCTCGTTTTCCCGATTTGTTCATTCCACCATTTCATTCATTACTCATAATCACCGTCTCCTTTAGCCTAACCGGCATAATCGTGGGACGTAAAACCCAAAGATTTTATTAGTTTCTTTCTTTCAACTAGTGTTGCCACGAGACCAGACAGAAACCTTTGATACGAGACACGAGACGAGACAGCTTACTTGTCCTGTCTCGTTTCCGAGACGAGACGAGACGTCTCTTGAAATTCCTCGTATCGTCTCATATCTCAAAAATGAAAAGACAGTTTTTGAAATTGTTTAAAAATTTATTAACTCGGAATAAATTATTGCCTTCGAAAGTATACCAGCGTTTATTATTTCAAATGAGGACTATCCTAAAAGAACAAGGAAGACCTAAAGTTATTTTTTAAGTGATTCTTACAAACAGGTTTCATTTCTATTTTCCAACCGATTCAAGTTTAAATATTTAGTGATACTCTTCCAAATTCAAGTAAAATGTTAAACCATTCTTTGAGATCAGTGTTTCAGAATATTTCATTCCGAGGGCTGGTGGTTATATCTATGTATAAAAATCCTTTATAGAAATAAAAGTTCTCTTAATGCCAGTTTCATCAGCAACTAACCATTGTTCATGAGTTTTCTCATTCCGAACAAAGACAGAAACGTGTAGGCCTTTTCCTGTACTGAGTTTGAAAGGATGCTGGTTTGACAAAATTTAGTTTCGTTTTATTGTTTTATGATGTTATTCGAACCAAAGTCATTTTTGAAATCAGAAAATCACATGGGCCTAATATTTTGAAGTGGCGCAAGAGGTTTTGAAAAAAGGATTTCAGAATAAGTGGGGAAGGCTTGCCTTTCGACTGTACCGACGATATTGACAAATATTCCTGTCGTAATAATTCATTACTGGAAACCCTTGGCGCCCGAAGAATTTTTAAGGGAGTCATCTCCTTGATTGCTATATTACGCCTGATATTTAATATACGTAGTTTGCTATATTACACATATATTTTCGTGAGCAAGGGCGGCTGGGCCCCTTCCCCCTCCCTTCGGGCGCCCGTGGTCGAAACTAAGTAGTCGTTGTTTTAAGCAGTGTTTCTTCCAGACATGTTTTTGGGGTGCTGCTCCCTGGAACTCTAAGAGCACCCCCCACGGGGAGACCAAAATAATACATCTATAATAGAATAATACCAGCAGTACCCCCGGAATCCTAAATATACCCTCCCAGGAACATTTTTCTGAAAGAAACACTGATTGGAAGATTGTAGTCGTGTTGTGTGTTGTGCTGATAACCAAACAAAAGTGGTTAAAAGCTGTAATTTTAACCACTTTGTATAACAGCTCCTTTTTGTGGGCCTCATCCGCTCTAGTGTTGCCACGAGACGAGATATTTCTCGTGTCTCGTCTCAGGAGACTAGACAGCTTGAAGTCTTCTCTCGTCTCATCTCGTGGAAACACTACTTTCAACCATGTGGGTTACTGCCTCGATCTTGGAAATGTCCTCGAAGGGATTGTGCTATGAATAACAGATTTTATTCGAACTAATTGACTGACTCCGATGCAACATTGTTCCAATTTCGCCTATTCGCAATGTAATGGAATAGACAACAATACGTTTATATGGTTACATGAAGGCGGTCCCTGTTCGATTCCTGGTGGGGGCACTCGGTCGAAAAATTTAAAAGTTTTTGAGGCCAGTCACCTTGAATGAGATTTTCTTTGGTTTTCCACATTCACACCAGGAAGATGCCAGGGTGTAACCTTAGGTTTCAGATCACTTCCTTTCTTCCCCAATCCTTTCTTCCTTCCCTTTCCCCGGAAAGTGTGTTCGCCTAGAGATGTCATCCCTCGAACGTGACGGGTTAAATGGTCTCAGATACCGAAAGCCCAGAAATCTAAATCCTAAATCCTAAATTTACAAAGTTACTTCTGGGAAACATTGTTCTTTCATATTTCAATTTATATTTCAATACTAGCAGCGTTCACCCCGCTTCGCTGCGGTCACCCCGGAACGCAATAAACTTTGTTACTTAGATAATTTTTACTTTTTCGCTTTCAAATTGCAAGCGCCTGTCATTTATGTTAACCCGCCGAGTCACGTGGTCATGCGGGTTGCATATACATACGTTTATTTTTACCTATGATGAACTATGGAGACTTGAATGGTCCATTATCTCAAGACACTGGTAATTAAAAATTAAAGTGATATGATAAAAACCATCTAGGGTCCAAATCCTAACAACCCCCCAAAAATGAAAGAAATCGGTTTAGCCGTATTAGCGTGATGAGTTCACAAAGGATTTGTACGTTCTCTTTTATATATATAGATATATTTTTATATATTGATATTTATTATTATTAATTGCTTTCTTGCATCTTTCCTACATTATTATAGATTAGTTACCATCGGTTAGTTTAGTCACATTATGTATAGTTCAATACGGTTACGTATGTTTACCGTTTCTTTTCATTTTTTCAAAATACATTTCTATCTGATCACATGTATTGTTAATAATTTATTTGTTGCATTTTATAATAATTTATTTCATACACACAACAGATAAAACAACTCATACATTTTAATTACACAGCACATAGTTCTTTGACATGGAAGGAAATCTCCTTTGGCTATAGGAGCATATAGTATTACCAATGGGAAAATTAGAGTCGAGAAATAAATTTGTCTTGACTCGTCTCGAATTTTACAAAGTGTGTCAACTCGAATTTCAGTCCAGATTCGAGACATGTCTCGACTCGTGCGCATCCCTAAATATTCATATTTTAAATGTGCAATACTACCTCGCGAAAAATGACCCCGAAGTTAATTTACCAAAGTCTACTTTCTTCTTGTTAGATTAGTGATCGTGGTTTAGGATAGATTATGTAAAGTCAGATATGGTTATGTATGTTTACAATTTCGTTTCTTTCTTTCAAAATGCATTCCTATCTGTTCCCATTTATTATTAATAATTTATTTCTTGCATTTATTAATAACTATCAGAAAAACCCATTATTCGCATGGTGGCTGTATTTGGAAGTCAACGCCTCTATAGTATCACCGTTGATTTCAGCGAGTGCGAAAACTTTGGATTTGACAATAATATCGGCCATTTTGGATTATTTTTACATGTCAGTTATCATCTCTGGTACCCCGACCCTCAACTAAGTGGGGTTAATTTGGAAGTTAATGCAATCGGAGTTTCACCATTGATCTCAGCGACCGCCAAAACTTTGAATTCGACACTAATATCGGTTATCTTCTACTACTTTTACATGTCCCTGTAAACGTCTCCTGAGACTTCCTGGTTCGATTTAAAAAAAAAAACGCTTCGTCTTGATCCGGAATTTGGGCCAAGATACCCAAGATCAAAATTTGGTAACTCTCGGTCCTCTTGTCTGGTCTCCAGGTAGCACACAGATACATGCATACAGACAGACAGACACACAAACAAACTTTTTATTTTATTTATATTAGATTAGGTGTATTTCAAACAGTGCTTCTTCCAGAAGTGTTTTAAGGGGTACTGCCCGTCCGGAGCTCTGAGAGTGCCCCCCGGAAGAGACCAAAATAATACATCTATAATATAATAAAAAATAGAAAGTTATCGATAGTGCCCCCGGAATACGAAGTGTGCCCCCACCCCGGAACATAGTTTCTGAAAGAAACACTGATTTCAAACACAACAGATAGAACCAACTGCGCCGACTTTCCAAAACGTATGTGGGTGCATATAAATGGCGGGACGAGTTATATGTTTTCAGGGGAGTCTCGATTTTTTTTGATTGATTTCTTTTTAGTTAAAATCTTTTATGAACACTGTCATAAAGGGCTGTGCGGTGATAAAGTAAAATATACCGGTAATATAAGGATAAGTTGGGACTGTCCTACCTCAGTCGGTAACACGGCTGACTTAAACGTAAAGAAACAGGTTGAAACCCGGGTTCAAGTTTAATTCCTGTAATGCATATTCCCAACATATATAATCGTAGTATTTAGTGTATATTTTCAACAACTTACATGATGCACAATGAGTGCAAGAGGCAGTGATATTATCAAACGTTACTAAAAGAAAATACTACATTCATACAAATTAAAATGAAAATATCATCATAAAAGAAAATAATTTTAATGGTACTGCAAAAAGAACTTGCAAGGATTTTGAAAATGAAATCTTTGAGTCGTGCGTTCCACGGTTATGCCGGTTAGGCTAAAGGAGACGGTGATGATGAGAGATGAATGAAATGGTGGAATGAAGAAAGTGGTAGGAAACGGGAGTGCCCCGAGAAAACCCACGAGCACGGTGTTTGTCCACCACAAGGTTCACTTGGCGCGGACTGTGATCGAACCCGGGACCCCAAGCACCAGAGGTGAATATTCTACCACTGAGCCACCGCGCCCCCTGCAAGGATTTTGTTGTGGACATAAAGTATAAAGTGACTAACTTAGTGTGTTCCTTGGTTGCCTTTGCAAAAACACATTTGAAACAATCAATTATATTTTAGAGGTTAGAAATTTTAACTCCTATCTCTGTATTAATTGTTTATTTTTTAATAGTGTCAAGCAAGAAATATTTATTTTATTATGTTTATTATGTTTCGAAACTAAAAATCTTGCCTGCAGCGCCCTGACAAGATTATTTGTGTGAGTGCTTTAACCAGGGAACACCAAGGAGGCGGCGCACATAGACAGAACAACCCCTAGCATTTCTTACACAGTACAACGTTGTTTGGCATATAACGTTGCTCCTGTACTACCGAGTTCCAGCTAGTTAAGCCTTTTATTAACAGCCGGAGGCAGCATTCTGTTATATCGTTGTAGTGAGTGGCGTGTTAAAATACTCCTAGTATCAGTTTTTTCATTGTTCGATTGACCTTGAAGGACCAACAAATGCCTTTCGAGAAATACAAGTTCCCTTTAATTCATGAAGTTAATATAGAAATGACCTTCAAACCTATGCTGTGCATAAATGCTGGAAGTCTTATAAAACGGTTTTATCCGTGTGTCTGTAGACCAGAGCCCTGCAAAGCCAGGCCCGAAGACGGCCCGGATGGATCTGTATTCTGTGTCCGTCTCGACCCGATCCGGCCCGAATCTCGAGCCGGGCAGAGAATGGGCCGGACTCTAAACTGGCCGGGCACAAAGGAGCCGGGCTCTAAACGGGCCGGGCGTAACCGGCCTGAGAACAACCAGGTTGATAAATCAAGTCAATCCTTCAATATGTAATGGAAAATGAGAAATATGTCGTCATAATATTGCACTGTCTATTTGTCCTTCTCAAATAGGAAAATCGTGTAAAAAGTTACCCAAGGTTTGTTTTCTATATCCCTATACTGTCTGTCTATTTGTTATTTGTGCTTGCTCTGTCCAGCCATGTTTATTATACAATAATACAGCTCATGGACGTAAAAGTCTTATACTATACTCATTAATGCATTACAAGTAACAGAGAAGATATGTAAAACTTCTATACCGTATGTGATACTAATACTACAACTACTACTGCTAATAATATTATTACTATTGCGATTACGAATGCTAGTGCTAATTCCACTATTGCCGCCACTGCTACTACTGTTACTATTACAACTACTGCTACTAGTTATTACTATACTAATACGACAGCGAATACCACTACTGCTATTACTAGTAATACGAAAACAAAACTATGCAAATGAAATTTTTGAGTTTTACGTCCCACAAGTATGCCGGCTAGGCTAAAGGAGACGGTGATGATGGTGGAATAAATGAAATGAAATGGTGGAATTAATAAAGTGGGAGGAAACGGGAGAACCTCGAGAACCCCCACACATGGTGTTTGTCCACCACAAATTTCATTTGGCGAGACCTGGGATCAAACCAGGGACCCCATCCACCAGTGGTGAACGCTCAATCACTGAGCCACCGTTCCAGGAACACCTAATCCGCCCTGGCGTCTTGGTGATTTATTTTATCATAATATTTTGTTATATTTGTAGTATCATACTATGATATAAAGAATACAGGAACATGTAACATTATTTGGTGTTTGGCTTGCTAATTGAACATAACTACAAATTGCACTGATCTTATGAGCACGCCAGTTCACGGTTTTGGCCTCCGTGGTCTAAAGGTAGCGTACCAAATTCTACTTAGTAGGTCAAGTACTTGACTTTGTCATACGTTCTTTAGGTAACTACGGCTCAGGCTGTATGGATGATGATGGGATGAATTGGTGGAATGAAAACAGTGGGAGGAAGCGGGACGACCCCGGAAAATCCCACGCACACGGTATTTGTCCACCACAAAGCTCACATAGCATATGGGTGGTAGTTCTGTACGGATCCAATGAACTACGGAATAACGTAGCAGAAACTCCCTATTCTGTAAATATATACTGCTAATATTCGTAAGTTTCAAGCTTGTAAAAGAACGTAGCTGTTTTGTCTTTCTATTAAGGTTTACGATATTTCTATCGTATCTTGTCTGAGCTGCAAAACGAGAGGTAATACGTTTATCGATTTATGGTTAGGGATTGGTCCTTTAAAACATTTAATTAAATCGAGAGGTGATAGAAACATACTATCCCGCGAAAAACGTACATTTTCTTTCGTGACAGATGATAACACTACTTCAAGTTTCCCTATTGAATTCATATTGTTTGGAAATCTTCATTTCATACTGTGAAACGATACTCACTTCTTTTAGTTTGGTATTGGTACTGGTAACTCCTCTAATATATGCAACAAGTTGAAACTCTTAGTCATAGATTAAACATGTAGCAATACACGTTGAAACCGAGCTTGGCTAACTTCAGCTACTTCGTTTTTGAATAGGAATTGGTGGAAAGTATTCTTGGGATGCTGCATTCTTGGAGGAACATTTCCTTACGACTCTGATATAATTAAAAAAGCCGTATCTTGATATCTCCTATTGTTTTGATTCCTGGAGACAAGAATTGAAATAGGAAATGATAGTTAATTGGAACCACTTCCTGTTGATCGTAAAAAAAAAGACGTATCCTGATATCTCCTATTGTTTTGATCTATGGAAAAAAAGAATTGAGATAGGAAGTAATAGTTAATTTGAACCACTTCCTGTTCCGGTAGGGTGTTGACAATAATTATGGTATGTTGCCTAGAGACGGTAAATCGTTTGGACAAAAATGTTCTATCTGTTACTGTTTTTGCTCTATGGCGAGGAACGTTCAAACAGAATATGGCTAATTTTAACAAATTCTGCTTTGATCAAAGCTTCCACGGAAATGGAGGAGGCTATTCTTGAGACGATGAATCGATTGCAAAAAGCCACTTTTTAATATCTTTTACCATTTTTGCTCTACGGAAATCAGTATTGGAACAGGAAGTACTAGTAAATTTGAAGAATTTCCAGTTTTAGTAGAGTTTTATGGATAGTAACGATACGTTTGTTGAGAGGCTGAATCGTTTGCTTAAAACTGTTTCTAGCTATCTGCTCCGTTTTCATTCTATAGCGATAAACGTTGAAACCGTTATTGAAACCAGAAGTTATAATAAATTCTAACTACAGCCGAATTTAGTATTGTAGATATTTGTCTTTAGACTCTAAATCGTTTGCAGAAACCACTTCTCACTATCCGTTATAATTTTCTTTATATATCGACAAACGTTGAAATCGGAAATGGCTAATTTGAAGCAATTCCGGTTTAAGTAGAAGGTTAACGGAGAAAATAAAATATATTCTTTGGATACTGTATTAATTGCAAAAGACTACATCTTGAAGCATTTACTATTTATATTAGGCGGAAATTGGAAATTGAAACCGGAAGTAATAGAAAATTTCAACCATTTATAATTTCGGTAGAATATTTTGTGTACCCATGATGTTGACTTTAGATGATAACTCGTTTTCAAAAATCAGTTCTCGCTATGTTACCGTTTTATGCTATGAAACTGTTGTTGAAACTTTTGTTGAAACCGGAAGTAATAATAAATTTAACCATTTTCAAGTTTAGTAGAGATTGTGAATGACCATGATATGTTGCCTATACACGCGCAATCGTTTACAAAAAAAAAGTTTTCATGTATGTTACCGTTTTCATCTATGGATTAAATGTTAGAATCGGAAATTGCTAATTTGAACCACTTCTGGGTTCAATATAAAGTTAACGGAAGAGATGGAACCTATTCTATTCATTGGATGAAGAATCAATAGCAGAAAACAATTTCTCTATACAGGGGCGGATCCAGGACCGACTTCTGGGGGGGCGGTGGGTTGTCATAATGCTACTTTTAAGGGTTCCAAACTCTGGGATGGATTTTATTTATATATAAAAAATAAGAAAGTTTCCTCTTCTGGGGGGCATATCAATGATACTCTTGTGTATGATTCAAAAAGTTAGCCGTGAAATTTAATCTAGATTGGAAGTAGTTGTGGAAAGGCCTCTTGCTATAACAGATTTGTGGGTGTTCAGATAAAACCAACATAATATTTCTATTTCACAACGGGTGAGTAATGCATAGGTCATTTCTACTGTATATCAACTTCACGGACCAAAGCGACTTGTGACTTGATGTGAAACCATTTGTTAGTTCTTCAAGGTCAATAACAACAAAATAGCTAATACTAGCACTACACGTGACCCATTACTTCGATAGAAGAGGCAGATTCAATAGACGTGTTTACGTATAAAAGAAGCCCTCCGGCACTTAGGCTGGGTGGAAGCAACAACATTCTATGCGAAAGAACGCTGTTTGTTCTATCTGTTCGAGTTTGCTTGTGTGTCTCTGTGTGCGGCCTGGGGATCAGACGAGTTGACAAAAAGTTACTAAATTTTAATAACGGATACTTTTGTCCAGGCCCCAGACCAGGACCAAGTGTTTTTTATTTTAAAAAATCCAACCAGGGGTCTCAGGGGAGGGGGACGTTTACCAAGACATGTAATAATATTAGAAAATTGCCGATATTTGTGTCAAATTCATAGTTTTCACGGTCACTGAGATCAATGGTGACACTTCAATTAGCGATGACTTTCAAAATCAGCTACCATTGCGTGCGGCCCGGGGTCACCGGGAGGAGGAGATGTACAGAAACACGTAAAAATAATCCAAAAAGACCTATATTAGTATCAAATCCTTAGTTTTCACGGTCGCTGAGATGAATGGTGATTCTTCCAGAGGCGTTGAATTCTAAATACAGCTCCCATCGCTTGAGAGCCAGAGGCGTTCTTTTTAAATTTTGAACCAGGGGGTCTCTAGGGGCGTTTCCCGCGATATGTAAAAGTAGTAGAAAATTACCGATATATTTTCGTTTCGTTGTTCAGTTTGTTTACATAGATATTTTATCTGACTCATGCGAAAAGTGGTTATTTCAGCTAGTTATTATTAAATGCAAGAAATAAATTATTAATAATATACAGGATGGCCCAAAAGTACGTATACAGTACCGTACTGATCAGCTCATTGCATTTTATATAATTTCTTATTTTTATCCATCAGGTAGACTTAGTTTCTTTATTATTTGTTCTTAATATGTTTTTACTTACATCTTAAGATCAGAAGAGCCGAAGCAAATAAACTCATACACTAGAATGTTATAGTTGATCAATACAGAGGTGTATGCCTACGTTTGGACTACGTGAACAAATATGAGTGCATTTTGAAAGAAAGAAACGAAAAGTAAACATACATAACCGTATTTGACTTTACATAATCTATCCTAAACCGCGGTCACTAATCTAAGATAATGTAGGAAAAAATACAAGAAAGTAATTAATAATAATAATAAATATGAACATATAAAAATATATTTTGAAAGAAAAAAGTTCCCCTGGCAGAACTTGTTTACTCCAGACACCGAAACGTTAACCAGAGTTGGAGTGGGTGAGTGGGTCAATGAGTCGGTGGGTCGAGTTTCCTGAGTGGGACGTGGGTCAACAGCATGTGACCCACCACCCACCGCGACCCACTGCGACCCATCACCCACCATGACCCACTCTGCTCACTGCATTGTAAACAGCATTTTCTGAACAGCATATTTTTTTTCACCCTCGACTCTAGCCATAGAAAGTAAAAACTAAAAAGAAGAAGAGCATTGAAGAAGCAGTTGAAGTTAAATTTATATCATGGCAGTCACGGTGGTTCATATCAAGGACTGTCTAATATCAATATTTGGCAGTCAACTAATATCGATCGTTTTCGATTATTTTTAGAAATCAATCCTATATATAGAAAATGCCCCCCCCCCCCAACAAAAGTGAGTTTTAAAAAATGATATTGAGATTAGGGCCTAACTATGTATATGCCAAATGTAATTTCAGTTGACTTTGATGTTGATGATCACACATACATAGTTATATTAAATTTTTATATAATAATTCATACATTATAGGTGATTCAAAATAAAACAAGTAGTTAGCTCCTCTAAAAACTCTTAGGCTGTGTCTGAAAAGTCAAGAAGTAAGTCCTATTGCTATTATTACAATTGCAAATATGATCAATTTCCCAAAGTTCTGCAAGAGTGCCTGAAGTTCTTTCTTCAATAGAAACAAATGAAAAAGAAGAAAAAAGAAGGCCTTGAAAGTAAAACGTAGACAAATTCACCAGTGCTCAGAAAAAGCTGTCTACAATGCACTGAGCAGAATGGGTTGGTGAGTCACCTAGTTCGGTGGGTTAGCGTGGGTCAGAACGGATTGTTTGGTCAAAGTGGGTCACTGTGGGTTGTGTGTCGCAGTGAGTCATATCCTGTTGACCCACAACCCACTTAAAAATCTTAATCCAATTGACCCACTGACACTCCATTATTTCAGTCATTTTTACCGAAATCTAGAACATCAACATTTTCGATTACTTTCAAAAAAATTGGCCCTGTAGTGGTAAAACGGTCAGTGAGTAGTGGTTGTGCCTATTAAATCCTTTTCTCAGAATCACAATATCTACAACATATCACAGTCTCAGTCATTTTTACTGAAATCCAGAATATCACCATCTTTGGTTACTTTCAAGTGGCCTGGTTGTGGCCAAATGATCAGTAATTATTGGTTGTACCCATTAGGACATTTTCTCAGAATCACAATATCTACAACATATCACAGTTTCAGTCATTTTTACCTAAATGCAGAACATCACCATTTTACCTTACTTTCAAAAAAAGTCATCTCGTAGTATCCAAACGGCCAGTGATTATTGGCTGTGCCCATTAAGACTTTCTCTCAGAATCACAATATCTACAACATATCACAGTTTCAGTCATTGTTACTGAAATCCAGGACATCAACATTTTCGGTTACTTTCAAGAAAGTGGCCTGTAATGGCCAAACGTAAATTGATTAGTGTGTGTGCCTATTAAGACCTTTTCTCGGAATCAGAAGATTTACAACATATCACAGTTTCAGGCACTTCTGTTGAAATCCAGAACATCACCATGTTCCGTTACTTTCAAGAAAGTGGCCCGGTAGTGGAAAAACGGTCAGTAATTATTAGTTGTGCCCATTAGGACATTTTCTCAGAATCACAATATCTATAACATATCACAGTTTCAGTCATTTTTAGCGAAATCCAGAAAATCAACATATTCGATTACTTTCCAAAAAGTGGCCAAACGTTGAGTGATTAGTGGTTGTGACCTTTTCTCAGAATCACAAGATCTACAACATATCACAGTTTTATTTTTTCGAAATCCAGAACATCATCTTCGATTACTTTCAAGAAAGTGGCCTGGTTGTGGCCAAAGGTCAGTGATTAGTTTGTGTGCCCATGGAGCCCTTACAAGATCTAAACATATCACTTTTCAGTCATTTGTACCTAAATCCAGAACATCACCATGTTCCGTTACTTTAAAAAAGTGGCCCTGTAATGGCCAAACTGTCAGTGATTAGTGGGTATGCCCATTCAGACCTTTTCTCGGAATCACAAGATCTACAACATATCACAGTTCCAGTCATTTTTACCGAAACCCAGAACATCAACATTTTCGATTACTATCCAAAAAGTGGCCCTGTAATGGCCAAACGGTTACTGATTAGGTGTTGTACCATTTTCTCAGAATTACAAGATCTACAACATATCACAGTTTCAGTCATTTTTACCGAAATCCAGAACATCACCATCCTCGCTTACTTTCAAGAAAGTGGCCTGGTTGTGACCAAACGGTCAGTGATTAGTGGGTGTGCTTATTGAGACCTTTTCTCGGAATCAGAAGATCTACAACATATCACAGTTTCAGTTATTTTTTTAAGAAATCCAGAACATCACCATGTTCCGTTACTTTCAAAAAAAGTGGCCCTGTAGTATCGAAACGATCAGTGATTAGTGGTTGTGCCTATTAAATCCTTTTATCAGGATCACCACGTCTACAACATATCACAGTTTCAGTCATCTTTACCGAAATCCAGAAAATCAACATTTTCGATTACTTTCCAAAATTGGCCCTGTAGTGGTAAAACGGTCAGTGAGTAGTGGTTGTGCCTATTAAATCCTTTTCTCAGAATCACAATATCTACAACATATCACAGTTTCAGTCATTTTTACCGAAATCTAGAATGTCACCATCTTTGGTTACTTTCAATTGGCCTGGTTGTGGCTAAACGGTCGGTAATTTTTGGTTGTTCCCATTAGGACATTTTCTCATAATCACAATATCTACAACATCTCACAGTTTTAGTCATTTTACCTAATTCCAGAACATCATTTTAGCTTACTTTCAAAAATGTGGTCTCGTAGTGTCCAAACGGCCAGTGATTATTGGCTGTACCCATTAAGACTTTTTCTCAGAATCACAATATCTACAACGTATCACAGTTTCAGTCATTTTTTATCGAAATCCAGGCCATCAATATTTTCGGTTCTTTCAAGAAAGCGGCCTACTTCTGGCCTATGGTCAGCGATTAGTGGTTGTGCCTATTAGGACCTTCCCTCAGAATCAGCAATATACAACATATCACAGTTTCAGTCATTTTTACCGAAATCCAGGACATCAACATTTTCGGTTACTTTCAAGATAGTGGCCTATAATGGCCAAACGGAAACTGAGTAGTATGTGTGACCATTGAGACTTTTTCTCGGAATCACAAGATCTACAACATATCACAGTTTCAGTCATTTCTATCGTAATCCAGAACATCACTATGTTCCGTTACTTTCAAGAAAGTGGCCCGGTAATGGCCAAACGCTCAGTATTTATTGGTTGTGCCCATTAGGACATTTTCTCAGAATCACAAGATCTACAACATATCACAGTTTCAGTAATTTTTACCGAAATCCAGAACATCACCATCTTCGGTTACTTTCAAGAAAGTGGCCTGGTTGTTGCCAAACGGTCAGTGATTAGTGGGTGTGCCCATTGAGACCTTTTCTCGGAATCAGAAGATCTACAACATATCACAGTTTCAGTCATTTTTACCGAAATCCAGAACATCACCGTGGCCCTGTAGTGGCCAAACGCTCTCAGTAATTATTGGTTGTGGCCATTAGGACATTTTCTCACAATCACCACATCTACAACATATCACAGTTTTAGTCATTTTTACCGAAATCCAGAACATCACCATGTTCCGTTACTTTCAAAAAAAGTGCCCTCGTAGTGTCCAAACGGCCAGTGATTATTGGCTGTGCCCATTAAGACTTTTTCTCACTATCACAATGGTTACAACATATCGCACTTTCAGTCAATTTTACCGAAATACAAGTCATCAATATTTTCGGTTACTTTCAAGAAAGTGGCCTGGTTGTGGCCAAAGGTCAGTGACTAATGTTTGTGCCTATTAAGACCTTTTCTTAGAATCACCACATCTACAACATTTCACAGTTTCAGTCATTTTTACCGAAATCCAGAACATCACCATGTTCCGTTACATTAAAAAAAGTCGCCCTGTAGTGGCCAAAGGTCTATGATTAATGGTTGTGCCTATTAAGACTTTTTCTTAGAATCACCACATCTACAACATATCACAGTTTCAGTCATTTTTACCGAAATGAAGAACATCGCCATCTTCGGTTACTTTCAAAATAGTGGCCTCGTGGTGGCCAAACGATCAGTGATTAGTGGTTGTGCTCATTCAGACCTTATCTCAGAATCACAATATCTACAAAATATCAGTTTCAGTGATTTTACCGAAATCCAGAACATGGCCATCTTCGGTTACTTTGAAGAAAGTGGCCTCGTTGTGGCCAAACGGTCATTGATTAGTGTTTGTGCCCATTAAGACCTTTTCTCAGAATCTCAATATCTACAACATATCACAGTTTTAGTCATTTTTACCGAAATCAAGAACATCACCCTCTTCGGTTACTTTCAAAACAGTGGCCTCGTAGTGGCCAAACGATCAGTGATTAGTGGTTGTGCTCATTAAGACTTTTTCCCAGAATCACAATATCTACAACATATCACCGTTTCAAGCAATTGCTATGAAATCCAATATTACGTTAAGTTCTGCTCTTGGCAAAAATGTGGCTCTGTAGTTACTAAATAGTCAGTGATTGGTGGTTGTGCTTACTGAGACTTTTTCTCAGGATCACAACATCAACAACCCATCACAGTTTTACTGATTTTCATTGAAATCCATATCACTATGTTTGGCTGTTTTCAAAAAAGTAGCCCTGTAGTGGCCAAATATCAGTGTTTGGTGGTAATGGCCATTAGGACCTTTTCGGAATCACAATATCTACAACATCACAATTTTAGTATTTTTGTACAAAATCTCGAATGTCGTTTTCTTCGGCTTTTTTAAAGAAAGTGGCCTCGTGGTGGCCAAACGGCCAACGATTTTTGGTTGTGTCCATTGAGACTTTTTCTCAGGAACATAATATCTACAACATAACACGGTTCCAAGCAATTCCACCGAAATCCAATTTCCATAAAGATTGTTCGGAGTCCTTTCTCATTTCGAAGGAGCATTGCCTCTGCAAAACTTCTCTGTAAAAAACTTCAAAACCCGTATTTTGTACTTTGAAGTCGTCTTTGCATTGGCAGAGTATCGTTCCTTTAATTTGGTCCTTTTAAATCAAAGTTACCCTTTTTTAAAAGGGACCCTTTGCCTTCTTTAACCTGTTCTCCGAAAGAAACAAAAAAAAAAAACATGTGTGCATTTATTTTCGGTCTAGTATATATGTGCCAAGTTTGAAGAAAATCAGATGAATAGAAATCCTTCTGAAGCTATCTTCTTTATAGTTTCACTTTTTGGACTGGACAAGTCGTTTGTCTCGAAGTCCTCAATTTCCTTATTACCTCAAATTGCATTGTAAATAAATGCACTTGCAAATTTGCAATATTATATACTGTAATTTCTTAGCCGATACAATTTTCTGTTCCCGAAAAACAAGAAAGCACTCGTCAAAAGCAATTCCTCGAACTTTCCCCTAGAGTTTATCATAAGAAAGTTTTTTGTTCCTTTCTCTCAGAGATTTGCATCCCTTTTACCTTTAGGGCCACTCATTGACAAAAGATACTCACATGACCGCTATATACAGACATGCTCTTAGGTAGGTCAGAGATTGGGAAAGTAGACGATTTTTAATAATAATAATAATAATAATAATAATAATAATTATTATTATTATTATTATTATTATTATTATTATTATTATTATTATTATTATTATTATTATTATTATTATTATTATTATTATTATTATAACAATTAGGTTTACAACTAGGGTCCCATCTCTTTATCTTGTATGAGAGTACAGCTAGTCAGCTAAGCCATTGGTGTTCCTTATTCTGTGTTTCTCTCTCTTTCTATGTCGTGTACATGTTTGTTTTGGGGTGTTAGGCTTTTATATTAAACCTTTACATTATATAATCTTTTTCTTTTTTATGAGATTTTCTTTTGGAAAAGGAAAGAAACTGCTTTCCTCTTATGTGTGTTTCTTACCATTCACCTTGTTTGAACTGCTTAGGTAAGATGATTTTGTAACTTTTATGTCATCCATTGCCATCACGATAATAAACTGGTAAGTCTTAACAATTTATTTTATTCTCTTATTTGCAGTTTGCCACACTGATATATTTGTAACAAAATTGAGGTTTGGTCCAACGCCTTTCGAATGTGCAACCAACCCAAGCGCTGAGCTTTTTGGGTTGCCTGCTATTGCAGGAAAGGGAGAATTGAAGGTGGTAATGCACTTTTGGAGTCGTGTATACCATGAAACACCCAAAGGGATAGAGTGTGGACTGTCTGGACAGAAACACTCACACACACACACACACAAACGTATTCACACACACACTTTTTCTTTTATCTCATCAACATCATTGGTAATAAACACCTCGAAGTGTAAGCTGAGTTCCTCACAAGAGAAACAATCTCCTCGTGTTCAGGGCCGGATTTCCCAATAGGCCTGGTAGGCCCGGGCGTATGGGCGCAAGCTCCCGGGGGGCGCACGGCCGAGAGAACCGAGAGAAAAAAAATATCTAGAAATAAAAATAAATAGCTATAACTTAACATATTTTTTGAATAGATTTAAAAAATGAGGCTAATAAAGCATTGTGATTTTGAAGTTCATTGGAACAAATAACTGTTGGTAAAGTTAAACTATTTTTCAACATTATGCATCAACCTCGTTACAACATGGATCTCAAACACGGGAGAACTGGCTATGTAGGCCTGATATATTTTTTTAATAAAGGCTTTTAGGAAAGTAACTTTAACCAGACTAGGGGGCGGAAAAAATTATTGGGCCTAGGGGCGCCAAAATGCTAAATCCGGCCCTGCTCGTGTCAGCAGAAATAATTGATAAGCAAGCGGTAACAAAAGCCAACGTGAAAAAATGAAAAAAAAATGAAGGGAGGAAAAGTAACCAATTTTTTGGTTTGTTTGGGTTACAACTGGTGAACCATTTTTCTGTCACGTGTTCCTTTGATCGTTTTAGAACACACAAATGCTATCAGCGGAAGGTTTGATGCAGGATAGCCAGTGCTACATTAGTTATTGGTCTGAATATTTTTTTTGGTCGAAAAGGACCAAACCTTATATTCAGCCAAAATCGCTATTGGTCGAAAACGACCAAGTTCGTCGTGTAAAGGTTAATATCTCTCGCCCAATTTTCAGGCTTGTTAGCATATATGCCGAGTATTGTCTTTATATCCTTTATCATTTTCTCGCTTTTATTTCCTTTTGGCCTATAAGCGCTAATAAAATGGCATATTGTCTTAAGCAGACTCTTTGTTTCTCTCCACAATTTCCCTGAGAATATTGAGTGATTGTCACTACAAATCTCGGAGTATGGTCCAAACTCCGAGAAAAAAAAGTTAAAAGACAGTCCACCATTGTTTTTGCAGTTAGTCTTCTGACAGGATAAATCTTCAGCAATCTTGAAAATCCATCAACAAGGACTAATCCATATCTATATCCTCCTATTTTACTCGGTACTAACGATCCAAAATTATCGACATACAATATCTGGTTAGGCCTAACAGCCAATGAAGATTCCATAAACCCATACTTAGTATTAGTATTTTCCTTGTTTAAACTATAGGGAACACACGCTTTGCAAAACTTTCGCACATCGTCACGCATGCTTGGCCAGTAGTAAGCTTCCCGCAACTTTCTTAATGTTTCTATCCACGAAGGATGACCTGATTCTTTAATTATAGCCTATGTGCCATCACAGAGAGAGTTGCCCTTAATGAGTTTGGGATCCAAACCACATCCCTAATTTCATCATTTAATCTCAATCTCTTTTTCAGAATTCCATTCTCGTCTATAAAACAATTTCTCTTGAGTCTCATAAATTTTTGCCTCAGCTTAGTTGAAACTGCAACCTGCAACATTGCAATGCTACACTCAGGATTCCTTAAAACGCATAGCCGCGAAAACAGGGGAGGCAGCCTTTTTATATGTTTTGGCCTGCTAAAAATAGCTAAAACAAGTTCTTTTGAATGATTTTTAGCGCCAACTACACGAATGGAAAATTCCCAGCAAGGGAGACTGAATACAATGGATATCACAGCTAGCCTCCTCGACAGACTTATAAAAAGAAAAGTTAGTATGGAAAATCAACGTTAGTACTAGCTAAACTGTAAATAATAATATGATTAATTCTTAAGTAATGGGGGAATACTGCTCTAATATATATACATAAATATACAACAAAAATTGAATAAATATTACCTTACACTATTGATAATAAAATATATGAATAGATACATACCTATAAATTAATATACTCCAGGCCTGGATATCTACCTTATAAATAAACACAATTATTAAATTAAGTAATATTTAAATTTATCATTAATATTTAAATTTTATACCAGCAAGGTCGCAAGACGTACCTTGCAATGATTACCCTTGACCTAACTACCTCAAAAAAAATTTGATCCCCTACCTTTGCCGAATTAATGTATCATACATGCTCAAAATTGGATATTTTTAAATGTTAGAGGGGTCGTCGAAAAATTTCGAAAGTTTCACAGATTGTACATACTGGTAAATGTGCATTTTTTCAGAGTCGGTTGAAATAGAAGCACTCTAACGGAGATATATTTGGTGTTTCTATTCCGGAATGGACACAATCGAAGCAACCGAAAAACATCAGAAGCAGAAGGGAGGCAAGAGAAATAAAAATTGTAAACTTTCGCAAAGGAATGTTTGAAGAGGCCGTCATCTTGAGGGTCTTAAAATGGTGGAAAATCTGTGCGAAAAACACGTTTGTTTTTAGTTTTATTTCTTTTTGACAATGTTGACATCACTTTCAGGCCCCGAAAAAAATACATGTTGTACTTAAGAGTATAACGAATTTTTTAACCAAAAAATCAGCGACGTGTCCGCCCAAAATTTTTTCTACATTTTTTTAAAATTTTCAATACACAAGAAATATTGAAAATACGCATCAATGGTTTTGAAAAAAATGCACATTTACATCTAGATAGTATCTACAATCTGAGAAACTTTCAAAATTTTTCGACCACCCCCACCAAAATTTAAAAATGTTCATTTTTGAGCATGTATGATACGATAATTCGGTAAGGGGAGGGGGTAGGGGTCAATTTTTTAGGTAGTTTTAAATCAAGGGTAATCTTTTGGGTCAATAGCGACCCAATTGGGATCAAGGTACGTTTTCACTATCTTACTAGGAGAGACTCTTTACTATTACTTCCTGTTTCAATACTGATTTTGTTATGTACCATTACAGTTGAGAGTAATAGCAACCTTTTTTTACTCATCCTGTACCTACTATTTTTTTTACTTCGATTTCGGATAATTACACAATTTATTTATTCTCTTTACTTCAAATTAAATGTAATGAATTGAAAGGTTTCATTAGTAATCATATTTTAACTGAATAATATATTTATTTATATTTTGATTAATTGTAAATCCCATTTTCGCATATACAAGTTGAATAGTTACAAGGTTTACCATTCTGACGTCATACCTTAACAGTTCCGCTATTGGATATAAATTTTCTTAATTTCAGACCAATGTAGAATTTAGTCAGGTACGTAAACTTTCCCTCACCCCCTCTCACTAGTCCATAGTCACTTTCAGATCCGGTTATAACTGGATTTGACAAATTTCTATTTGTTTTGTAATTTCCGCGGCTAAAGGTTTCGCCCTGATTGGAGGAATTCTCCAACTCCTGTCGTTTTCGGCGCAATATTACCATATAATCGAAGACGCGTCAAGGAGCACCACTGCACACCACCTTCTCAATTTCTGCCACAAAGGACTACATCATTTCTGCAGTTTAATTACATCAAGGTAACAGCTAAGTTAATTTAATAGCTAAGAAGATTGACAACTGTTTAGGAGCACCAAAATATGCATTTTCATTAAAGAAACAATTAGTTTGTGAAATTCCGGATTTTTGCTTATTAGGACGCCATGTTGCTGCCCAGATAGGATAGACAGTATAGGAGAGTGATTTTTGATCTTTTAAAACCAACAAGTTCAGTTAGGGGTTAGGGACAATACGACCTGTTTAGTGTATTTTGTTCGTGTATTAGGTAGAGTGATTTTTTTATTTTTCGGTAAGTGCATGTACGTAGTAGGTTTGATAATTGTAACATCAATCATCATAATGGCAGCTTAAGCTAACCTAAAAGGGCTCCTATTCTCTCTCCAAATTGAACCATTTCTAGTGGGGGATGGGTTAGATAATATTCGTGATTAGGGTCTTTTCCCTTCTCAGGGGAAAGGTCCCTCAATAAATTTTGTTAAGGTGCCCCCAGGGCATCAATCTCTAGTAATCATTTTGTAAACAATTGGTCAGGTCAGTTGAACCTAGGGTTACCCTCCGCATTTTGTCCCCTAAAGTTCGATAGAGCCGACTTTATATACCGACAAGGAATAATATATCAGGTACTTGCCTATAATATGCCTATAATAAATGGTGCTTGTCTAGTTAGTAGTTTTTATGTATAGTATTTATAGTGGTGTGTGTAGTTAGTAGTTCTGTGTGAGTGCGTGATTTCTACTGTTAGGACAGTGTAGTTCACATGCGTTAATTTGGTACAATTTTTCTAACTAAAGTAACTAAACCAGAATAAATATTATAGATTTGATTAGCAAGTGTAAGGCTATATTTCAGTACACGGTAAATTATGTCTCCACTACAGCGCCATCGTGTCCGTTTTCGCTAATCAACTGTTTGTTAACATTACGTCATTGCACGAGATAGTAATTTAGTTTGTTTGATTTTGGCCCCTTATTTCTAAATTACATCCCGTGGACATGGTTTGCGGTTCGAATGAGTATGCATTCATATGAAATAGCATGAGATCTTACTATTCTGAAAATTACAGCTTGCTAGGTCAATTAACAATCGAAATATCCACTGAAATCAAGGATGCCTATTTTCTTAATAGAAGTAAAGCCCATACGCTGTTACTGTTTGTTTCAAAATGTAGTATTAAATTCTATTTTCCCGTGGCTGTAGAAAAATTCCATTGTTGTTTTAGTTTTTATCAGCAAATCAGAAATAAAACAATCGTGGACAATTTAACTTTTAGAGAATACACATGATTTTTCTGCGAAGTAAATACAATTTGGGTGCTTCGAAACAGAGTCCGTGGTTCGATGAATGTTATGGTGTAGTGGTTTAAGCGTGACACATTGTGATAATTATATATTTATTAGTGCGTAATATAAATATGTGTATGGCCTGCGTGTAAAATGTATGAAATAGGGTGTCTGTAAAATATTACTTCGTGTGGAAATGAGTAAATAATAATTAAATGTAACGATATAATAATAATACGATTATAATATGAAATGAATGAGATGATATGACACCTATATTTAAATGAATAGGCCTGGCGTATATTATATAGTGAGACTATGAATATGTTTACTAAAAGTCTCTCGCGTTTTGACTTCTACACCAGTACATTCATCCAATCGAGTTTGCTATTTGGATAGTAAAATATAGTTGGGAATTGTGTGTTACTTCGCATTTAAGGACCTCATATTAACAGCCCCGGATCTTAAGCCTTTCAACAGATAGGGTAGCATCATGTGGGAATTACTTCTAAAGGTTGACAGAAATGATAATTAAGAAAACTAACTGCTATATCCTGTGATCAGCGAAAAGTACAGGTTTGGTCATTTGTACCTTTAACATTCATTGACTCTCCGAGATTTTTTTCTCTCCTTCGTTGCTTACCTAGTTTATTGTGCAGTGTTCATATAGCTAACAGTTCAGTTCGGACTATCCGATTAAATCAACAGCTACTAAATTAATATTTATGTCCATTGCGTACCCGGTTGTCGACCCCTAGACCCTCTTGAGTATTTTCGTTTCTTTTCTTAGTTTAATTAGATGATGGAAATTAACGACGTCCTAGACTTTGGCATGTCTGCGCAGGGTAGCCATCGGTGATGTTTGGTTACTGAAATCACCGATCCAAAATGCAGTTTATTTAATTTATTTTTTTTTTGGCAAATTACTCGTTAGGGATATCTTAGCTATTACTCTAGTTTCATTACTATTCTGGACTTTCTTAGTTTATGAGAGGTTGAATGATTCTTTTTTAAATTCCCAAAATTAAGAATCTACACAACCTTCCGGCATGGCCGGGGTTTCCAAGGACTCAACCGGATACAGCGAGGAGGGGAATTTCCTTAAAGCTTTCGTCTTTCTGAAAATTCCCTTGCGGGCACGGACTAGTTGTGTTTTTGGAGATAACTTTTGAGTTTACGTATTTAAGTAAACCACCCTCTTTCGGCATATTTGAACTTTTTGGCTGTGAGTTGTTATATACATAAATTCGACCATTTATCTTTCGTAGTTGTGTTGTTCTGTCTCCTCTCTTTTTACCTATCGTTCTTCTATTCCTTTTGTAAAGTTTTTTTTTATTTTTTTCAACCTCCCCCCGGTTCTGAAACTCATGAAAACATACAATGTTCATATCACTTATTTTGATCGCATGTGCTAACTGAGACATCGAGGGATACAATTCGTGGAGGTATTTCAGCACAACTCAGGACCATTTTCACGATACTCAATCCACCACGGGAGAAACTGACGAGAAGGTACACTATGATTTCAGATTCCCAGAAACTTACTTGTTATTCATCGATCGTACAAATTATATCCATTGCCTACTGATTTCTGGTTTTCTTTCTATTAATTGGTCATATGGTGTGTATGTATTAGTAGTTTGGGCCCACTAGTTCCAAATAATCTTGATTTTTTCTTTCTCTGTTTTTCACACACACACACACACACACACACACATATATATATATATATATATATATATATATATATATAAGTAGATAGGGGACACTTGGGGGCATTTTTTTCCTACTGCGCATGCGCAAACCCTCGACGCTGATTGGCTGGCGCAGGTCACGTGACCCCGCCACGCCCCTTGACGCTGATTGGCTGGCCACGCCCCTTGACGCTGATTGGTCGGTTCCGGCCACGCCCCCTTGACGCTGATTGGTCGGTGCAGGCCACGCCCCCGGCCACGCTTTTTTACGACCTCTTATCTACTGCGCTGACTGGCGGGCGGCGGACCCCTTCCGATTGGCTGGCACCGGATCTCGCCCCCCTTAACGCTGATTGGCCACGCTCTTTTATGACCGCCATTTTAGGAGTATCTACTGCGCTGACTGGCTGGCGGCGGACCCCCTTCCGATTGGCTGGCACCGGACCTCGCCCCCCTTAACGCTGATTGGCCGGCCACGCGCAGGATCCGCGCAGATCGGCCAGCACCGGATCACCCTCCACGCACTCGTTCCCTTTTATGAGCGCTTTACGAACACATAGCAGATTGATAACACATTCTCCATCCACCTATTTAACATAGCACGTATAGCATAGGAGGGGATGTATTCGTCCCCTTTTATGACCACTTTGAACATAGCAGATATTACTCAGAGACTACGAACACATAGCAGAGCAGATATGACATTCTTCATACACCTATTTAACATAGCACATATTACACAGAGACTCGTTCCCCTTTTATGAGCACTCTTTTAAACAGCAAAGACTCGTTCCCTTTTATGAACACTTTACAATCACATAGCAGAGCTAATAAAAGAGTATGGCATATTTTTGAACCCCAATTTAAACATAGCAGAATTAATAAAAGAGTATGGCTTATTTTCCACCACCCCCTATAATAAGGGAGTGTATTCATTCAACATGAGAACAGAAAGTGGTGGAACCCCTTGAAAACTTGTTCTTTAAGACGTGTCAAAAATTGCGATTTTCGAAAAAAGTTGAAAGTTGGGTGATGTTTACCAAACGTGGGCGGATGATACATTTGATGATCCTAAATCGAATGCCGTTAAAATTTTATTTCTATCTCTCACCGTTTTCCAGATATAACGATTCGAATTTTTCAAAATTTCGACCCATCTGGTTTCTGAGTTTTTGAAACTCTGTATATGTGCACTCCACTGGATAGACCGGTCAAAAATGTGGCTCTATCTCTTACTGCTTTCGAGATATGACGGTCTAGAGGCAAAAAATTTCGATTTTCGAAAAAAAAACGTTGAAAGTTGGGCGATGTTTGTTTACCAAACTTGGGTAGATTATACATTTGATGATCCTAAATCGAATGCCGTTAAAATTTTATTTCTATCTCTCACCGTTCTCGAGATATGACGATCCGAAGTTTTTTTGGCAACTTGGCCCACCCTTGTCGTACAAGTTTGAAACATGGTTCCATGGGTTCTTCATGTGTAAAATCGGCAAGGAGATTCATAAAGGGGAGATTTTTTCGATTATTTTTTCGATATTTTTGACCGTTTTCGAGATATGAGCCATTTTATGATTTTTGGACATCAAAAATGGACGTAGAAAATATTTAGCACATATCTTAGTCGTTTTCGTTCGGAGCCAATAGTAAATAGTTTTATTTTAGCCCATGAGATACTTGACTTGTAGATTTTGCTCCAATGAAAAAGAGTTTTATTTTAGCCAATCAGAGGAAAGCAGAACACTATATAAGGGGTGAGGTTCGAAGCAATTCTCAGTCAGTTATTCGTCGGCGTGCAAGAAGATAACATCGTGTGCAGTGTGTGAGAACATTGAAGTGAATTTTAAGTGTGAATTAAGGGTAAGTATTTTTTGAACTTTGTCAAAATTTTCGGTGGTGGATTTTAAGTGTTCCTCATAACCTCACCCAGGACCAATTATTTTTTGAAGAATACGTTGTGCTGAATACGATCGTGAAAACCACGTGTCACAGCGGCCAAAAATAGGCCGAATATAGATTTTTTAAGAATAAGCATTTTTTGAACTTTGTCAAAATTTTCGGTGGTGGATTTTAAGTGTTCCTCATAACCTCACCCATGATAGATTATTTTTTGAAGAATACGTTGTGTTGAATACGATCGTGAAAACCATGCGTCACAGCGGCCAAAAATAGGCCGAATATAGATTTTTTAAGAATAAGCACTTTTTGAACTTTGTCAAAATTTTCGGTGCAGATTTTTAAGTGTTCCTCATAACCTCACCCAGGACCAATTATTTTTTGAAGAATACGTTGTGCTAAATACGATCGTGAAATCCACGCGTCACAGTGGCCAAAAATAAGCCGAATATAGATTTTTTTAAAAATAAGCATTTTTTTTTAAATTTGTCAAAATTTTCGGTGGTGGTTTTGCAAAGTAAAATTCCGTTTTTTTCTATTTACAGGTTTAGAAAGAATACGTTATTGAGAAAAACACCAATTGGTGTTCTATAGTTGGAACAGCCCCAATTACTTTTTTCTTGCAAACACCTGATTTTTCCGAGAAGAATTTTGCTAAAAAATATATATATAAGCATTGCTTTACAGTGTATAATTGTTGATCGTTAGGAATAATAGGTTATTAGGAAAAACACTAATTGGTGTTCTATAGTTGGAACAGTCCCAATTACTTTTTTCTTGCAAATACCTGATTTTTCCGAGAAGAATTTTGCAAAAAAATATATATAAGCATTGCTTTACAGTGAATAATTGTTGAACGTTAAGAATAATAGGTTATTAGAAAAAACACTAATAGGTGTTCTATAGTTGGAAGACAGCATTAACGATTTTACAATATTCTAAAAGTTAGATAAACAGCAAAAAAATGGAGCGATTTAATATAATATCTGAATCTCAGCAATATTATAGACAGTTTATATATAACGGGAATTTACTGACAATTGAATTAACTCCTCCCCCAGAGGGAGAAAACCCCCTTGAATGGGTAGAAAACGGTATTAATGATTTGGTACGGTATGTAATGAGAGGTGTGCTCCCTCATCATCGTGTAGGGTTGACTTTTATAAACCAAAATCACCCAGATAAACCATTCTATTTGTCTTTTCGAACTGCTAATAATATGACTGCTGAAAATGTGTGGGGTGCGTTAGAAAAAGTAATTCAATCCAATACTTCATTCTTATATCAAGATCGCTTTATTCTCTATTTTCACCACGTCGAATTACCTATTGGTATGGAACGAGTGAAACAGAATTTTTCTGACATAAACGAGTACATAAAACATAACAGAGGTATTATAGTCATTAAAAACCCTGAATACTATTGTTTGGGTCAAGCTCTGGTGGTGGCTATAGGGCTTATTGAACATAAAAATGATACAAAAAAAAGATAGATATCGAAATCAATACGCAAAACATATGCTTCAAAAGGTATCCGAGTTAAGTGAAAAGGCTGGTGTTAGCCTAGAGAATGGCGGGGGAATACCGGAATTAAAAAAATTTCAGGCATATTTAGCGGATTACAAAATCACAGTGTATGATGGGTTATCGGGAGAAAAAATATTTTTTGAGGGTCACGGCCACGGCAAACAGATTAATTTGTTATATATTAACAACCATTATAATGTCATCACTAGCCTAACAGCAGCCTTTTCATGTGTTTACTATTGCGAAGAATGCCACAAAAAATTTCAGACTAAAGACAGGCACGTGGGGAACTGTAAAGCTTTATGCAATAAATGCCAGAACAGACCACCATGCACAATTACGAAAAGTGTAGTATACTGCCGGGAATGCAATAGATGTTTTTATGGGCCTCAGTGTCTCAAAAACCATAAGGCTTCATTGTGCGCTATTCTGAAAGTGTGTCCTCAATGTCGTAAAGCCTATGCCGTGAAAAAAGGGCGGAATCCACATATCTGTGGGGAGGTATTCTGCACAGGGTGTAATAATATGATGCCGTCAGGGCATTTATGTTATATACAACCATGCCGAACGCGTACCCCACAGAAATGGCTATTAGTGTTTTACGATATTGAGTGCCGCCAAGATAAAGAAGTAGCCGGTGGTATTTTTGAGCATGAGCCCAACCTGTTAGTCAGTCAACAAGTTTGCTACTCTTGTAGAAACAGTGCGACTGAACGGTGTGGTGTATGCGGCGATAGAACACATGTATTTTACGGGGACAATTGCATTGGCGAATTTTTAGACTATTTAGCACAAAGGCGTTCTGAAATAAATAAAATAGTCGTTGTAGCTCATAACGCAAAGGGCTACGACGCCCATTTTATTTTACGCGCAATGATGCTTCATAAAGAGTGGACACCGCGAATAATTATGCGGGGGTGCAAAATTTTATCGATGGAGTATTTATATTTAAAATTTATCGATAGTCTAAATTTCTTGCCGATGTCTTTGGCCAAATTAGGCGACGCGTTCGATTTGCCCGTCTCGAAGGGTCATTTCCCTCATTTATTCAACGCAAAAGCTAATCAGGAATATAGGGGTGCTTTACCGGGTATCGAGTATTACGATGTGGGGGGTTTGAAAAAGAAACAACTTATAAAATACTGTGTGAACGATGTGGACGTGCTGCGCAATGCTTGCGTAAAATTTATGAACGAGTTTGAGGCTATATCTGGCGTCAACCCGTTCCTCGAGAGTATAAGCATTGCCAGCGCGTGCAACTTAATGTACACCATTGGTATTATCCCGCATAGTGGGTACAGGTGGCGTGATAATCAATCTGTCGGCGCCGTTCAGTGACTCGTGTACGAGGCCGACAGATTGAAAACACGAATCCAGCATTCTGGTAACGGGCGAGAGGTTGTGGTGAGAGGTGGGTATAAAGTGGATGGATATGCACACTATAACGGTGCAGAACATGTTTGGGAGTACCAAGGGTGTCTATTCCACGGGTGCCGGGAGTGTTACCCCACAGGCCGTGACAACCCCATATATAATGACGCGTACACTACTTTCAATATGCGTTATGAAAGTAGTGTAAACAAAATTATCGTTTAAAAGAGCTGGGGTATATAGTTCATGAAATGTGGGAATGCCGGTGGCGCGAGTTTTTAAAAGAACACCCACCGGTGATTATATTTGTAAAAAACCACATCATGGCTAAAAAAGCCCCAATTCACCCGCGGGATGCCCTGTATGGTGGTAGAGTCGACAACGTGAAACTCTACAAAAAGACGAAAGAGGGAGAACGTATCATGTATACCGATATAATCTCCCTCTATCCTTACTGTTGTAAGGTGAAAAAATATCCTGTGGGTCATCCGAAAGTTTATGTGGGTGATGACGAATATCCCGATATTTCAGCGTTTGAGGGAATAATAAAGTGTTCGGTTTTACCCCCGACCAATCTCTACCACCCGGTGCTGCCCTATCGGAGTGGTGGAAAATTATTATTCCCCTTATGCCGAACGTGCGCGGACACTCTGAATGAAGAAGAATGCACGCATTCAGAAGGGGAAAGAGCTTTGACAGGAGTGTGGGTTGTAGACGAAGTGCGGGTAGCTGTCGAGAAAGGATATAGAGTGCTAGAAAAACACGAGGTATGGAGCTATGAGGTTCTAATGTATGACGCTGAAAAGAAAGAGGGCGGTCTTTTCACGGAATACATTAACCTGTTTATGAAGATCAAGACTGAGTGTAACGGTTGGCCTGCAGGATGCGTCACCGAACAACAAAAAGACCAGTTCATACAGGAGTATTATGAGAAAGAGGGTATCCGATTAGACCGGGAAAAGATTATGCGCAACAAACCTAAGAAACGAATTTCAAAGCTAGGAGTAAACAGCCTGTGGGGTAAGTTCGCACAAAGAGAAAACATGGAGCAAATCGCTATCATTAAAACTCCCGAGGAGTATTTCGATAAATTAACAAATCCGAATATTGAGGTTAAATTCGTGTATTCCAATCGGCGACAAATTCCGTGTGCTCAACTGGAGTGTTAATGAGAGCGTTATTGCTCCTATTAAAAACATTAACGTGATAATCGCCGCATACACCACGACACACGCTCGCCTCGAGTTATTTCGTTATTTGGATTTACTTGGCGAGCGTGTGTTATATTATGATACCGATAGTATTATTTACACTCAATCGCCTGGCGAGCCACAGTTAAAAATAGGAGTGCATTTAGGGGAATGGAAGAATGAGTTGGCAGAATATGGTCCGGATGGATATATCGAAGAATTTTGTGCTGGTGGTCCCAAATGTTACGGCTATTCTGTTGTTAACACTCTTAATGGTAAAACAAAGACCATATGTAAAATCAAGGGAATCACACTGAATAATAAAACATTAAAATAAGTCAACTTTGAACAAATGAAAGATATGATTTTAAATAATTCACCTTCTATTAGCGTTCCTCTCGGTCGACAAATTGTACGTACTAAAGATTATAAATTGATTACTAAGCCGGAGGCGCATAAAATCTATCAGGTTACTGCTAGTAAAAGGAAACGAATAGAAAATTTTGATACACTTCCCTACGGGTATAAAAGAAATCGAATAGGGTAAATACAGTATTAGTAGAAACGATAGTTTTTAATTAAGTAGAGAGAGAGAGAGAGTAAAAAAATTGATAATCAAATTTTAAATCATTATTATTATTATTTCAATGAAATCGAGGTATGTGTTGGTCTAGCATACGATGATGAGGGAGAATTTTCTGTTATTATGACTTTACATAATTACTATGATCGTATTCGTCTTTCACCTGATGAGTGGTATACTTTTCTATCATATTATTCATATATTGAAAACTACTTTAATGCTGTTACAAATTCTTCATTGCCTACACAATTTTTCATTAGTGAAAATTATAAAATATCATTGTCAGATACTCTTAAAGGTATTCGTCAGTGTTTTATTCACTCGTCAGATGACGATAGTAATGGTCAGGTAAATTTCTGTGTTTGTACATGGCGAAAACTCCAGCTTCATTTGCCGTGCATTCAGCGGACCATAATTACATGTTCTCAATTATGTAAAGCTGTAAACATGACTGAATTTACTACTACTACTGCTACCAATCTACCGTCTGAAAGTATTCACATTTTGAATCGTAATAATAATAATATGTTATTATATTCATAATTATTTTGTGGTGTATCAGAATATGGAGTTTCAACACCCATTTACTTGTATTATAGCTGGCCCCACTGGGTGTGGTAAATCATATTTTGTAAAAGAGTTTTTAAAACATTATGCCGAAAAATGGAAAAATATAGTATGGTGTTATGGTGAGTGGCAACCTCTGTATGAAACTCTATTCTCAGGTTGTACATTTAAAGAAGGGCTCCCCAAAATAGATGATTTTCCAGCACAAGCTGGCCCACATCTGCTAATTATTGACGATTTAATGCGAGAATGTGATACACGAATTGTTGACTTTTTTACTAAAGGTAGCCACCACCGAGATTTAAGTGTTATTTTTATAACACAAAATATGTTTCATCAAGCTAAAGGTATGCGAGACATATCATTAAATTGCCATTATATAATATGTTTTAAAAACCCCAGAGACCAGGCTCAAATTAATTATCTAGCACGCCAATTATATCCTGGTAACACAAAATTTATACAGGAAGCCTATCAGGACGCAACACGAGATCCTCATAGTTATTTGGTTTTTGATTTAAAACAGGGCACTCCCGACGAACATCTTGTTCGAACAAAAATTTTCCCCTCAGATTCTTACAATTATGTTTATGTACCAGTAAAAAAAATAATCTCAATAACAGCTACAAAAAGAAAAATGATTAGCAGAGAGAGTGCACATTTACTAAAACTTTTAGCAAAGGCAAAACCCAAAGTACGCCAAGCAATTTTACAAAATGCTGATCCCGAATTAATTCGCTCTATTTGTGAATGTTCCTATAACGTATTACAAGGAAATGTTCCGTTAAATAAAAAAGAGAAAAATAGATTAAAAAGGTATAGAAAGGAATTGAGGTATTTATCGAAAAAAGGTCCATCATTAAAACAAAAGAAAAAACGAATAACTGTACAAAAAGGTGGGTTTCATACTGCTTTACTTGCACCTATTATTGGAGGTATACTATCTACTTTAATTAAATAATTATGCAGCATGCACAAAAGCTTGTTTTAATTGCACCAGAAAAATTGCACCAATAGCAAACTATATCTAATTTAGATGATGAGATGAAAAATATTTTAAATAATAAAAATATGAGTGTTGAAGAAAAATGGATACGCTATAAAGAGGTGTTACAAAAATATTTACACATTGTGCAAAAACCTACTGCAACAACATCAACTAGTGTTGGTACTAAGAAGGAGGAGGAGGAGGATGAGGACGGGGAGGACGATGAAATACTATCTACTCTCCCCGAAAATTGTCTGCGTAAAGCAAGACCTTTATTACGTAGATTAAAACAAAATTCCAACATTCATTGGGATGACAATGGTAATGTTAATATTTATAATAAATTAATTCCTGGAGCTAATATAGTAGATCTAATAGCAGATTTTGTCAGGTGTCGCAAGAAAAATATTCCCCCTACAGGTTGGGAACCCTTCGCTGTACTGTTAGCAAAATCCAATATACCTTTAGAGTATATAGGCAACCCACAGCGTATAGAATATATTCGTAAGCTGACATCATCTGCCGCTGATCCAAAACAGGAAGAAGAAGAGGAGGAGGAGGAGCCACCACGTAAACGTAAAGTTGTCAACAGATGGTGTGATTATAAAATATGAAGAAGCTGGCCGCTATTTATTATAACCCTTCACACCCTGCCTCGTTTTCAACTGCTACGTCATTATGGAGAGCTGTGAAGAAATCTATTCCTTTACACAAAGTGCAACAGTGGGTAAAAGAACAGTCGACTTATACTCTGCATAAGCCAGTACGTAAAAAGTTTCCACGTAATCCCTATTTAGTGTTCAATATCGACGATCAGTGGCAAGCTGATTTAAACGATATGCACAGTCTGCAGAAGTATAATGATGGTAATAGGTATATTTACAGTGATTGATTTGTTTAGTCGTTACGCCTGGGCTGTGCCTGTACGTACAAAAACTGGTGAAAACATTATAAAAGCATTTAAGCAAATATTTGCATCTACACGTCGTAGACCCTTACGTCTACAAACAGATAAAGGTACAGAGTTTGTTAATAAACCGTTTCAGTTATACTTAAAAAAGCAAAATATTAAATTCTTCACAACACAAAACGCCGATATTAAAGCAAGTGTGGTGGAACGTTTTAATCGAACTCTTAAATAACGAATGTGGAAATATTTTACAGCCAAGAAGACTTACCGATACATAGATGTGCTATCGAAACTTGTTCAGGCATATAATTCTAGACCGCATAGAGCTCATCAATTACCACCCGCCAGTGTGAACCAGGACACTTTTCAACAAGTTTGGAATAAATTAATAAAACCAATGCCACATACTAACATAGCAAAATATAAAAAGGTGATACTGTGCGCATTACTAAAGCAAAACGGCATTTTGAAAAAGGGCACAAAGAAAAGTGGACTGTAGAAATATTTAAAATAAAACAGGTGATACATAAGGAAAAGAAAGTGGTTTATGTGTTGGAGGACTTAAATGGTGAAGTAATTGATGGTACATTTTACGAGGAGGAATTACAAGGAGTGCCTCTGCCTAAAGTTTATGAAATAGACGAAATTTTAGAAGTTAAAGGTAAACGTGTACTTGTTCGTTGGCGGGGATATCCCCCTTCCTTTAATTCATGGATTCCTGTGTCATATTTAGAAAACATTTAGCCGCAATACAATATTATAAACGACTGTTATATTTGTGTATATAGGAAAAAAAATAATAATGAATGATCCATACTTTAAATACTATACTCACCAAGCAGGAGGTGGTTATAACGTGTATAGAGGTGCACCATATCAAGAAGGTTATGGTATTGGAAGTTTTTTAGGTGGTTTATTTCGAAGTGTATTTCCGTTAATTAAACAAGGAGCAAAAACTGTTGGTAAAGAATTGTTACGTACAGGGATTAATGTAGCTGGAGATGTATTAGGTCATAATAGACCTATTGACGAAGCTTTAACATCACGTTGGCAAGTAGCTAAAAATAATTTAAAAACTAAAGCTCAAAATAAAATAAATCAAGTGTTGGAAGGATCTGGAAGAAGAAGAAAACGGAGAAAAGTTCATTTTGCAAAGACTGGTGGTACAAAGAAAAGGAAGAGTGATATTTTTGATTAATATTGAACAGACTAGCTTTTATCTTACACTACCGAGTAACAGTTCTATGGAGTATTTTCCACAAAATACTTTGTCATGTTATACTACCAAATTATATCATCCATTGGTGCTAGAGAAAGGTGAGTGGGAGACGGCAGTTGTTGAAGTACATTATACAAATTCATTTCAGAATGTTTCTAAATATACTAATAATATTTATTACCGTCTCATGAATACAAAAAGCTGGAACATAACTAAAATCTTACCAGGACACTATTATAATGTCGACGATATTCTATCTCAAATTAATCATAAAAGTTATATATTAAATTTACAATTAAAAGTTAAAGCATCAGTAAAACGAATTGAAGTCAGTAGAGTAATAAAAGATCAAGAGAGTCATATAGAAGTACGTCTAGCTCCTGAACTAGCCAGAATACTAGGTTTTGATCACATACAACAGGAAGATATTGCAGTTGTGCATCATGCTCGTTATCCACCTGATTTACAAAAATCGCTACCTACACTTATGTATATTTACAGTGATATTGTAGAACCACAAATGGTGGGTGACACAGTAGCTCCATTGTTACGTATTATAAATACAAATATTACAGAGTATGGTATTAATAATGTACATATTTTTGACAATCCTCACTATGTCTCCGTGCAACGTAAACAATTTGATCAAATTATTATTGATTTAAGAGATAGTACAGGTAATCCACTTCCTTTCCAACATGGCAGTGTATGTGTAAAATTACATTTTCGCAAAAGTAATATGGTATTATAAATTTTACCATGTGTGTATATTAATAGTGAGAAAAGACAAAAATGCAGTGTGAGTGTATGAAATCAGAATTAGATTTATTTGCTGGTTTACCCACTCAAACCAGTATTATAGGTAATAAAATAGTTCCATATAAGCCTGTGGCTTCGATAGCTGATAATGCACCAATAGAATTTGTTGTCCCCGGTCATGGGGATGACTATATTGACTTATCGCACACAATGTTTTATATTAAAAGTAAAATTACTAAATCAGATGGTTCTAATTTAACTTCTGCCGATAAGAAAATCGGCCCTGTAAATGATTTTCTCAATGCAATGTTCAGTGAATTGCAATTATATTTAAATAATCAACTCATTTCCTACTCTTCACACACATATCCATATCGATCGTATATTGAAAAACTACTAAATTATAATGCTGAAGCTAAATCAACGCATCTTCAAACATCAATGTGGTTTAAAGATACTGCAGGGCATATGGACAGTGTGGCCGATAGTAATGTAGGATTTAAACAACGTTTTCTTCTCACTACTTTAAGTCAGTCATTTGAATTATTGGGTTATATTCATGCTGATATATTTAATCAGGAGAAATTTTTACTGAATGGTGTACAACTGCGCATTAAACTAATTCCAGCTAAACCTACATTCTGTCTAATGGGTGACGCAGATGCTGATGGAAAAGTTGTAATTACAGATGCAACATTGCTTGTGAAAAAGGTTGATGTATCACCAGCAGTTAAAATAGCACAAAATAAAGTATTACAAAATCCTAAATTTAGAGTAAAATATCCTATAACAAAAGTGCAAGTGAAGACTGAAACGCTGCCACAAGGAATTATGGATAGTACACTTCCAGATCTATTTTCAGGCCTAGTGCCTAAACGTATTATTATTGGTTTTGTTACTAATACTGCTTTCAATGGTACTTATCAGACAAATCCGTTCAATTTTCAGCATTTTAATATGTCATTTTTTACACTGTATGTTGATGGAACGCCTGTGCCTTCCAAACCACTACAACCTGATTTTGATAATACTCTATATAAACAAGCATATTCCCCGTTATGTACAGGTTCAGGTATTTATTATTCTAATCAAGGTAATAATATTTCACTAGCCGAATATCCTAATGGTTATACTCTACTGGTGTTTGATTTAACTCCCGATTCTAGTGCTAGTGCCGGATTTCATACTAGCCCGCAACGGCAAGGAAGTGTACGCCTAGAGGTTCATTTTAAAGAAGCACTGCCATCTCCTGTAACAACAATTATTTATGGTGAATTCTCTTCAGAATTAGAAATTGATTTCCAGAGAAAAGTATATATTAATTAAAGAAAAAATGTTAAATACAATTGAGCTTTATGAAGCATTACAACAAAATTTGCCTAAAGATCATTTTATTGGTGTGTATGCCGCCGATGAGTTACCTTTGTTTATTCATACATTTCCAGCCGCCATAATTATAAATACTGATTCTAGTGATAAGCCTGGTGAACATTGGGTTGCTGTTTATATATCTAATATGTGTGTGGGAGAGTATTTCGATAGCTATGGTATACCTCCCTATATACAACATCATATAAGGTTTTTAAAACGAAACTGTCTGTATTATACATGGAATAATAGACGTATTCAAGGTGATTTATCTCGATTTTGTGGACATTACTGTTTTCTATATCTAGCATGTCGTGCATCTGGTTATTCACTGCACGATTTCTTAAACAAATTCTCACTCACCACTATTGATGCTAATGATATTATGCTTTATTCATTTATGAGAGTATGATGGTATTATTTTTTAAAACTCCGCCATTGCCGGTCCCAAGCCCTGGATGAGAAAGGAGGAGGGTTGGGGGTGTTGCTACCCCCGTAAAAGAAAATAAGCCATACTCTGCTATGTGCTAGGATGAAGAATGTGATATCTGCTCTGCTATGTGTTCGTAAAGTGTTCATAAAAGGGAACGAGTCTTTGCTGTTTAAAAGAGTGCTCATAAACGGGGGAACGAGTCTCTGTAGAATATGTGCTATGTTAAATAGGTGGATGAAGAATGTGATATCTGCTCTGCTATGTGTTCGTAAAGTGCTCATAAAAGGGAACGAATCTTATGTGGCATGTGCGTGGAGGGTGATCCGGCGCCGGCCGATCTGCGCAGACCGTGCGCGTGGCCGACCAATCAGCGTCAAGGGGGGCGGGGTCCGACGCCAGCCAATCAGCGTGGTAATGGCGGTCATAAAAGAGCGTGACCAATCGCAGTTAAGGGGCGGGGTCCGGTGCCAGCCAATCGGTGGGGGTTCCGCGCCAGCCAATCGGAGTGGGTCCGCCGCCAGCCAGTCAGCGCGGTAGATAGGAGGTCGTAAAAGAGCGTGACCGGGGGCGTGGCCGGGGGCGTGGTCTGCACCGACCAATCAGCGTCAAGGGGCGTGGCCAGCCAATCAGCGTCAAGGGGCGTGGCGGGGTCACCTGACCTGCGCCAGCCAATCAGCGTCAAGGGTTTGCGCATGCGCAGCAGGGAAAAAAAACACCCGCAAGTGACCCCTATCTACTTATATATATATATATATATATATATATATATATATATATATATATATATATATATATATATATTGTTATAGGATGGAATCAAGGAAATAGAAATTATAACAACACCGGAAATAACTTTGGTAATAGAAATTCTAGACAGAGAGGAAATAATAGAAATTTTCAAAGAGGTAGAAATTTCAGAGGCAATAGATCCACATTTAATAACTATCAGCCATACAACAATCAAAACTATCAAACACCTTGTTGTAATCATCATCAATACAATGCATGTCCAGGAAATTCAAACACTCAATTAAATTCAAACGCACAACCATTTGTTCCAAATAATGCTAACCAACATCAACATCAGTGTTCTTGCAATTTTTCTTTAAACTAAAAACTGCAGTAAATGGCAGAGGCACATTTACTGGGATCAAAAGTAATAGAAGTAGAGAACTCTTAGCCTCTATTAGTTGCGAAAATAATATGGTATTTTTACCAGTTAATATTCACGGAACATCTGTAAAATCAATCATTGATTCTGGATCGCAAATATCAATAATTTCTAACGATCTTGTACCACCTACAGCCAAAATAATTAACAGAGAAACGAAAATAAAAGGAATTACACAAAATATGCTCACAATAGATAAAGTCGCGATAATAAAATTTACTATTGCTGGAAAGAATTTTCATCATTTGTTTCGCATAATCAATGGATTTCCCAATAGATTATTAATTGGAAACGATTTTCTTAGTATTCAAAGAGCTAAAATTGATTATGGTAGGAAAATCATGAGTATTCAAAGATTCGGTCGTCCACCTATACCAGTAATTAAGACAAATAGATCAGTCAAAAATTCGACACAAGTTGAAAATGATTTTGAACCCATGAACGTTTCAAATGACACGGCACATATTTTAAAAGCATGTTTAGTTCCTGTATTTATTACACCCCGAAAATGTTTCATTTGGCCAAAGTCAACTGTTACCATCCCAGTAAAACTTAGAAATTCTTGGTCCGGATGTGAAACAATGTTAGAGCCCAACTTAGAACTTCAATCAAAAAAGGGAATTATTTTTCCTCGCGTTCTTTTTGAAAAAAAGGATGACGTCATACAAGTGACAAATTTCACTTGTGAGAAAGTTGTATTGAAGCAAGGTACTATTCTAGGGAGAGCAGAAACATGCATCTCAAAGAAAGATCTACAAGAACAGGGTTTAACAAAAGAGGAAATTGACGAAATAATTAACGCTAGAAAGGAATTCGATAAATCCCGTTTGGTTATTGGAGATAAGGCCGATCCCGCAATCAAGAAACAATTGGAGGATCTTTGTTTTGAATTTGCAGATGTCTTTGCATGGAATAAAAATACAATTGGGAAAGTTAAGAACTATGAACACCACATCGAGTTGAAAACGAAAGTTCCATTTCACCGCCCACAATATCAAGTTCCCGCCGCTCTGCGACCTCTTGTGCGAGAGCAAATCAACATCTTACTAGATCAACAGATCATTGAAAGATCAGAAAGTCCTTTCAATAACCCAATGCTATTTATTCAGAAACCAGATGGTTCATTACGTTGCTGTTTGGACTCCAGGGTTTTGAACAAATATGCAGAGTTTCACACAATTTCTTTACCTCCAATTCATCAAATTTTGACAACGATGAGTGGACATAATTATTTTTCAGTCCTTGATATAAAATCTGCTTATTTCACCATCCCAATTACACCTGAATCGAGACCGTGTACATCGTTTAACATTCCTAGTTTGGGAAGTTTTCAGTTCCAGCGGCTTCCCCAAGGCTTTGTTTCTGCAGGCGCCATATATTCTAGGATTATGGCAATGACCTTAGCGAACGTTCACCCAGAGAATGTCAATTGTTACATGGATGATGTCTTCCTATGGTCGAATTCGCAAGAACACATGCTAGACATATTAAAGGCAATTTTTGTTCGTTTGCGTACCGCAGGACTTAAACTATCAGTGGAAAAATGTAAATTTATACAAGAAAAAGTTTTAGCTTTAGGACACATCGTATCGAACAGCGGATACCAGATAAGTGAAAAAACTATCAAAGCGATAAAATCTTTTCAACCCCCCAAATCTCAAAAAGAATTAAGATCTTTCTTAGGGCTCACGAACTATGTGCGCCGATTTTGTAAAGATTACGCTGAATTAGTAGCTCCTTTACAGCGCATGACACGAAAGAACACTAAATTTATTTGGGACGAAGAAAAGCAAAAATATTTGAAAAACTAAAACAAGTTCTTCTAGATGCACCACTGTTAGCACCCTATGTTCCAGGAAAGCCTCTCCGTTTATGCACAGATGCTTGCACCAAATCAATTGGAGCGGTCCTCCTGCAACAGCAATCAGATGGTTCTTGGTCACCTTTAGGCTATTACAGCAGATTATTAAGACCGGCGGAAACACGACGCCATATTGTAGAAATTGAACTTCTAGCTATCTTGTCTGCGTGCAGAGCATTTAATTTCTTTTTGGCATGTAACGAATTTGAACTGTTAACAGACTGTAAAAGTCTTACATATTTAAAAACATCACCGAAATTATCACCAAAACTTCTTCGTTGGGCACTTGAACTTGAAAGTTACCGTTACATTCCTATACATATAGCTGGCAAAAACAATCCCGCAGATATTTTAAGCAGAAATACGGACATCGAGAAAACAAAAGAAGATTTCGATCCTGAACAACTAGACGTATTTTTAACATTCCAACAAGGTTTAGATGTTGCTAGATTACAGAAAGAAGATAAATTCTTTGGACCGATCTATGAAGCAATTCAAGATCCCGAAAATTGTTCCGCCACATTAGAAAGAACGAAGAAAATGTATGAAATTAAAGATGATCGTTTATACAGGATTCATCGTTTCGCTAATGGAAAGAAACTTCTTTTGTGTATACCATACAGCATGAGGGATGCAGTTTTTAACCAAGCTCATTCTGACCCCATGGGCGGAGGTCATTTTGGCTACAGTAAGATGTATAATGCGTTATATAAGAAAATCTATATTCCCAATTTGAAAGGCTTTCTACATGAGAAATGTGATACTTGTATAACGTGTCAAGTTAACAAACGAAAACAGGGAAAAATAACGTTACATCCACAAACATACCCTCAATTTGGACCGATGGAGTCGATCGTCCTCGACGAAATAGGACCCCTACCATTGTCTGGAACTCATAGGCACAAATACATTCTAGTAATGACTGACATGGCCACACGTTACATCATCGCTAAGTCAATTTCCAATGTATGCGCAGAAGAAATCTCTCAAATTATTATGAAGAACTAATACTAAAGTTTGGAATCCCAAGGCAAATTTTATTAGACCGACTTTCCTCTCATCGAGGGAAATTAATGGAAGAAATGACAGAAAGATTCGGAATATCTTTGAATTTTGCCGATACCGGAGCTCATTTCTCAATAGGTCAAGTAGAGAGAATAAACGCAATTCTCCAGGATACGTTAAAACACTACGTAGATAAGAAGATAAATTCTTGGGACATCGTTCTTCCAAGCATAGTATTTACTTTGAACACCCATGTACATGAAGGGACAAAATTTTCTCCTTTTTATCTTCTTCATGGATACGATGCGCGAATGAAAATAGACCACGTTTTCGACTTACCTTATAATCATCAAGAGAATGAAGAACGTTTCTCAGCGCTAAAAGAAGCTCGTGATTTAGCTTACAAAAACTTGCAAAAGCAATATAAACAACAAAGACGATACATGGAAAAGAAATATAAACAAGAAAATTTCATTCCAGGTCAACGAGTCTTAATAAAAGAACTAGGACAGAAACCCGGAATTCCAGCTTGTTTTTCCAATAAATATAAATTAATAGGTGAAATACTAGAAAAAGTGAATGAAAATTCATATAAAATAAAATACGTGAACGAAAAGAAGCAAACCAAAATTGACACTTTTGATATCCGAAGATTAAAATTATACAATGAGGCATGTGAGAATTAAAAAAAAAATCTTGATTATCCTATGGTAGTAATATTGTTCTTCTTTTACCGGGCGAGTCGGTGCGCACGGCTGAGAAACCTTCTCAGAAACATAACACCTTTTTTCTAACATTCAGGAAATGGGATGTCTTTGAAGGCAATATAGTACCATTGATAATCTAATACACAAAACATTGGCTTAGAAAATAATTGACTTCAGCTATTATAAAAAAAAAACTATCAACTTGAAATTTTACATTTGTTTCTAGCTGTTATTTGAGGCTGATGACTCGATCTTCGCTAACCGAAAGTAGGCTGCTCATAACAAAGACTAGAAATGAATGCTGGCGAACGTACTCAAATACGTAAAATTTCGACGAGATACCACAGAATTCATGATTGATTTTAGCTTTTAGCATTAAAAAAAAGTTTTTAAAATTACATATATAAACATTGTAGTAACGACATAAATAGTACAATAAAGAATAAATTGATATTTTAAAATAAATTATGGTATTCACCTAAGTAAGATTCCATGTACATTAATTATAAGCACATTGCCATCCATCATTATTCTAGCGCGTAAGTCCATACACACTAATTTTTAAGGATCTATCATTTCTTTGGTTTCCATAAAGCTCAAATATTCAATAATAATATATCTATACTAAGCTTCATGTCTGTAACGAACTTTATCGTTCACAAGCAGATCAAATTTAAGATCATAGATTTAAGATTCACTTTCAATCATCTATGATTCATTTTCATTTTCTATTTTATAGTGTAACATTAAAAAAAAAAGACAAATTAAGAATCTGAAGCTATAAATATTTGATATGTTGATAATTAGAGTACTCAATTGCTTAAATGCTATTAACTGATAAATGAGTTATTAATTATTGATTACTTTTGTTATTGAGCTATTAACCACCTAGCTACAACAAATAATTATCTTATGGCTTGAATATATGCTAAGCATATTTATAGGTTGCCATTTTTAAATGAAAAGTATAATAACAAATACAGTTTAAGAAAATCGATCGAATATTCGATTTTAGATGCTGTACTATGGTATAATTTAGAATATAATGGTTAAATATTCATACTATTTATGAATTAAGATACCATTTATTGTCACCTATTTTGGTTAATTTTAACTTTTTACGAGCTACATGGAACCAACTAATTAACATCAATATTTTAGATCCTATATCCTAGTGTTTAAGCAACGATTAAATTATTTAGTATTTATTCCGCCTCTACACTTAATTTATGAGTTTTATCTACAACGCATACAGATTATGGTAATTCTTCACACCACGATATTAGTATTAGGAATTCTTTAATTTTATAATTATAATGTATTTTTGATTTTGAAAGATAAAAGCTAAAAATAACAACGATCTTTTCAACTATTATACGTTAACATCACTAACGCTTCGACATATTTTCTTTCAAACGCATTTTTGCACTTCTCACACACTGACCTACATTCTTATACACAAGGCCAAGGCTCATCACGGTCAAGTACTCACATAATAAACAATATCTATTTTAACCCAACTTTTCTTTTTCTGAGATTTATTTTATCTGAATCCCTAATCCCTACCCCAACCCTTCCAAAATTTCTGGCCACACCACGAACAAGAAGAATATCACCTCAATCAACAGAGGATGCATCCAGTGAATTTAAATGGATCAAAAACGATAAAACTTTATCACAATATGAATGCATTTTATCATCAGTGGAGTTTCCGATTCTGTGAAATTATATCACCAACCCACACAGAGACACTCAGTAGGAAAACTACTAATAATTTGGAAAACGTTCGACACGGATTTCCACTCGCAACCATTGCAGAAAATGACTGTGATATCCCAAGTTTCTCCTGGAAAGTCGTAGCTAATTCCAACTCATCACTTTACAATGTGCAATCTCTATTATGTGTTTTTATACCACAAGTAATTACATCTAATTAAAATAGTGAGAAGTGATGATAAATATTTCATCAGAAATAGTGTTTTCAGTGGAAAGCTTTACAGAAATCAAACAGTGGAGATTTGTGTTCTTTGTGTTTAAGTGCAAAATGCAGTGAAGTTAACAACAAGAAGAAATATTTATTTTTGCTCTTTTAATCATCTCTATTGAAGATGCAAACACTTATGTGGAAACAACTGTTTCAGCACATCGAGTTTCATGACACGCTGGTTAGCGTAAGTGCAAAGGTTTCTTATTAATTGTAGAAGCGAATCACAACTCATCCCGCCGATAAGACAGAAATCGTAATCTCTTTTTCATTGGTAGTGGGTGTAATCCTTGTTATCTGTGATTCACTACTGTGTTCTTCTGATGTTTTGTTTTTCTGTCGACAGATGGCAGCTCATGCTGGGACAACTCATTATATACATTTTATAGTTATGCACCCTAGTGAACTAAATAAAAACTACAAACTCTAATATTGCAAAAAAAAAAAAATCGCAATATACATATATAAATGGACATTATTTAATCTGCAAAATTTCTTTATTATTATCTTAACATTTTGAATATTGCAAGTGCAATTTAATAGCAATGTTCTCATATCAAGATTAACCTTTATTTTATCTCTTTAATTTATATCATATTAAGAATGTATATATATTTATATTTTTATTTTTTCATGTAAATTATAATTTTATTTTCATTTTCGACAGCACGAATGTGTCGAAGTTTTACTCGCCGAGGGATGTTATAGGATGTAAAGAGATGTCATATTATACTTTAGGATATTTATGGAATATTATCAGATATTATGGTTTTAGAATTCAATTTTAGTAAAGTTACAATATTTTATGTCATTTAGATTTAAGTTTATTCACATCATCATTTTGCTCATTAAATCATGTCACACAAATATTATTAATAACATTATGTCATGAAAATCATTTAGTTCGCTGACGCTTTATTATTTCATTACTAAAAAGCAAATAAAGCAACCTAGTTACATTATGTTAACGAGAGAATTTATACAATGTAGTTATTACGTTTGTCAGACAATTACAATTAGATCAGCATTTTTATTTCCAAAATTGAGAACAGAGTGTTTATGTTATTATAAGAATTATGTATCTTTTTGTTTTTAAAATAATTCTTGGATTGACAAAATTAAATCATCCGAGAGATTGTGTCTGGGAATTCTGGAGATTTCTGGTCAGCAGAATGTCCTGTCCCAATTGAGTTTCTCAAGAATTCCACGTGCTATCTGGGGCCTATTGTTGTCATGAATATCTTCAATGTCTGCAACCTCATTTCTTGATTATATAAAACCGTTTCCTTGGAAAGAGAAGGTAGTTAAAAGAGAGAAGGAAGTTAATAAGAAGTCAACACGAGGTTTATAAGAAGTCGAGAGTTAATCGTAATAGTAATTCGGCATGCGTCGCGATACGTACTTGTATCCTAATTAACGAATCGAGATAAGTTATTTTTAACCCGAGATTCGGAAGGATCGAATACAAACTTTATTCACGTGTATTTTCGAGTGATAAGCTCATCTTTCCATGGACGATTTATAAAGTTTGGAGCTGAACTGCAGATGGGATTACCTAACAACATAGGACCAGTAGTCACCCAGGTATGATATTCTTAAGGCCAGATTTCCCTAATTTCTTTACTCATGACCTTTCAGATATTTAATCAAGTCAATCTCAGAACATCAAATTCATTGACCAATAAACTGTTACAAATTGAACTACATGCCTTTCTCTGAGTTAAATAACACCTCCATTGATCATAACTAAATTATTCTTGGAATTCATGTTACACATTTTGCCTAACTTTCAGGGGCATGTTGAAAGAGAAATTACAGATATTTCTCTTAGTTTAGTTTGGTCTCCTCAATCTTGCTACTATCCCCACTTTCATTTTATACGAGAGTAGACCAGGCTAACAATATATATATATATATATATATATATATATATATATATATATATATTTAAAGACGAATATCATTGTTGCACCCATTACATTTCGCAGGATTATGGCAACCACTAAAAAACGTTAAGTATATTGATTTCTAAATGCGAATATTGTCAATGTCACATACTGCCAAAATAAAAATCGGTTTCGGTTTTCCAAATTCCCAGAAAAAATGTCACTTTTCATTCGATGAGTAAAGTGGAATCCGTTCATGTTATATGATTATGAAACCCGAAATATACGGTCCTACAAATTTTACTTTATTATCATTATGAAACCATTCAATGCACAGGGGTACCAACCTTTGCATTTGCAATATTTCTTGCCAATTATTTTAGTTATGCAAAACGACAGAGAGTAATAAAAACAGGGGCAAACATTTTTGTTTCTTTTGAATTCTTTTCTGGTGTTTTGTTGGTATTCCTTCTTATTTTCCCTTTTCTCTATCCCACAAAGTTTAATTTATCAGAGAGTATATCAGACATAATACAAATTTCTACTACCGACTGATATCTCAGGAATCGAGTCCCTCGGGTTTGGTAGAGTCAACCCGACTCATTTAAGAGTTAGTCAAAAAGACCCCAAGAAACTTCGGACAATATCTAAAATTTTATACTCTTTATTTCTCTAGGGCAGGAGTGAGCAACATTTGATACGCGTGAAAACATTGCAAACCGATGACTTGTTTCTGGCACGCCAAACAAGTTCTTGCTAAAATTATTTACATTTTTTTTAAGATATCTCAGTCCAAAATTTTAACTCAGAAGAGAAAAGTAGAGTCTCATGACCTAGTAATTCTGGTTAGATGTGACAAATGTGCTGTGCCTCGATTCTTAGATGGTTGTCAGTACAAAAGAAACCTAGGAAATCATCCCCCTTGTAGTGAACATCAAACAAGACACACACATACATACATACTATTAGAAAAGGGAAAAATTATAGTTAACTGAAAATGGCTTTGTCCCTTCAAAACCCGAAACAAACAAAATTCACTGAAAAGTAATGTTATTTGTCTTAGCGTAATTTCAGTGGAAATTAACAACTATCCATTATATCAAACGCAACGCTCCGCTACAACTTAAACACGAAAATTTTGAAAATAGTAGCATATTTTTTTCTGGTTGGGTAGTATTAATACGAAATTTACTTAGTAGGCCTTCATACAAAATGAATGCAAAAATTGGTTCGAAACATCCAAGTAAAAAATAAGATCTCTTTCACCGGGCGGGCGGGGGGATTTTGTATTAGAGATTTGCTAGACTTCGGCACGAACTCTCAGAAAGGTTGCCCTCCCATGTCTTTGGACTATAAATAAGTGTTGGACATGAGGTCAAGTGCGCTGAGGGACATGACTTCTAATCGAGCGACAGGAGTAGAATCCCCGGTGGGTGTGGAAGAAAAAAATTAGCTTAGGCCGGTATCTCTCAGAGATTGACACACTCTGAAAGTGAGTAGTTTGGTCCCTTTAGGCTTCCTTGAGACTAGAAGGATAAATAATGCACAGGAAATAGCGGTATGCTGACCACACACGCCTCTTAGATAGCCGCGTGACAGTCTGGCCTTAAAGGACTGTTGCGCTGAACAGTTGGGTTTGGTTTAGAGCTATAAATAGAAAATTAGGTTTGCCAATCATGCTAACAGTAAGCGAGGAAAGTTTGCTGTCTTTTATCCTTTTAAGTGAACTTTGTGGTGGACAAACACCGTGTGCGTGAGTTTTCTCGACGTTCTCCCGTTTCCTCTCACTTTCTTCATTCCACCATTTAATTCATTTTGCATAATCAACGTCTCGTTTAGCTTAACCGGTATAAGCGTGGGACGTATAACTCAAAGATTTCATTCTTTATCCTTTTGTGCGCTATACAGTATGTTCGTGCGCTGGTTTTGTACGGGAAATGAGCTTAATTTTAATTCCCAGACAATTGAAATCTAGTTTCTGTAATAGAAAAATCTTGTTTGCAACAGGGTACAGGGCAGAAAATTTAAGATACATTTTATTAGCAACCCTTGTAAAGGGAGTAGCTATTGCATTTGGGTAGGTGTCAAGAAAACATTTTGGGGGAGGATGAAACCGAACGGATATTACAGTTTTGAAAGTGCTGATCACGAATCTGGCTTTTATTTTTCAGTGCCGTCAAAAAAGGAAGCGCTTTTGGGTGGGAGGAATTGAGAAATTACGATAAATTATGGTATCCACAAAACACATTTCCATCAATGGAAGTGCATGTTATATTACATTTTCAAGCGTTCTCATTACAAATATGAAGTTTATTTTTCAGTGGCGTCACTAGAAAGTAGCTTTTGGGGGACCAAAGCGAAAATATATGATAACTAACATAGCTTTAGAAATCTCCTGTTTACAAATAATTCTTGGGGAGAACGAAAATAAGCTGATTTTATAGATTCAGAGTCGTTGGTTACGAATATGACCTTTATTTTCCAGTGGCGTGGTAGAAAATTCTTTTCGAGGGGACAAAGTGGTAAATTATTGTAATTTTCATTGTTTTAGAGTTCCCTGTCTACAAAATATTTTGTTGTGGATAAAACTAGACGAGTGTTATAGTTTTGAAGGTGCTGATCACAAATTGAGTTGAGTTTGAGTTAACGTCCCTTTCAGCAGGGAAACTATATGAGGCGGGACCTATTGATTAACCTGGATGCCGAACCACATGGGCTTCTGCCGGGAATTGAACACAGGTCTCCCACGTCAAAGGCGAGTACACTAACCGCTGATCCACGAAAGAGCTCAGGCGTGATCACGAATCTGACGTTTCATGTTTCATTGGCGTCATAAGAAAGACAATTTTGAGGGAAGGGAAGTTTCAAGTTATGATTAATTATAACATTAATAAAACCATTTTCCAGCAACTGAATCTCTAATTATCTAACATTTTCCACTGCTCTGATTACAAGTATGAACGTTGTTTTTCTGAGCTGTGTCTAGAAAGTCACTTTTTTGGAAGGGGAGGACGGGTCAAAGAAATTTACGATAACTAAAATTGTTTTAGAGCTCTCTGTCTACTAAAAATTTGGAGAGGTTGAAACAATACTGATCTTATAGATGCAAAGGCGCTCATTACGAATTTAACCTTTGTTTTTCAGTGGTGTGCAAAGTGCTATTCAGGAGTGTTCGAAAAAAAAAAGTTTAAATTTACAGGACATCTTATGACAGTAATTTTGTATGCACTAGATACATTTCCACAATTTATTTTAAATTTTCCTAGATAAATTGTGAATAAAGCGTGTTCAATTTACATTTTTTTATAACACTAATCTCTGCTAAGAACTCCCTTCAGTCTATACTGAAGAGGAATTCGGATCACTGTCAGGGACTGAGTTTGCTAGAATGAATTGTTCGCAATAATCTAGAAAAAATATTTAGTGAGTCTACAAAGTTTCTGAAATTAATATTAACTGTACCTATGGCGTCAGCAAAAGAAGAAAAGTTTTCTTTCACATCAAAAAGAATTGACACTTTCAAGGAATTGAATGTCCCAAGAAAGGTTATCACCATTGGTT